>NC_043706.1:40889244-40905930 GCF_006229205.1 Suricata suricatta
GGGTGGGAGACCAGATTGGTCATCTTGAGGCTGGCTCCAGTGACCGATAAGTCTGGATGACCTTGAGCCAGGCATTTTCCTTCACGGAGTCACTCATCTGTGAAGGGAAAGTAGTCACACTTTGCATTGCCTCTCTTGGGCCATGAAACTCCACCGAGATCACAAACAACGCTTGCTTTCACCTGCTACTCTGCTCAGTCTTATCTAGCCACCTAACCGTCTCCCCAGTGCAGTGCTGCCTATTGCCGTGCCCCTTGTGGTCCAGAAAAGCTGGAATGGTTTCCGAAGCTGAAATGGTTAAAGGATGGAAAAACATTTTGTAAATTGCAAAGCACTGGGTATTTTGCAAATCTCTGGAAGAGCTTCCAGTGAAGGGAGTGGACATGCCAGGCCTTTAGTGATAGGGTGGCACTAAAACGCAGGCCTGCTATATACCTCCCTCCCCTGCCTTCAAAAAAGAAAATTCCAGACAGTCCTCTTTTCACATGGCCAAGGATCCTAAGCCTCCTAGGATCTGGAAGGCCCATGTAATCCCCCCAGATGAAAGCAGCAAAGTCCTGATGTCTGATCTCAGTTCCTACTGTTTGTGAGTTCTTCATCACCCAGTAGCACTACCACAGTCCTGCCTGGTACCAGTCAGGTGAGAACTGTTTGCTGAAGACTGAGCTGTGCCTAGGGCAGGACAGGTGGTGGGCAGAACAGTTAAGTAGGTCAGGGTTTTTTGTGGAGGACCTGCCCCCTCACCTTCCCCTGCCTGAAATCTACTCCATTCAGGGTTAAGTTTTACCTGTTGTTGTTGTTGTTTTAATGTTTATTTATTTTGAGAGAGAGAGGGTGTTATGTGTATGTGCTCTTGAGCAGGGGGTGGAGGGAGGCGGGGAGTGGCAGAGAGAGGGAGAGGCGGAGAATCCCATCACCAAGCAGGCTCTGCACTGTAAGCATGGAGCCCAATGCCGGGTTCAGTCATACAAACTGTGAGATGACGACCTGAGCCTAAATCAAGAGTCAGATGCTTAACCGACTGAGCCACCCTGGCACCCTAAGTTTTCCTTTCTTAACAGAGGTACCTGGGAATACTGAACAACACCCAGGACAAAAAGGGACACCTGGTGGGCATCAGGAGGACTACAGACAATTTGGGGCTGAGTTAACAATGATCGGCAGGACTCAGTCACACTCCTCCGGTCACCCATCCTATGCCCTCAGAGAGGCAAGACACGCTCCTATGTGTATTAATAGAGTAGGTTACCAAAAATGCCCTATTTACAATTTCAGAATGGCTTAGATCATAACTTCTGACTTTTTCACCACACTCCCCTGAGAAATTTTGTTCTTGCCCATGACTTCAGCCATCAGCCTCTGGCTCCTGGACATTCTCTCGTTGGTCCCCCATACGATGCCTAACAGATTCTTTTTTTTTTTTTTAATTTTTTTAATGTTTTATTTATTTTTGATACAGAGAGAGACAGAGCATAGAGGGGGAGGAGCAGAGAGAGAAGGAGACACAGAACTGGAAGTAGGCTCCAGGCTCTGAGCTAGCTATCAGCACAGAGCCCGACGCGGGGCTCGAACCCACGAACATGAGATCTGACCTGAGCCAAAGTTGGAAGCTTAACCGACTGAGCCACCCAGGCGCCCCGCCTAACAGATTTTTGACCCCCTCCTATCCACAATGATCTTCCTCCTGTGCCTTCAGCCTCTATATTCCATCATTCCACCTCAGAATGTGAACACCATGCCTTTTCTCTACTCTTGTGTGTCCCCCCTCCACTTTTGGCTTCTACCATCTCCAAACTATGTCCTGTGGAGTCTCCAAGTGTTTTTTTGTTTGTTTGTTTTGAAAAGCACAATTAACTGGCTTGACTTAATAGATTTAACATATTTAGACTTCTATCTGACAACTGGATAGTATTTTTCTCAAGCATGCATGGAACCTTTACACATATTAACCACATCCTAGGTTTCAAAAGAAATCTCAAATACAAAAGACTATGTTAAATGCTTTTAAGCTGATCAACAAAGATACCATAAGGGGAATCAGAAAATCCTGTAGCCTTAAATCTTTTTTTTTAAAGACCAACATTCTTTTTTAAATTTTTTTGTGTGTTTTTTATTTATTTTTGAGAGACAGAGAGAGACAGCGCGAGCAGGGGAGGGTCAGAGAGAGAGGGAGACACAGAATCCGAAGACAGGCTCCACACTGTCGTCACAGATCCTGACACAGGGCTTAATCTCACAAACCGTGAGATCATGACCTGAGCCCATATCAGAAGTCAGACGCTCAACTGACTGAGCCACCCAGGCACCACCCCAAAGGGAATTTTCTTAAGTTTATTTATTTATTTTGAGAGGGAGAGTAGGAGAGGGACAGAGAGAGACTGAACCCCCAGCAGGCTCCACACTGCTGGCATGGGCCCTGAGATGGGACTCAACGTGGGGCTCAAACCCACACACCGCAAGACCATGACCTGAGCCAAGATCAAGAGTCAGACACCCAACCAACTGAGCCACCCAGGGACCACACCCCCCCCCCACAATGGACTTTTTTAAAACAATAGTCTCAATAGATGCAGGGAAATAATTCTGATACTTATTCCAATTAAAAGTTATAACTAGTTAGGAATAGAAAGAGTATTGTGCTCAATGGTGAAATAGTAAAAGCATCCTTTCCTGATCAGAAATGAGATAGGGATGCCCAGAGTCACTGTTTCCACTCCTCATTCTCTTACAAGTCCTAGCTGGGGCAGTATAACAATTAAGAGATACCAGGATTAAAAAGGGAGATTCCAAACTGTCATTGTTCTCAGATGATAGATAGGGTTGTAGCTAAAAAACAAAGAACAGGGGTGCCTATATGGTTCAGTGGGTTAAGATTCTGGCTCTTGGTTTTGGCTCAGGTCATGATCTCACGGTTCAGGAGCTGGAGCCCCATGTCGGGTTCTGTGCTGACAGTGTGGAGACCTGCTTGGCATTCTCTCTCTCTCTCTCTCTCTCTCTCTCTCTCTCTCTCTCTCTCTCTCTCTCTCTCTCTTTTTCTGTCTCTCCTTCTCTCTGCCACTCCCTCACTCACACATCTCTGTCTCTCTCAAAATGAATAAATAAAAAAAGCAAATTAAGAATTAATAAGGTAGTTTACCAAGTTGTGGGACCAATAAACAAAAATCAATTGCCTTTCAAACTCTTCAGGAAACAAAATGAAGGACATTTTCCATTGCCATTGCATCAAAGAGTAAAAACAAAAAAAATGAATAGTACTAAGAAGGGAGAGTTGTGAGATTTCTCATGTCACAATACGATGTGGAAACTGAGGCAACAGGATGTGGAAACTGAGGCAAACTGAGGCTGGCCATGCAGACTGGCTCAGTTGTCCCACATTTCTGATCAGGTCCATTGGCCTATGAGCATGTCAGTTTAGGGTCCTCCCCCCACAGAGTTCAGAGATTATAAAGCCTCATGGAACTGGGAAGAACCAGAACTGACAGGACACATCTGGCAGTCACTGAGTTTGGGAAGCTTCTTGTTCTGGGAATTAAGGCTCCAAAGCTACTCCTCAGTGAACACAACCTCTGATGTCTGATGCCTTTGGTTGCTTGATTCATCTACTGCCTCTTACCTTAGCTCCCCTCCCTCGCCTCCCTCCAGTGGTGCAGCCTGATTGGGAGAATTCCTAGTGTGAGCAGCTCTGTGCCTCCTCCAAGACTCCACTTCCCTTTAGCTAGATCAGGGGGTCTGTAAGTCTTCGCTGTACGAGAGAAGAGAGTAAATATTTTAGACTTTGCCTGCTCTGTGGTCTCTGCCACACTATCAATGCTGCCATTAAAAGGAGCCAAGACAACATGTAAACAAGGGTGGCTATGTTTTAGTAAACACGAACACAAATTCAAATTTCACATACTTTTTGCAAGCCAAAATAGTAGCTTTCTCTTGACTTTTTTCAACAATTAAAAAAAAGTAAAAACCATTCTTACCCATAAGCCATCTGAAAGCAAACGACAGGCCCCCCCACCAGCTGTAGGCTACAGTTGTTCAATTCTTGCTTCATCTGGCTACCCTCCAATGACAGAAGGTTGGGCTGGGTCTTTGAGGCCTCATCAGGAATAAAGGGTATCTTGGGAACAGTAAGCATTGCATGTGCTCCTGGGAAAAGGATTCTGGAGATCTAGAGGGTTTTAAGCTGTCATTTTTTTTTTAATGTTTTTTGTTTTGTTTTGTTCTTTTGAGAGAGAGAGAGACAGCGTGAGCAGGGGAGGGTCACACAGAATCCAAAGACAGGCCCCAGGATCTGAGCTAGCTGTCAGCACTTGAACTCACGAACTGTGAGATCATGACCTGAGCCGAAGTTGGATGCTTAACTGACCAAGCCACTCAAGTGTCCCTTAGGCTGTCTTTAATAGTCTTCATGGCTTCCTCCACTCTAAGTTAAGGTCAGAACATCTTAACATGACTTTCGCGGCCCTCAGTGATCTGAACCCTGCCTACAGGGCTACTTTTAGCTTCTCTGCCTCCTTCAGGGGCTCCTAGGGTATGGTCCTCTGTCAGGGCTGTGCCTTTCCATGCTTTTCTCTCTTCTGGGAATAGACTTGTGTCATGGCTGGCCTGCCCCCTTCCCCAG
Source organism: Suricata suricatta (assembly GCF_006229205.1). NCBI lineage: Eukaryota > Metazoa > Chordata > Mammalia > Carnivora > Herpestidae > Suricata > Suricata suricatta. The sequence goes on from NC_043706.1 coordinate 40,893,857, forward strand.
CCTGAGCTGCCTGTCACAGCGCCTTTTGAACCAAAACCTCCAGTCTTGTTTATGCGGTTTTGCATCCCCGGGCACTCACTCTGGGAGCTTAAGTTAGCGTCAGTGAGTAGGAGAAGGCTTCCAGAAGAGAAGGCAGAATTTCTGTGCAAGATTTGAGATCTTCCCATTAGGAGACCTATGAGGAGTCTCTGGTCCTAATACTGATCAACAAGAGTGATTTCTGCTCTGCTTTGGACTTGGGTCCTAGGAGGGGAGACAGCATCCCCACTCCACTCCTGGGAGCAGGGAGCAAGAGTTACCACAACAAAGGTTCTGAGCTCACTGACCTCATTGAAACCTTGCTTCCCCAGTTCATAGCATGTGGAGACTCCCTTTTACTGCTTCACAGGTCGTTTAAATGGTGTGAATGCTTTTTGTCAACTAGGGTGATTTTTAATTAGCTAGAGCCCTTCTGCCCATAGAAAAGAAGGTAGTTGAGAGATGACACTCTTGGTTTGAGATTTTGATCGGCAACAGAGAATCCTGGGGCATTCCAGGGAGTAGCATTCACACCTCTTCAGAAACCCATTAACTTCTCCCAGCCACAGGCTTCTCACAGACCATAAGGTAGGGAAGTAGGAGAGCAAGGAGAAATGAAATCCGGGTGGTGCTGAGTGTGGGGCAAGGATAAGGAAAGCAAGGATCCTTTGTTCTCTGGAATTCAACACACAAATAAAGAAAATACAAAGGAAGGAAGATGGAGCACCAGGGCTGATGAGGGAGGGCTGCGGGTGGGAGTAGGGGTGGTAGGGGAGGAACCCCTCCCCCGCACTCCAGTGGAGGACACAGTAAGCCGAGAAAGCAGTTGATGGACATCTACAACGTCACAGAGAAGGAAGTGGCCATCCTCTTCCGGAGAGGTTGTGGGTCTGATAAGATTCCCAGATGAGGCCTTGGATAGACAAGGACAGCTTCCCATCTGAAGGGCACACAAAAGGGGCAGAGCCAAGCGAAGTACCGCGACCCACAGCTCTCGGGGCAGGCTAATGGCTTGGGAGCTCCCCCGCCACATCTGAAAAGGAACAACTTCTGGCAGCCTGCAGTGGGCTGCTCTCTGGGCAGCGTCTTCAAGCGCCCTCCAGGAGCCCCTGCCACCCTGCAGGGGTCCCTGGAGACCCTCTGCTCCTCCGGTCTGGCAGCTGCCGGAGCGAAGAGGGCCAAAAACCGAAACCGGATTGAGAAACAGCTCAGTGTGCTCCCGCCGGGGACACGCACTGTGTTCTACACACGTGGGCGACTGCAGGAGCTGGGGAGGGTCCCCCCGGAAGCCAATTCGTCCCCAGTGTCCGCTTGCTGAAGGCGGCGCCAGCACAGCTGCCCCAACAGCCCTTGTGCTGTGTGATTGATGGGGGAGGGAATGGGGGGGCTGTCAGTCATTCCCTTTTTGCTCCATCCCCCTCCCGAGGGAGTGCCGAGCTAGCTGGGCCTGACAGGTGGATAACCGGGTCCTGTCGGCGGCTACAGATGGTAAATTGGATTGGGACAGCCCACCCCCTCCTCCTTTGGGACCCCCCACCACCACGAGTCCTCAGTGTAATACAAGCAGCTGCAGAGAGTGGACCAGGCCGCAGAAAGTGGGGCGGAGCCTGGGGGAAAGGGGCGGGGCGGGGGCGGTACCGCCAAGGCGGGTCTGGAAACTGCTGGAAGTAATCGCAGTACCGCCGTCGTCGCTCCCTCCGCCGGGAGCGGGCAAAGAGTCCCCCTGCTAGCCCGGGCCGGCGCCCTTCCCCCCAGCAGGAGCCACGCCCCGCTGTAAAGCGGTGACTCCTCCTCCTGCCGGCGGGAGGATCGGGAGCCCGGGGCGGCGTGAAGTTAGAACTCGAATCATGCACTGTCCCTAAGAAAAACCCTTTCCCCTTATTGGGCTGTAGGCGTATGTAGGGCAGATTCTAGCGAGGAAGTTGAACCTCTTCGAGGCCAGGACGCTCGTGTGTAGAGGCGCCTGCCTTAGAGGTGTATAGGGAAGTCAGTGGGATCCTCGCCACTACATCCCTCGCTTATGCGAGCATTCTCAATCTCTAGTTCTTGGACAGTGGTCGAGCCTTGGAAGTGTGGAGATGGGGCCACGAAAAGGAGTACTTGCGTGTGCTGTCAGGGCTGAGACTGAGACCAGTTGCTTTCGTCCTTCCCCGCCCCCTCCCCTATTTTGGACCATGACGTCAAGGTGGGCGGGCAGCGGCAGGTGCCGGGCTGACCGGCATCCTCCTTTAAGGCGGAGGGATTCGGGGACGAGCAGCTGGTCTGTGCTTCGCCGTATATAGGGCCACTGGGGGCGAACAGCCGCTCTCTTGAGTCACCCCCGCGCGGGCTTGTTGCGGTTTTTGAGCCGGACTCAGTCCTTGGTTTCCGTGGTCTGTAGTGCTTACAGCTCTTCTCCTGAAGGTAAGGTCATAGTTTTATTCAGGGGTTTCTGTTTGGATTGTCCTATCGTGTTGCTTTTATCCATCCCATCCTTTTTTTCCCCAAAGCCTACTTGTGTTTGAGCGGTCTTTAGGGTAGGACAACTCCTAATTTGGGGGCGTGGGGGGGCGGATGTGTGGACGGGACGGGGCTCTCAAGATTAAGGCTTGTTTTTTCATCCGTGCTTTGGTGCTGGGTTTTCCCCAGGCGGCGACTAGCCGTGGGGGGAGGTGGGCCGCGGAGTGGGCTTGGGGTAGTGGGCAGCTGCACGTGGTGTCCGCGCCGGCCCGGGACGCTGCCATGTTTGCCCCTCCACTTCCGGACGCGGCTACGGGGCGCCGAAGGGTCCCCAAGGGTAGTGGGTGTGCGCGCTGGACGTGACTCAGCAACAGCCTGGTGCTGTCTTGGCTTTGCCATCTCCTCTGTGGGACGCATTTTTCAAGGGTTTTTTATTCTTTTCTGTGAGGCTCTTAAGCAAGGAACGTTTATGGCCGGCTCTGGCCTGTCGTTCTTACCTTCCAGAGCTTTCCTGCAGTTCCGATGAGGGGGAGGGCAGAGGAGGGGGCAGGCTCTGGAAGATTCATGGGCCCTTTCCTCCCCCGCCCCTCCCAGAGAGCTGAGATTGTTCTGGAAGCTTCTGGAGCCCAGCGCCCCGCCCTGGTGCCCGGATGCTGGGGCGAAGGGAGGCTGCGCGGTGGCGCCCCCTCCTCGCGTGGTCCTGGCCAACGCATGTCTGGCAGTGACGAGGGTCTGCCCAGCGGTCTACGGCCACCATCTTAGTTGTCTTTGGTTTCGTCCTGTATTGTAGTCACATGTGTTGAGGGGTCACAATGGAGCTTTTGCTTGATCGGTTCTTTGTCTTAGCCTCTTGGGCGGTATCCACCAGTCTCTCAGGGGTTACCTTCTACCGTGAGGCAGCAATCTCACGTGAGCTTTTGATGAAGGAGATCCCCACTGGGAGAGCCAATTCCGGATTACTGGCCGTTTAACATGAAATCGGTCATCTTGGTCAATTGTATTTTGTAACGAAAATGGTAATGGAAATGTAGGTTGATTTTTCTCCCGAGTGGGTGGGTTACCTGGAGTGGTTATTCCAATTTTGGGTTGGACCCAGTATCTGTTTTTCGAACAAGCTATCGGGTGATGGCTGAGGCTTTTGGGTCCCATGGATCACTTACGAGCAGTTCGGCTCCCAAAATACCTTGACCTTGTGTATTGTGTTGAAGCAGGTTTTTATTTTCTTTCTGAATTGGATTCCTCCAAAGAAAAATCTTTAAAGAAAAGGTGCTCTAGTATTTAAGGAATATGTGTAGTATCTGGATTAAAGCAGTTTGAGGTAAATCTGAGTCTTCATTGTGATTGGGGTGGACTGGAGTGTTACATAGGAGCCATCGTGTTCTTTTGTAATCCCTGATTCTTATTTTAGATGCCTGAGGAAGTGCACCATGGAGAGGAGGAGGTGGAGACATTTGCCTTCCAGGCAGAAATTGCCCAGCTCATGTCCCTCATCATCAATACCTTTTATTCCAACAAGGAAATTTTTCTTCGAGAGTTGATCAGTAATGCTTCTGATGTGAGTGCTGTGGGCACTGTGGGTTTTTGTTTTTCAGCACTCAGGCAAAGGGGGAAGGGTCGTTTGGTATTTTGAAGGGGCGGCTGTTCTAAAAAAAATTGATGTGGAAAGATGGGTTATTGTAACTGTAAATGGTTTTTTTGTGTTTTAAGTTTTATTTTTAGTGATGGTGGGGAGGGGTGGAGAGAGGGGGAGACAAACCCAAACAGACCCTGAGCTGTTAACAGAGGGCTTGAACCCACAAGCTGAGTGAGATCATGACCTGAGTCAAAATCAAGAGTCGCAAGCTTAACAGATACCTAGGCACCCCAACTGCATGTGGTGTTTAAACCCCATGTTGGGGAGTGGGTAATCAGAATTGAGGCTATTTGGTAGTATAAAGCAATTCCTTTTGGATAAAGAGCTGGGCTTTTAGGAAGCAGAATTGTAAAATTGAAATTTGTATTTTCAGGCCTTGGACAAGATTCGCTATGAGAGCCTGACAGACCCTTCCAAGTTGGACAGTGGTAAAGAGCTGAAAATCGACATCATCCCCAACCCCCAGGAACGCACTCTGACTTTAGTGGACACAGGCATTGGGATGACTAAAGCGGATCTTATAAATAATTTGGGAACCATTGCCAAGTCGGGCACTAAAGCATTCATGGAGGCTCTCCAGGTATGTGGGATTTCAGCTAGGCACAGGCCATCCACTTTTGTGGCTCTTTCTTGGTTTGCTGTTTTTGTTTTTTTTAACTTGTGTTTGTAAAATTTTCTGGCAGGCTGGTGCAGACATCTCCATGATTGGACAGTTCGGTGTTGGCTTTTATTCTGCTTATCTGGTGGCAGAGAAAGTGGTTGTTATCACAAAGCACAATGATGATGAGCAGTATGCTTGGGAGTCTTCCGCTGGGGGCTCCTTCACTGTGCGTGCAGACCATGGTAAGACGGCTCTTTGGTTAAGTTGGTTGGGTTAGAATTCTGGGGAAACCTGTAATGGAGATCTTGTTCCCGGTAAAGTAGTTGATTACAGTCTTGCGTTTAGTTTCATTTTTTTGTGCTCTTTGTGATTAACTTCTAGGTGAGCCCATTGGCCGGGGTACCAAAGTAATCCTCCATCTTAAAGAAGACCAGACAGAATACTTAGAGGAGAGACGCGTCAAAGAAGTGGTGAAGAAGCACTCGCAGTTCATAGGCTACCCCATCACTCTTTATGTGAGTATGGGCTGGGAATCCTCGTGTGTGTCTGCTCATGGCCCCTGGTTTTGGTTTCTGAATTCTGGAACTACTGTCTTTGGTGCTTTCAGTTGGAGAAGGAACGAGAGAAAGAGATCAGTGACGATGAGGCAGAGGAGGAGAAAGGTGAGAAAGAGGAAGAAGATAAAGAGGATGAGGAAAAGCCCAAGATTGAAGATGTGGGCTCCGATGAGGAGGATGATAGTGGAAAGGACAAGAAAAAGAAAACAAAGAAGATTAAGGAGAAATACATTGATCAGGAAGAGCTGAACAAGACCAAGCCCATTTGGACCAGAAACCCTGATGACATCACCCAAGAAGAATATGGAGAGTTCTACAAGAGCCTTACCAATGACTGGGAAGACCACTTGGCAGTCAAGGTGAGAAGTCTTACATGTTGATTCAATAGGAAGAGCAGGGAGGAAGGTGTTGCTGGTGTAGACCATGGAACTTGCCCAACTGTTGGGTGGTGGGAACTGAATGGCATGGATCCATGTCCTTTGTTCACTAATCTTCTCGATGACCTCACTTTGTCTCTGGCAGTGTCCTGATGGGACTGTTTCCCCAGTGGTAGTGGTCCAAGGGTTATACATAGCTGTAGTTTAATTTTCTTAAAAGCTGTCCTATGAGGTCTTTTCTGTCATTGGTGCTTAGAGATCTTTGTTCCAGACAATTCAGTGATGTGATGCTGGGACTTAAAGGCACATCTTGAAATCCACTACTGGCTTATTTTGAATTTTTTCCCAGCACTTCTCTGTGGAAGGTCAGCTGGAATTCAGGGCATTGCTGTTCATCCCCCGTCGGGCTCCTTTTGACCTCTTTGAAAACAAGAAGAAAAAGAACAATATCAAGCTCTATGTCCGCCGTGTGTTCATCATGGACAGCTGTGATGAGTTGATACCAGAGTATCTCAGTGAGTGTCCTCTTGGCCGAACATAGTTGGGTAAAGTCCTGCCTGTAGCATTCTCCAGAAACTGAGGTCTTCTCTTTTCCTTTTTTCTTTACTTTTTTTTGGGGAGAAATCAGGGTTCAGCGAGAAAGTGGGTCCTGTTGGAAGTTCAATGACCCTGTCTACTTTAACTCCCATTTTCTTTCTGATTGGTTGCAGACTTCATCCGTGGTGTGGTTGACTCTGAAGACTTGCCCCTGAACATATCCCGAGAAATGCTCCAGCAGAGCAAAATTTTGAAGGTCATTCGCAAAAACATTGTAAAGAAGTGCCTTGAGCTCTTCTCTGAACTGGCGGAAGACAAGGAGAACTATAAGAAATTCTATGAGGCATTCTCTAAAAACCTGAAGGTACAAAAGTGGCAAATGGTTACATAATAATTAAGATGGAAGTTTTTTTTTTTTTTAATTCACTTAGGGAGTAACACGTTATTTACAAGTAAGATCGTTTTCTTTCCACCCCCAAAGCTTGGAATCCATGAAGACTCCACTAATCGGCGCCGCCTTTCTGAGCTGCTGCGTTACCACACTTCCCAGTCCGGAGATGAGATGACTTCTCTTTCAGAGTACGTGTCTCGCATGAAGGATACCCAGAAGTCCATCTATTACATCACTGGTAGGTTGGGAGCCTGGGACTGATCAGAGCCTCATGGTGGGGTATGAGGAGGAAGGCAAGACATTTGGGAGTACCTGGGAACTGGTAGGTGGCACTCTGATCCCTGAGTCTCTCAACCCTACAGGCGAGAGCAAAGAGCAGGTTGCCAACTCAGCTTTTGTGGAGCGAGTGCGGAAGCGGGGCTTCGAAGTAGTGTATATGACGGAGCCTATCGATGAGTACTGCGTGCAGCAGCTCAAGGAGTTTGATGGGAAGAGTCTCGTCTCAGTTACCAAGGAGGGCCTGGAGCTGCCTGAGGATGAAGAGGAGAAAAAGAAAATGGAGGAGAGCAAGGCCAAGTTTGAGAACCTTTGCAAACTTATGAAAGAGATACTGGATAAGAAGGTTGAGAAGGTAAGCAGTCTGGGATTAGGATGTAGTTTGTAAATGTCTTGAGGGCCATTTCCCTTAATCTTGTGTTGCTACACAATTAGTAGTTTAAGGTACCCTAATTCGTTCAGAGCTTGCTTCCTTTAGTTGCTTTCACCAGGCAGGTTTAAGGTTGGTATTCCAAATTTGGGAAAGATGAGGCATTTTTCCTGAGACTAGAATTTAACATTGTTTTAGCCTGGAAATGGTAATCGGGTTTAACGTAAACATACGTTTTTGATTGTTCACAGGTGACCATCTCAAACAGGCTAGTATCTTCACCCTGCTGCATTGTGACTAGCACCTATGGCTGGACGGCCAACATGGAGCGGATCATGAAAGCCCAGGCACTTAGGGACAACTCTACGATGGGTTATATGATGGCCAAAAAGCACCTGGAGATTAATCCGGACCACCCCATCGTGGAGACACTACGGCAGAAGGCAGAGGCAGACAAGAATGACAAGGCTGTCAAGGACCTGGTGGTGCTGCTGTTTGAAACCGCACTGCTCTCTTCTGGCTTCTCACTGGAGGACCCCCAGACCCACTCCAACCGAATTTACCGCATGATCAAGCTAGGCCTGGGTGAGTATCCTTGCTTTTATCAGAGTGTGGCTGGTAGTTGGGGAGCTAGTCTCCCAGGGACAGATTTGACTTCATAGTATCTGGATCAAAGTTCATGTGGCATTGTTTTCTGCTTCCAGGTATTGATGAAGATGAAGTGACAGCAGAGGAACCCAGTGCTGCTGTTCCTGATGAGATCCCCCCTCTGGAGGGTGACGAGGATGCCTCCCGCATGGAAGAAGTAGATTAGTTTCTACCTGCAGACCTTGTGCCCTCTGTATAGTGTCCCCATGGCTCCCCTGCAGCCCTCAGTGGCCTCCGTTCACCTGGCTCCCCCTGCTGATGTCTAGTGGTGTTTCCCCCTCCTGTCTGTCTGAGGCAGGATACCAGGGCCTCCAGGCCTGTCCCTTCCCATATTTGACAAGGGGTTTGGATGTGTACTGTGGTTTTTTTGTTTATTTTGTTCTGAAGTTAAAGTATGCAAAAATAAAGATACAGTTTTATACAGTTACGCTTTCCCTTGTAAAGTGGATCTGGTGGCTTTTGAGTGTCCTTTGCCTTCTTCCTATTCCATCTTGTAACTGCTTTCATCCTGAGAATGTTACTCTGGTACATTGAAAGCTCAAGTCACTTGTAAACAGTCTAATAGTTCTTAAGTTCCCCAACATTGACTCTATAAAGGGTGGCTTCCAGCTAGTATGTAGTAACTGTCCCCTTCCTAAAGCACACCTTCAGTCAACCAAAACACAGGACTCGAGCCCATTGCAGCAGTTTAATTTAATAAAATAAAATTAGAAGAGCAAAAAGTTACATTTCGAAAGTACCAAAACCTGCATCCGGCTCTTGGAGCAGAGCCCTGGGATCCAGGAGCAGGGTGGTGGTGCTGGGTGGGGCTCTCCCCTCCCCAGCACAGCACCATCTTTCAGGGACTCCCGGGAAGGAAAAAGCAGCACTGGGAGCCTACAACACTTGTGCTTTTCTCACCAGAGTAAGAACTGTAGGTCTCTGGGAGGGAGTCCACAAGGGTGGGCCATTCAAGGTAGGGGGCAAGCACAGGTGTGTTGGTGGCTGAGCCCCCAGGGCAAGCCTTGAGGGAACTGGAGAGGGCCCTTAGAAGGAGGTACCTCTGCCTTCCCCAGCAACTGCCTCCCACCCACTGAGGAAGGTCCTCTGCCCTGGGGCTCAGAATAATCCCTTCCAGAGGACGGGTGACTTAAGGCAAAGGGGAAGGTAGCCTCCTGGACCCAACACCCAACCCACAGAGCTGGTTTGTGATCCTGATAACCTGTGTTCTGACCTTGAACCAGCTGCCTCCGAAGTTACAGTAGAAGAGGAAAACTGGTATGGTGAGGTTCTCCTGTGACTTCATCCCTCAGGCTCCTCAAACTTTCTGCACTGAGGACTCGACAGGCATAGCCTTCTTTCCCCGTTGCTTTAGTCGGCCCCGGGCGTAGACTCTGAGGAGGAGGGCAGCGAAGACCACAGCCACCCCCAGACCCCCCACCACAGTGATGGTGTGGCCGTAGAGGAGGCAGGAGAGGAGGATGGCGAAGGCCTGGCGGAGGGTCATGATGATGGTGAAGACAGCAGCCCCAAACTGCCCGATGGTGTAGAAGATGAAGAGCTGGCCACACGCAGAACACACAGAGAGGAGAAGGGCATGTGCGGCAAATTCGCTGTGTCGCCCCATGAAGCGAGTCCCCTCCAGGAGGGCCCCCTGCTCCAGCAGGGAGCCCACGGTGAAGAGGCAGGAGAAGAAGTTGACCCCAAACATCATCTGCACCGAAGACATCTTATAGGCGAACAGAGCATCCTGCCAGTTTGAGGTGAAGCTGTCAAAGGCAATGTAGCCTGCCAGGAGGATGAGGCCCGACAGGGTGGTGGCCGGGGAGCTGCGGGGCTCCGGTCCGCTGGACAGCAGGAACATGCTGACCCCGATGGAGATGAGGCCGGCCGTCAGGTATTCCCAGTGCTCGTAGCTGCGCCGGGACACCAGCTTTCCCATCAGCATGACCGGAATCACCTTCGAGGCCTTGGCCAGCACCTGGGTGGGGAAGCTGACGAACTTGAGTGCTTCATACTGACACCAGCTGCTGAGCACGTTTGACAGGCTGGCAAAGGAGTACCGGTACATGGGCGCCCCATGCCGGGGCTGCTTGCAGAGGACACAGTAGAGGCCGGCCACCAGCAGGGCCAGCACTCGGTTCATCAGCACCAGGAACTGGGAGTCTGTGAAGCGCTCACCTGGCGATGTGGCAGTAGCCCCGTAGCTGCGGGTCATCACTCTTTCCTGCAGCACACCCCAAGTCAGGTAAGACACCTGTGGGGCGGGCGGGGGGATGAGGACAGAGACAATAAGAGGAGGAAAAGGCGGCCAAAAAGATATCAACCTCTCCTTCCCTCAGATGTCTAAACGATTTAAAGGCAAGCATATGTATTTTGGTCCCTCGGTAGTAACTGGAAGTTCCCTCTCTCCTCTGAAACCTGGATTCACCTCGGAAGAAATTGTCTGTGAAACAACAAATGCTTTAGGCGTGCCAGGACCCTGTGTGGCCCGCACAGGGTTATGTTAAGGCTGACCCCATCCCCTGTATCTTGCTATCCATCCTCCATCAACTCAGGGAGTAAGACTGGACACCTGTTTGGCACATGCAGCACTAGTAGTGCCCGCTCCAAAGTGCCAAGAACTCCACATTTTAGCTCCCTCTCACATGCAGCAGTGGGGGAGGGCTGAATGGCTTCTCCCAACTTTGATCAGTGGGTTGGCAGTATAGGAGACATGGGGGGGGGGGGCTAAGTAGAGTAACGGCACAGAAGAAATCACCAGAGGGCAAGAGAAAGGAGAAAAGACAAGATGGCAGGCAATTATTCCCACCGACCACCTTGAAGATGGTGGTACTACGCACCCCTTGGAAGAGTGGGCCATGTAACACAGTGGCTGGCAAACTGCTGGGTCTGGCTGGGTGAAAACTCTGGTTCCACATGGTACCTGTCCACCAGGCACCGACCCAGGCACAGAGGCAGAGCCTGCCTACCTACCTGGAGCCCCGCAGCACAGAAGAGCAGCTTCAGGGCCTGCCAAGTGGGAGTGGTCTCCGCCGGCTCAGTCCGGGAAGCCAGGGGAACCTCGTCAGAGGCCTTGGGCTCATTGCCAAACACACAAGTTTTCACCAGGGGGAAGCAGAGACCCCTGCCTAAAAAAGACGCACAAGGTCAAGATCCAGTATTCTCCATAGCACCTCCTCTTGCCCAGAGCAGCCAGAGGCCCTACTGTCTGGCCTGCAGGCATCCCTCCCTCCCTTTCCAGGCCACATCCCTATTTGGACTGCCGGCCAACAGTCAAAATAAGGACCTAGCACAATTCCCACACCTTTGGCACACACCTGTCTCCAGGTAGTTCTTCCGCTTGAAGTACTGCACCAGCAGGTAGCCAGGTACCATAAAACTGGCATAGCCAGCAGCATTCACCAAAAAACGGAAAAACCACAGCTGCGTCCATGACTCTGGAGGCGCTTCGGGGGCCTCCCCACCTGCCCCCAGGGAGGGGAGCGCTGCCAGCACCACCACTGTCCACCACCTGAGGGGACAGCGGACGTAGGGATTAGGGTGCAGTTCCTCATCACTCGGCCCTCCAGAGGGGACTACACTGGAGAAGGGCCCGGAGTCTCCCCGCCCCCCTCAGCTGCAGCCCAGCCCGGACAAAGAGCCTCTCTCTCTCTCTCTCTCCGGGGGGGGGGGGGCCCCGCGCAGGCCAGGCCGGGCTCCCTCCCTCCCTCCCTCCCTCCTCGAGGGTGGACCCGCCCCTCTGGCCACACAGGTTCCCTCTGTTCCCTCCAGCGCTGGCCCGCCGCTCGGACCACAGGCGGCGCCCCCTCCTCCCGCCCCGCCCTCCAGGATCCCGGAGCGCCGAGGTTCCCAACTCCTCCGCCCCGACACTCCTGGACCCTCGAGAGGAGCACAAGCCCACGTCGCGCCCCCCTCCCCGCCGGCTCCAGGCTCCACTCTGCAGGCCTGCCGCCGGGCAGCTGGAACCCCATCCGGCCCCTCCGTGCCCAGCAGCAGCAGTCACGTGGCCCGGGGGTTCGGTCACGTGGGCTCGCCGCTCCCCTAGCCCCCCACCTGGCGTCCATGGTCCGGGCCGCGTGGGGCGGAGGGGGGACCGGGGAATGCAGTCCCCGGGCCGCGCGCTCCCTCCGCTCCCGCTGCCGCCTCCGGGAGCGGCCGGCGAGCGAGCGGCTAGCGGAAGTGCCGCGCTCTTCCCGCCTCCCTCCCCGCGGCCGCCCCTCCGCCCCCAGCCGCGACCACGCAGCG
>NC_043706.1:40906030-40919839 GCF_006229205.1 Suricata suricatta
GCCCCCGCGCGGCCCGGAGGGAGACGCGGCCTGGTATCCGGGAGCTGGGCTGCCCGGGGCGGGGAGCGCCCCCCCTCCCCGAGGCTGTACACCCGGTGCACCCTGCTTCGTCGTCGCCCTTAGCCCACACAACCAACCCGAGAGGTAGTGGTGCCCCCTGCCATCTTGGGACGGGGACACTGAGGTTGTACGTCCCAAGCACTTCCTCTTTCGAACCCCTTTTCCCGTTTTCTGACAGGAGGATGTCTTCTCCCTTTCTCCAATAGGCTGCAGTTTGGTCCGAACTCCCCCAAGACCTTCGGGCTCTGCATGGCCTGGCCTGTCTATCTCACCCACTCACCCACCCTCTGCTGAGTCCCACTGGCCTGCTCTCAGTTCCTCTCATTCACCAAAGGCCTTCCCCTGAACGCTCTTCCCACATCCCTGACTCATCCTGGCGTCCAGGTTGGAGGACACCCCTTGCAGACCTCCCCTGACCGCCCAAAGTGTGGCCCTCTACCAACTCGTGTTCTCCTCCCCACTCTTCTTTTCCTTCACAGAATCCACTGCAGCTTGTACTTACATATTTATTTGGATGTGTGTGACTTTAATGGCTGGCTTCCTCACTAGACTAGAAGATCCAAGTGGCCAGAGATTGTGTTGGTGTATTCCCCCATATCCATATTGACCATATTCACCTCACAGGGACTTCAAACATGTGTGGGATGAAAGGAAATACATACTAAGCCCAGACCTCCATAGGCTACTCTTTCTCTCCAGGCTCCCCCAGATGGCAACCTCCAGGGCACTGGTGATGCCTCCTACCCAGGGTCTTCTCATTCAGGGCAAGGGTTTGTACCACACAGAGAGACCCGAGGATGGTAGCCACCTCTCCCCTCACTCACTCACTCACTCACACACACACACACACACACACACACACACACACACACACACCCTACCTAGCAAAGTCCTACTCTGCTCAAGTGGCAATTTCCTTCTCTCTCGCTCTCTACCATAAGGTCACAAGGCAGGCCTATCTAAAAATCCCCGATGCATGCAGACATGCACGTACACAAAACAACTGTAGGGGGGGATCTTTTTAAAGGTCTCTGCTGTTTTAGTGTCATGTTATTGAAACTTCCCCTTCCCCAAAGGGTCAGTTCAGGGCCTTCTGTGTAAAGTCTTTAAACAACAGTGTTTTTTGAGTCCTCAACAGCAGTGAGGTGGAACCCCTCAGGGTCCTGCTTGCTGATTTCAGTTTCTCTCCTTACTCAGGAGAGTCCATGTTTTCCTACTGGTTGGCAGTGTCAGGCTGACCCAACGTGGATAGAAACAAGAGTCCCTGCCACCCTCTAGAGGCAAACGGGCTTTCCCCAGGACACCCGGGGCTCTGGGAGTCTTCAAGAATCTCCATCCACTTGGGAAAGTCTTCCTTCCAGACTGGCCTTCTCTCCCTGTGATCCCTCCTCTCAGCTCAGGGCCGTTCTGGCCCCTGGCTGTGGCCTCAGCAGTCCCCAGGACACCAGAAGGGCACACTGTCTGGGCCCAAATTTCAGCAGCTGTGGCTCTGGCTTCCAGATGTGAAGAGATGGAGTGTCCGAGGCCCCAGACTCTGCCCTGGCTTCAGTCGGCACACAGCAGTGGCTTCCCGGAGATCTTCAGATCATCAAAGGGCAAAAGAGCAAAGGGCTGAGAAAGAAGAGAATGGAGAGACGCAAGATCAGGGCCCATGGGGAAAAGGCAGCAATGGAGGAAGGGAGCTGGAGAGATAGATTGGGCCATTTCCTCTCCACCAAATGACAACTATAGGACACTGGGGAAAAAATCTTTCCACTAATCCCCAACATGACAGCCCCTTTGGGCGAGGCAGAGCCCTGAGGCCTTAGGCAAGCCCTCCCACTCTCTAAAATATCAGAATATCAGAGTTCCCACTCTGGAGGTGATATAGCCCATGTGGTTTTTTTTTTGGGGGGGGGAGGGCGTTGGGAGGGGTCTTTAGAAAACATTTTGAATATATTTAAGTAAGCTGTAGGCCCAAAGTGAGGCTTGAACTCACGACCCTGTGATCAAGAGTTGCATGCTCTATTACCTGAGCCAGCCAGGTGCCCCCGAGTATTTTTTTACTCTGAATATTTTTAAGTGGGAAACACAGTACAGGAAATCTAGGCTCCCTCTTTCTTAAAAAACTCCAAGATCTGCAAATACTGGGCCCACCATTCCTCCTTTGCAGCCATCTGCTGGAGCTGAGTAGAGTCACCCTTGGGCATTGACTCTGGTCTCTCACAGGCCCTGTCACCCTGTCTGACACCTATTCTGCCTCACAGATCCACTGTAGCTGCAGGGCTCCTGTTAGAGTCCAATTTGGGCTCCCTGGTCTTGACCAACTAAGAAAACAGAAGGGTAGAGCTTGCCCAAGATCCCCCAGTGGGTGAGTGGCAGAGTCGTGGGTTACACCCTAGGATCCCAACTCTTTGGCCCTTTCAGCCCTGACGGTGCCTGTCTCTGCTATCGGTGTGGGAGGTCCTGGACGGCAGAGTTGAGCCTATGCCTCTTACATCCTCAGCCAGGTCCTGGGGAGTCTCGTCTTCCACGTTCCGCAGCAGGGAGTCAGCGCCAGCCTCGCACAGAGTGGATGAGATGCTGCTGAGGCCCCGACCTGCCGCAAGGTGCAGGGGTGTGCACCCGTTGAGCATGCGGGCGTCCACCCGTGCACCAGCCTGGAGCAGGAACTGCACCAGACCCCGCTCCTGGGTCTCCACAGCCAGGTGCAGTGCCGTTTTTCCACTGGTGCCCTCCTGGAGGGGAAGAAGGAGGTCAGCCAGGGCCCGCAAGAAGAACCGTGCTCGGCCTGGGCCCTGGATAAGGAGGTGAGTGCCACTGCTGACCGCTAGGCAGGGGACCCTGGGGCTGGATCGGGCGGTGGGGCAGGCCCTGGGCCAGGCCCTGATTGGCCCCCTCACCTGCGTGTCAATGTCAGCTCCGTTCTGCAGCAGCAGTTCCATGAGTGGCCGGTTCCTCTGCAGGGTGGCGATGTGGAGACAGGCCAGACCTGGGATGGGGTGAGGGCGGAGGGGCTGCTAATCTGCATCCACCAACTCTCTCTCCCCCTCTCTTCAGGGACCTCCCTGCCCCTCAGCCCCAAGGGACTCACTGCCCACTCAGTGCCTCTGATCACAGGACTATTAAAACACAAACTCAAAAACCCCCTCAAAAGTCTTGAGGGGAAAGGAACTCAAAGTTTCCACCTTTTCAGAGTCATGTTATTGAAACTTTCATGCTTCAGGGGTTAGGTTGCCGAGTGACACCCCACATACATGCACCCTCCCCCCAACACACATTCCCCTCCCCTCCCTCTCTCCCTACCCGCCACCAAACTTTATCTGCCTTGAAGCCCCATCCAAAAGCCACCTTCTTAGAGCTCTCCAGGATCCTCAGGCCCCAGTCCCTCCCCAGGAGCCACCACCTTCCTTCCCTAGCTACCCCCTTTCTGGCATAGACAACCCCCCACCCCCGCACCTACAGAACATGATTCAAAGTGACCTCCCTCACCTCCTTCAAGTCTCTGCTCAAATGCTGCTACTCCTTGAGGGTTTCCCTGGCCACTCTCTTTAAAAATCACACCCACCCCCATGCCTCACATTCTAGTTCTCACTCTGCTCTACTTTTCCCACAGTGCTTACAGCTTGGTAACCTACTAGAGAGCTCGCTTCTTATATTCAGTGTCTGCCTCAATCACTCTCTGTTCACAGATGCAAGTCCAGCTCCTGGAATAATGTCTGGCACACAGAAGGCCCTCAGTACATTTTTGTCGTGTGAATTAATGAGCTTGTCTAATCTCTGCTAAACTAAATATCTCGAAAGCAAGGTTTAGCTATTTAGAGCTATTTAGCACACAGCAGGCTCTCAGTAAATTCTAAATCAAATCCATTCATTCATTCATTCATTCATTCAGCAAAGATGTACTGAGCACCTACTGGCTTAGAACTGGAATTGCATTGGTGGACAAGCTGAGTCTCCTTTGCCTGACAGTGGGGTTCGTCTCTTATCCCTTCCTCATCCCACAGGCCCTGAGGCTGCTCATACCTTGCCAGTTTTGCAGCTGGAGGTCCAGGGAGTGAGGAGGTCCTCGGCCTGGCTCTGGCCGCCCCTCCAGCAGGCAGCGGGCACAGGCCAGGTGCTGGCGCTGGCAGGCCACATGCAGGGCCGTGTCACCGTGTCTGTCCTGTAGCCCTCGACTGGCCCCCTTCAGCACCAGGGCCCGAACTGCACCCGGCTGGTCCAGATGTACGGCCAGGTGAAGTGCTGTCTGTAGGCACAAAGGGTCCCGGGCTGCCGCAGCATGCTCCCACCTCTGGGAACACGCTAGGGTAGACGCAGGAATTACCCGCAGCCAGCACCTTTATTGAAGGCAGCTCATAATGGCGATGGCCCTGGCATTCCAAGGAAACACTACCAAACCCTTCCCTCTGGCACTGCCCACCACCCCAGTTCTGGCGGCGGGGTGAGGGAAGAGGGCCCCAATCTTATTATAGGTCCCCTTAGTCCCTGGAGAAAGGACAGCTGGGGGCGGGGAAGACCTCTGTTATCCGTAGGGGCAACGTGACAAGGAAGGGCTGGAGGGAGGAAAGACAGAGGCACCAGCAGGCAGTCTCAACCTGGCCTGCTCCTCTTTTAAGGCCCCACACAGACGCCCCCTCCTATATTAACGGTCCCCACAGATGCTGAATCCCACAGCAGCTGGGGTCACAACTCTGGTTGCCCTGCTATGAGCTGGGGTGCTGACAGGAGTCCCCTAGCCCAGGTTCCAGCACCCTGGGGGCAGAGACGTGTCTTACTCACGAGCAGTAGCATCAGCTCCTATCCCAGGGTCTGGGATATGGTTTCCTGAGCGCACAGCCCAAGTATGCGTGTGCAGCTGCTGGGAATGGCTGCCAGGGCAGATGTGGGTAACTGGGCATAGCCCAACCTCTCCGCCCACCCACCTGGTAAAGGTTGTTCTGAATGTCCAGGACCTCCTGGGGCAGCAAAGCCAAGCAACAGAGCAGCACAGCTGGGGCCTCGTGAATCACCGCCAGGTGGACCAGCCTGGGAGAGGGAGGTGGCAGGAACAGGGTTTAAGTGTCAGGGCTTAGGCCAGAGATAGTGAGTCAGGGTCCTGGGGTTAGAAGGAAGAACACATCAATCTCTACAAAGCCACCCTCAGGGTAGGTGTAGGAAGTGAGAGTTGGGCCCAGGAAGTGAGGGTTGGTGAGGGAAGCCAGGATCCGGCGGGTGGGAGCTCCAAGTTCCCATCTCTGGCCTTCAGGGGGGCCTTAGCTGAGTGGGAGCGTGGGCAGGGTGCTGATGGGACGAGGCCCTTCCTGTTCAGCCTGCCCACACCCCACTCCTCCCTTCTGGCCCCAGGGCCCCCGCCGGCTGGGGTGCAGCTCAAAGCCAAACTGAAAGCTGCCAGGGTAGCACAGAGGTGGTTTCCGGGGCTGAGCTCCCCACCTCCGCCAACCCCAACAGGGAGGACTGAGACGGCAGGAGCGGGGTCACCCCCACTCCCGGCAACTCAGTGGTACACATCCCAACGGAGAGAACACAGAAGCTCTTGGAAGAGGAGCCAGGAGACAGTGAGGCATCCTGTCCTGCTGCCCTTTCACAGGGGGATCAAGAGGGTCACTCTTCAGACAGCACAGACCGGGTGGGGCCTGACCAGGGGCCCTGCACCCTGAGGACACTTCCAAGGGGAGGTCCGTGCAGTGCAGAAAATATGCGTTTGTTGGGGGCCAAAGAGCCTTAACCTCTTGCTAAGGTGGGAGGGGACAGTTGGGAGGGGAAGTTCCAGTGCTGGGGTTTCCCCGCATCAGGTGGGGAAAACGAAAACCAGAGCTGGAGGGTCTTAAGCCATGATAGCCGCCTTGGGGCAGGAACTGCCTTGGGGGGTAGTCTGGGTAAAGGCTTGTCTGGGCTGGGGAGGGGGCTCCTCAGGCCTGAGGGGGCAGGCTCAGTGGCCAGTGTCAGGAGAGGCCCGGGAGAGAGTGGCGGAGGGAGGGCGGGAAGGAGGAACCGCTCTGGAAATCCCCTAGGCCAGGGCCTGTTCTCTAGGTCACATTCCTGCAGCCACCTCCCTCTCTCCCTGTCTCCCCTCCTCCCACTTCCTCTCCCCATTTCCATAAGTCCTACAGGCCAGACACCTCTGAGGGAAGACAGTGCCCCCTCCTCATTAGGGACCTCCTGGGGAGTCCTGACACCTCTTCTCCACCCCCCCCCACAGTCTAGACACAACACCAGTCTTTTACTAGAGACGGTAAAGGCTTCCCCTGAGAGCCTAACAAAGGATGGCAGTGCCAGAAGTCCCCACTCCCTAGGTCAAAGGTCAGCCACAGGTATTCCACAGGGAGCCCCCAACTTCTTCATTCTGGGCCTGAGGGCTGGTGATCTGGGCAGGATAGAAAAAGGCCTGGGGTCATTCCTCTCCCACTCCCTGGGTCCAAAAGCTATCTTTGTCAAAAGCCACCCAGGATTAGGACCCTCCCATCTCCTCCAAAAAGCAGGTCAAAACAGACACCTGCTGCCCCCTCTACCCTCCCCACCCCCATTCATTGTAGCATCTCCAATCTGGGACCCCAGCCCCCCTCCACTGTGTTCCTCATCCACAAATCCCAGCTACCCCCTCTCTTGACACTGTTTCTTCTTCCTAAGGGACAAATCCTCAACTGGCCAGTCCCTCCCACACAAACTGTTTCTTACTTCAACTGCCTGCCCTCCCCTCCCCCAGCCCAGTCCCCACCAAACCCCACCTGAGCCTGGGGCAGGAAGGGTAAAGTAAAGGGGTCAGACAGGACAGCGAGGGGGACTTGGAGGGCTCAGGAGGTAGAGGGTGCCGGTAAAAGCTGACTCCAGCCCTCACTTCCCCTTTCACAGCAGAGAAGGAAGTAAGCTGGGCAGCCAGCCGCCTGTCTGTCTGTCTGCTGGGGCAAGAGTGCTCCAGCCTGGCTCACTCCCTCTTACCCGGGGCTAGCCTCAGCTCTGCATCTTGGCAGCACCCCCATCCTTAGCTTCCTGACCCCTCCTGGCAACCTGTAACTGGCATCTTTTGTTCCTCGGGACAGGGCGTTCTGAGGTCAGGGGCTGGGAATCCCAGATATTGAGCAAACAAGGATGCCCTCTCCCCTAGCAAGGAAAAAAAAACCACCCTAAAAACCTGGACTGGTCAGGGGAATTTTCTCCTCCAAGGGGTGGGTAATTGGGTGGCTTTCCAAGCTGTTAGCGGGTTCCAGGTGTCTGGCAAGGGCCCTGCCAGTTCTGCCCACCTCCCAAAGGGAGTGCAAAGACAGGATGCCGGGGCCTCTGTTCTGGGCCCGCCAGAGCTCAAAAGTGGGCTAAGAGTGAAGTCTGAAGTTTGGAAGAGTGGGGACTGCCCCTTCCAGAGCAGGTGTCTTGAGGGCTCCTCACAGAATGGGTGCCCGGCTTGTTGAGGCTCCTGGCAGGCCCAGAGCCGGCATCGATTGGACCAGCCTGTCTCAGCCTAGACCCCAGACTCACGTGTCTCCATCCTCTGAGATGTAAGTGAGTGCTTCCAGCTGCTGAGGGCTCAGAGGCCCCGGGGCTGGGAGCTGCGAGCGTGGGGCTGGGTCCGCGGTCTCCGTGCCTCCCAACAAGGGCAGGGGCTCAGTGAGCGACGAAGAGCCATAGGTGGAGTCAGCTCGCTCCCCATCTGTGTCTTCCTTCTCCTGTGGCTCCTTGGCTGTTCCCGGAGAATGGGTCCAGGGCTGGGGGCCGCCACCGTCCGAGGGTCCGGAGGCCGGGGCCGGGTCCGGGGTCGGGGTGGGCTCGGGCAGGGAGCGCAGAGAACGCAGAGACTCGATGCCCGAATCGTACTGGCTCTCATCCGTCTCGTCCGGCCCCTTGCGCGCCTCCGACATGCCCGCGGTGCCGGCCCGCGGGGGCCAGGTCCGGGCAGAATCCGGCTCCCGGCGCCGCCGCGCCGCCTTTCCGGATTGCAGGTCCGCCTTGCGGAGCTGGCGCCCCGCCTAGAGTGGCCTTCTTCTCGGGCTGCGGGCGCCCGAGGGGTCGGCGAGAAGCGCGGGCGAGGTTCGGAGCACTGGTGGGTTCCAAGGCAGCGGCTACTCAGAGCAGCTGGACTGCCCAGTTGGACTCGCTCTCTCGCCCCGCCCCTCAGGCCCCGCCCCCGACAGACGCTTCCGGACCGAGGCCCCGCCCTCCGGAATCCCCCTTACCCCGCCCTCTGCGTTGGCTCAGCGTCAGGGGTTACCCGGTCCTGAGTCACTTGTGCGTTAATTCACCTATTCATTCATTCATTCATCCATCCATCCATCCATCCATCCATTCATATTTTCCCCCTTCTTTTTTTTCATTCATTAATTCCATGCATTTTCTTTCCTTCCTTCCCTTCTTACATTTCTTCATTTTTTTTCCATCCATCCATCCATCCATCCATCCATCCATTCATTCATTCGTTTTTAAAGGAATATTTATTAACCGTCTGCACAGGCTGGGCATCTTGCAGGGAGACAACGTAGAGGATGGGATGGGGAAACATTGCTTCCTATCTCCTGCCCATTTCAATTTCTCTGTTTTTCTCATCTACCAGTGCCCAGGAGTTTAGATAGGGAAAAGGTATAAGATATCTATTGTCTGTAAAGAAGTAGTTTTCCCTTTGGTTCCTGGATAGAGGGTCTTCTATGTCAGCTTTCCAGATCACATAGAATTGGGCATGAGGACAGATTTTTAAGGTTTTTTTGTTTTTTTGGTGAAAAAAAAGTATATTTAGATTTAGCCAGCTGGACTCGTTAAGATGATCCCAATTTTGTTGGCAGCATCCAAAGCATCGTAGTCAGGAGCCAGTCGAACGTATGCTTTCTTTTCTCCATCGGGCCTGATCAGAGTGTTGACCTTGGCCATGTCAATGTCATAGAGCTTCTTCACAGCCTGTTTGACCTGGTGCTTGTTGGCCTTGACATCCACAATGAACACAAGAGTGTTGTTGTCTTCTATTTTCTTCATGGCTGACTCGGTTGTCAGCGGGAACTTGATGATGGCATAGTGGTCAAGCTTGTTTGTCCTGGGGGCGCTCTTTCGAGGATATTTGGGCTGCCTTCGGAGACGCAGTGTCTTGGGCTGTCGGAATGTAGGCGACCTGCAAATCTTCCTTTTTTAATGACTATGGACACCTTTCAGTACTGCTTTCTTGGCGTTCAAAGCCTTTGCTTTGGCTTTGGCTTTGGGAGGGACAGGGGCTTCCTTCTTCGCCTTTGCCGCCATCTTCGTGAAAGGGCTGTTCTTTTTTGATAGTAGGTTTTCAGGGCGCCTGGGTAGCTTGGTCGGTTAAGCATCCATCGCACTTGGCCTCAGGTCATGATCTCATGGTCTGTGAGTTGGAGGCCCACGTCGGGCTCTGTGCTGACAGCTCAGAGCCTCAAGCCTGCTTCAGATTCTATGTCTCCCCTCCTCTACGCCCCTCCCATGCTCATGCTCTGTCTCTCTCTGTTTCTCAATAATAAATAGACGTTTAAAAAAATAAAAAAAGAAAGTAGGTTTTCTTAGGCCGTTCTCTAAAAAAAAAAAAAAATGCAGAGTGGTCATGTTTTTTGTTGTCTAAAAAAGCAGAGTGGTCGTTCCTCACAGGAATGAAACACTGGCTCCTGGGTGGTTACATCTGGTTACGCTAGCAGTCAGGGAAGTTTAGTTCCTCCTGGTGGGGCCGGGATGGGGAGGCCCCAGACATGCTGGGCCACGCTCTGCTGAGGTCCCCACCACAGCCCCAGCCCCAGCGCCAGCACATCTCTCCTCCTTCCCTGTCCCTGCTTTCCCTAGGTCTAAAGGGCCTAGGGAGGCTGTAGGCAAACTCTACCCACCTAGTGAGCCCCAAACTGGTGTCCCATGATTCATCCTCTACTCCAAGTGCCAAAACCTAGGGGCAGAAGTGACCTTGGAAGATCATCCCCGAGGGAACATCTCCCTTTTCCATCTCTTGCATTGGAGGAAGGAAGCTGGAGTGAGTGTAGACAGCTATTAACCAGCTTTCCTACCGCCCTCCTCCAGGCAACACACATATGTGATCATGCCCTGAGCTGAAATCAAGAGTCAGATGCTTAACCGACTGAGCCCCCCAGGCGCCCCTGACATTGGTTTTTCTACTGGAAGCAAAAGCGAGTATCATAGTAACAGTAATAACCAACAACCACTAACGCCACCTCACCCAAAACTGTCCCATAGCCCTAGCCTTCAAAAATCTCCCTGACAATAACAATACGGAGTGACTGTGCTAAGACAGGAGTGAGAACAGGGTGCTGTGGGGGCATGGAGTGGGGTCAACTATGCAGTGGGGTGAGGTGAAGGGAGGGTTCCATCTGACCTGGAAACAGGAAGGGAAGAGGGCTGGGGGGAAGAGAAGTACCTAGTGTGTGTGTTTGCGGGGAGGGGGGGGTGAATAAAGAGAGAAGAGAGTGGGTGGACAGACAGGTGGAGATGACCCACTGCTCTTCATCCCCGTGGAGGACCAGAGTGGAGAGGATGTGAGCATGAGGCAGTGAGACGCCATGAGGGGAAAGCCCAAGGAAACTGAGGCATCTCCTTCCCTTGAGGTCAGTGTGATTTCAGATGTTCTCAACTTCCTCCCCTGACAATGTTCCTCTCTTCTCCTCAAAGCCTGGAGCAAAACTACAGTCATAAACTCCAGACCCTGACGACTTGGGCTCAAAATCTAGCGGCACGATCACATTCCCATCTTAAAGTTGGGAAGCTGAAACCCAGAGAGGTGAGTTGACCTTATGAAAATCAGTCAGAAAAGGCAGAGCATGGTTTTCCTGTTCCCTAATCCAAAACTTAAAAAAAAATTTTTCACTGAACCTTTCTTCCTTTTTAAGGAAGGTCTAAGGAATTGGAGCATCTGAACCTTCTGCAAGGACACAGGAACTCAGGAATATGCAGTGACTGACTGCCCCTTTCATTCATACAGAGGCTGAATTGAAGGAAAAACCTATCCCAGTTCAGTCCCGGGTCTCCCTCTGAACCAGAACAGGTGTGTAGCAGCCCCTTTTCTAGCCACATGAGGGCAGCATTGAGTCACCCACTGCTTCCAGGACCTAGCCCAGACTTTGACGGGAAGCCCTTATGGGGATACCTCAGGAATGGGGAGAGGGACCATGCAGTGTCATCTAGAAAGATGACATGAGGATTTTGGCTCAGGCCTCAGCATACTCAGGGCCCTGACTTTGCTTCCTCAGCCCCTCCGGTCTTCTCTCTGCTGTTTTTTCCTGGTTCCCTTTGCAGTGTCCCACTCTCAGCCTCCACCCACCCCAGTCAAGCTCATCTTCAGAAAACAGTCCCAGTTGCCATGGTGACCAGCTGGTCAGCAGGCTCCTTCCACGCCCCCTCCCTTCACCCCTCTTTTCCCTGGGCTTCCAAGGAAGGGTAATGTGTGTGAATAGAGAAGGGGGGGTGCCAGGGGTCTTTTATGTTGGGAGCTCTGGGGTTGGCCAAAAGGGGATGGGCTAGCTCTCCTCCAAAGCCCCCTGAGGTGCAGAAGGGCAGGCCAGAGGGGTGGGAAACAGGAGGAAGATTATAACAACTAAATGGGGAGTGTGAGGATCCTATCTGGGTTAGGGAAGGGCAGGTTTAGGAACTCTGCACTTTGCAGTGAGGACTGAACTAAATGGAATGGGCTGAGACAAGAAGAGGGGTTGGAGTTAGATGTGAGGCAGGACTTCCCACAAGGCATGGGTGGGAGACACTGGAGTGAGCCGCCAAGTGAGATGCCTCCTCTGCCCTGGGAAAGGAGGAGAGGGCTCTTCAGGACCACACCCTTCCTCTGGGTAGGGAGGAGGGACTCACTGACTGGCCATGGTGAATCATGCAGGCTGGATAGTTCTGAGGCAAGAGGCAGACAGCCGACCACCTTCACCTTGCCTGGAAAGAGAAGAGGAGGAATAGGAAAATGGAGGCAGGACCAGAAGTGGGGGTATTTGTGGGGGGGTGGAGGCAGTGGCTAATCTGCCTGAGATCAGGAGCAGGACCGTCCCAGCAGATCAGTATGCTTGTCCCCTATTCCCAAAGACTAGATTATCCCAAGCTTTGCCTCAAACTAACTTCCTCCCCACAAACATCTTCATGGCCTTTGGAATGGGAAAGATTTGGATTCTAGGATTCACTCTGTGAGTACTAGCAGGTGACCTTGAATAAGTCAGTTACCCTCCCTCTACCTTGGTTTCTTGTGGGTAAGTGGGGGAACGGTTACTATATGTCAAAGACTCTAATGTAACACATGGCAAGCAGTAGGATTCCACAGTGACTGTGCACACACAGATTGAATATGCATAGCCTTTATACTTTTTTTTGATGTTTATTATTTCCGAGAGAGAGAGAGTGAGTGAGTGGGGGAAGGGCAGAGAGAGAGACATATAGTCCCAAGCAGGCTCAGAGCTGTCAACACAGAGCCCGATGCGGGGCTCAAACCCACGAACACAGAGATCATGACTTGAGCCAAAATCCAGAGTCAGATGCTTAACCAACTGAACCACCCAGATACCCCTATATTATTTTTTTAAGATTTTATTTTAGAGAGAGAGAGTGGGGAAGTGAGGGAGAGGGGCAGAGGGAGGAAGAGAATCTTCTTTTTAAAAAGTGTTTGTTTATTTATTTATTTTGAGATAGAGAGCAGGGAAGGGGCAGAGAGAATTCCAAGCAGGCTCCACGCTGTCAGCACAGAGCCTGATGTGGGGCTCAAAATTACCAACCATGAGATCATGACCTGAGCTGAAACCAAGAGTTGGATGCTCAACCAACTGAGTCACCCAGATACCCCAGAGAGAGAAAATCTTCACAGGCTCCATGCTCTGCCACAGAGTCTGATTTGGGACTTGATCCCACAACACTGGGATCATGACCTGAGTTGAAATCAAAAGTCAGATGCTCAACTGACTGAGCCCCCTAGAAGCCTCCCCCTTTATATTATTTTATCATAATGATTGGTCTCCCCAATTAGACTTTGTACTCTTTGTTGGTAGAATATTGTATGTTTCATTTCTGAACAGGGTACAGAGTAGGGACCTAATATCTGATTATCGAATGGAAGCATCCAAGAATGAATGGATGTCAGTTTTCTTTCTGCCTGTCCTAAGCAGTACAGGGAAGAACAATGTGGGTAGACGGCAGGAAAGGGTAGGCTACTCCCAACTGGGGCACCCACAGAAGGTCAAAGCCTTTGAGATTGGCCAGTTAACTTTTTCCATGAGGAAACTAAGGCTTAAAGACAAGAAAGCACTTACACAAGGTCACACAATCCCTTAATGGCAGAGACAGGATTAAAAATTAGAACCCAGGTTTCCTGATCTGCAGCCTAGGGCAATGTACACACTTCATTCTTCTATGGGGCTCTTCTTCCAGGGAAGGAAAATGGCTCTGTGAAGGCTGGTTCCAGTGTCCTCCCCTCTGCCCTCTGTTAGTCCTTTCTCATATCTAGCTTCAATCCTTACCCTATTCCATCTCTGTTCAGTTGGGTCTGGCCTCTGAAGGCTGGCTCCTGCCTTAACCCGTTACCACCCAGCTGGGAGTAAGGATCTTCCTTGGGTTGCAAGGCTCAATTTCCTCTCCCCACCCTCAGCCCCAGGAACTTGCGGGAACCAAGGACGGGGAGGGATATTGGCTGAGCCGCTTGCGCCCCCTCCACGGAGAAGGGACTGAGAGGAGTTGCTGCACAGACCTTCCCAGGATGGGAAGTGGGGGGTACGGTGAGCAGGGCTGGGAGTGGGGAAGGGGTGCGGGGAGCCCCTGTTGCTTCTCTTTGGGGGGTGGTTATTAGGTTGGCTTGGGGAAGGCGGA
>NC_043706.1:40919939-40924256 GCF_006229205.1 Suricata suricatta
CCGGGGGCGGGGCTCGGGGGGGGGGTCTCGGGCAGGGGGAGGGGCCTAGGGGCGGAGCCTCGCGGACCCCGGGCGGAATGGGGTGGCGACGGTGGCAGGAATCCTGTTTCGAGAAGGGGATGCGATCTGGAATGCCAGGAAGGGCGACTTGTAGGGGCTACAGAGGCAGAAGAGTATCATGGGGAAATGATGGTGGTACCTGAGCTGTGGTCCTAAGAAGGTCAAATGTGTGCAGAGGCGATCCCCCCTGGGGTCACTGAAAGTGACTCTCTCCCAAGGTCCATGCAGCTCCCTCATTCCTGGGGGCAGGGGGGAGGCGGCCCTGAGTCCAGCCATCCTTCAGAGTGTTAGAAATAAGCATATCCCTAGTTGGAGCCCTACTCTCCAGTCCTCTGAACCTGGAGACAAAGAAACTGAGGAAGGTACCAGTAGCACTGCTCCCCTCCCCCCCACCTCCCATGCACACTCGTGCACACACATATACACACCGTAGTTGGGCAGAAACACATGGGCAGGGGCGGACTTGCAGGCAGAGACCCTTTCAGATGTGCTCAGTGGGACAAGTGCACAGTCGGGGGGGGGCACACAAAGGTGCACATAGGCACACGCCCCCAAGGACGAGGCTCTCAGAAAAGTACACGTACCCTGATCTTGTTTGTATGTGCTTGTACTATTTCCTAGCCCACCTACCTATCTGCACTTCCAGATCTTTCCTCTCATTTCACACCAGGCCCAGGGTCTGCTGCCTGTTACTGTGCCCTTCCTTTGCACCCTCTTCTCCCTTCCCATAGCTAGCCTCCAGGTTGGGCCTGGAGAACTGGAGGAAATCAGGATCTAGTAGGATGGTGTGTGTGTTTTTTGGAGGGAGGGGTCCTAAAGCTAGACAGCAGGGAGGAGGCGTTGGAAAGCACCCCCCATCACCAGAAATCCAACTCCATTCTCATTTCTTAAGTGGCTGCTGTGTGCCAGCACTCTGGTAGGCACCCAGGGTGCAGAGAATGAGACCCTGCCCTGAGGGGCACCCAGTCTAGATATGTAAACAACTCACTGGGGCAGCCGTGGGACAGAGTGGACCAAGTGCTTTAACAGGCCCCCAGAGAGCGAGCTCCAGGAATCCTTTTCTTTTGACAAACAGCTGGGCTGCAGATGCCTTCCTCCCTGCTCCCCACCCAGTCCCACATCCCCGCTCCCCAGCCACTTGCCTCTGCCCTTCTGGATATCTCCTCCTGAACTGCCTTCTGTTCAGAGATGCCAGTCCTCTCCCTCCCACCTTAGAACAGGAAAAGGATGTCAGGGTCCAGGAAGGAGATGCACAGGGGGCCCAGGGGAACAGAACGTGGGGAAAGAGTCAGCACTTAGGGGTTCCAGTCCCCTCCCCAAGGAGGGATGAGACTAATTATGAGGAACAGGGAGGTGAAGGGGTCAAAGAGGACTGGCCCGTTCAGAACCTCGGACTCAAAGAATCTGGAAGAAGTGAGGGCCTCACCTGTTAAGTGGGAAAGTGATGTCAGTGGGTCCCTCCCCACTTTCCTGGAACACCTGGAAGGAGTCCTGGCTGGGGACCTGCCTTCCCTGATGCCTATCTGTCCTTCCTTGTCTTCCCCATCCACGCCTTCTCCTGTTTCATTGCCATCTTTGTGTCTGTCTTTGGACTGTGTTTCTCTGGGTGCCATCCTATCCATCTGTGTCTTCTCTGCCACCTGGGCCTCCTCCCTCCGTCTCTGGCTCTGATCCCTCTCTGCCTTTTGGGGTGTCTCTCCCTCTCTCTGCACTTTCCTGTATTGACATTCTGTTCTCATTTCCTGTCCCCATGGCTCATTCTGGGTCCTTTCTGCTTTATATTTGGTCCTTGGCTCCCATTGCGGTCATACCTCTTCTCGCCACCTCCCTGCCTGCCTGTCATCTCTGATGCTGGCTTCCACCCCGCCATCCGTCTCTGTGCTGGGTCCTGCCACCCTGTCTCACTGCCTGTTCATCTTGGACCTTCCCGTGCCCATCTGAGCAGCAGCGTCCCATCCAGCCCTCTTTCACCAAGTCCCTCTGCCGTGAGTCCCACTGGAAGTGCCTGCTGCTCTCGCTGCTCATGTACGGCTGTCTGGGGGCCGTGGCCTGGTGCCACGTAACCACGGTGACCCGCCTCACCTTCAGCAGCGCCTACCAGGGCAACAGCCTCATGTACCACGACAGCCCCTGCTCCAACGGCTATGTCTACATCCCCCTGGCCTTCCTGCTCATGCTGTACGCCGTCTACCTGGTGGAGTGTTGGCATTGCCAAGCCCGCCATGAGCTGCAGCACCGTGTTGATGTGAGCAGCGTGCGGGAGCGCGTGGGCCGCATGCAGCAGGCCACACCCTGTATCTGGTGGAAGGCCATCAGCTACCACTATGTCCGCCGCACCCGCCAGGTCACCCGATACCGCAATGGAGACGCCTACACCACCACCCAGGTGAGGGGCTGGAGGGGAGCACAGGCCAGGCCCGATGGGAGGGGGGTGCTGGGACCCTGACTATCCCCAGGGGGAGGAGCACAGGCAGCACTGAGCTCTTGTGGACACTGCACCCGGAGGTCAAGAACCAGCGTAATAGTAACAGCAAACACTAGCAGCAAGGTTCTGCCCTACCTACATTACAAATAGCAGATGGTTTATTTAAGCCTTGAAACAACCCTAAGAGGTAGGTAATTACCATCCGCATTTTCCAGATGAGCGAAGAGAGGCTTGGAGGGGTTAGGGCCTTTCGAAAGTCAAACAGTAGGAGCTGGGATTTGAACCCAGGCAGACTGGCTCCAGGGTCTATAGTGTTTAGTGCTTCATGCTTGGAGATGGCTTCACATGCACTATCCCATGGCATCATCTCCCCGGCTTAGTGAGGGGGCTGCTGCCAGGGCCTCTTGCACAGGTAAGAAATCCTAAGCTCAACGACTTGTCCAAGGTCTGCAGCTCCTTAGTGGTAGTGCTAGATTCAAACCAAAGGCCCTTTGCCAAGTCTAGGCTCCCAGAGGTGGGAGTCTGCCGGTAAAACGCCTGGGAGACCTGATGGAGAGGTGGAGTGGGGGCCAATTAGCACTTACTGGATGCTCCTGGGTTAGGCATTTTTCCAGCCCTGGAGGAAGAGATCTTCTCAGATGAGCGTGACCCCCGTCTCAGTTTTGGGATGCCTAAACAAAAGCCTGGATCCTGTGAGACTCAGGAAGGGGCTGGGTGACAGCTAATGTGTGGACAGGCAGAGCAGAAAGAGACAAAGCCGGTGGACAGAGCTCTCCTCCGCCCGTTAGGGTACACCCCTGTAAAAAGGAAGGGCAGGTTATTTGTGGTCACGAGGGGGCAGCGTGGGACATGGGGGACGGCAAAAGGGTCAGGCAAGCCTGAGAGGCAGTTCGTGGCCGGCGCCTGACCCCCTGACTACGCAGAGCTTAATTCAAATTAGAATACACCCGCAGGACTGAGTTCTGGCCCATCCTCCTCTCTAGTAGATTATGTTGAGGGCCTGCGTTGCTCTAGAAGGCAGATGCTAAGATCCTACCCGGCTGCAAGCGGGCTCTGAAGCAGGACAGGCTTAGGGTCGGAGCAAGCAGCAAGATTGGCGATGGGGCGGACGAGGGGGGAGCCCACAGAGGCGACTCCCGCCGCCTTCCCCGGCGCCGCAGGTCTACCATGAGCGCGTCAACACGCACGTGGCAGAGGCCGAGTTCGACTACGCGCGCTGCGGCGTCCGCGACGTGTCCAAGGCGCTGGTGGGGCTGGAGGGCGCGCCGGCCACGCGCCTGCGCTTCACCAAGTGCTTCAGCTTCGCCAGCGTGGAGGCCGAGAACGCGTACCTGTGCCAGCGCGCGCGCTTCTTCGCCGAGAACGAGGGCCTGGACGACTACATGGAGGCGCGCGAGGGCATGCACCTCAAGAACGTGGACTTTCGCGAGTTCATGGTGGCCTTCCCGGACCCGGCCCGGCCGCCGTGGTACGCCTGCTCGTCCGCCTTCTGGGCCGCGGCGCTGCTCACACTGTCGTGGCCGCTGCGCGTGCTGGCCGAGTACCGCACGGCCTACGCGCACTACCACGTGGAGAAGCTCTTTGGCCTGGAGGGTCCCGGCTCGGCGAGCAGCGCGGGCGGCGGCCTGAGCCCCAGCGACGAGCTGCTGCCCCCGCTCACGCACCGCCTGCCGCGGGTCAACACAGTGGACAGCACGGAGCTCGAGTGGCACATCCGCTCCAACCAGCAGCTGGTGCCCAGCTACTCGGAAGCCGTGCTCATGGACCTGGCG
Organism: Suricata suricatta; assembly: GCF_006229205.1. NCBI lineage: Eukaryota > Metazoa > Chordata > Mammalia > Carnivora > Herpestidae > Suricata > Suricata suricatta. Next base: position 40,924,197 of record NC_043706.1, read on the forward strand.
GGGCTGGGGACGCGCTGCGCGGGGGCGGCGGGCGGCGGCTACGCGCCCACGTGCCGCTAC
>NC_043706.1:40924356-40964932 GCF_006229205.1 Suricata suricatta
AGGCGGCGCGGGCTGCGGGGGCAGCCGCTTCTCGCTCGGCCGCCTCTACGGCTCCCGACGCAGCTGCCTGTGGCGCAGCCGGAGCGGGAGCGTCAATGAGGCGAGCTGCCCCACCGAGCAGACGCGGCTGTCGAGCCAGGCCAGCATGGGGGACGACGAGGACGACGACGAGGAGGAGGCCGGGCCGCCGCCGCCCTACCACGACGCCCTCTACTTCCCAGTTCTCATCGTGCACCGGCAGGAGGGGTGTCTGGGCCACAGCCACCGGCCGCTGCACCGCCACGGCTCCTGCGTAGAGACCTCACTGTGACCTCTGGCCTCCCGGGGCAGCCCGCTGTCCTCCCTCCTGCCTCTCGCAGGACTGAGCTGCTTGCGTGTAGCGAGGGCTAGGGGAGGGTCATGATGGTGACTGAGGCTTTGCTGGGCACGGCGCGGGGAGCAGGGGGGCGACGGTGCGCGGGACAGACCCTGTGGGGTCGGGACCCCCGCCTTCCCTGTACATAAAGAGACCGATTGGTGGGAGGGGATGGGGGCTCCGGAGAAGCCCGCCCCGCCCCGCACGTCGGCTCTTCCAGCCCCGCCCCTGTCCTAGAGCGACCCCTCTCCACCCTACACGCACACTTTCAACGGATCTTCCGACTGTTAGTGGAGACTGTGCCGTGGCGCCTCGTGGGGCCCGTCTCAAGTGCGAGGCCCTCGCTGTGCACCTGGCGAGCTTCAGAGGCTTGGGGGAGGGAACTTGGAGCAATTCCTTCCATCTCTGCCTGGCCCCACCAGGGCCTCTCTCTACTGAGGGCGTGGTGGTTTGGTGAACAGCAAGCGGAGCTTGCTTCCTACCAGTTAATGAATTCAGTGGGTCTGAGGCCGGGGCCAGATGTCAGCCTCGATGCTCCATCCCAAACCATGCAAATGTTGCTGTCCTCTTCTTGGCGCTGGCCCCAGCCACCGAGGTTTCTTTTCACTGCTGTTTATCTCACTGGGCCCCTGGAGTGTGGGTCCTGGAGGGACTGTGCTCACACCACGCACGTCACTCCACCCCCGCTCCTGCTCTCTGGTCCTGAAGAGCAGTCACCCAGAGAGGAGGGAGGCATAACATAGAGGGCATGTACCTCAGTCCTTTCTCTAAACTCTGCAGCTTCCTGGCAGCAGCCTCCTCACCTGGGTTCTGAGAGGGCTCTCCCTTCAGAGGGGGAGGGGACACCCCCAGGGGTGGTCATTAAAGCTGGCCAACGTGAAGGAGTGGGATGAGTGGGAGACAGACCTGGGTGACAAAGGGGAACTCTGGATGCAGGTGGGATTCAAAGAAGAGAGAACAGTGGAGGGAGACTGAAAGGGAGATCTGGGGCAACGCTTGCCTTCCCCAGACTTGGAGGGGGGGTAGGGCGGTGCAAAGAGCAGTTGGCCCCACACTTCCCTCTGCAGGGCTGAGGATACCGTCACAGGCCCCAGCTGGAGAAATGAACTCAAATCCAGTGGCAGGGTCAGAGGCAGGATTTTTGTAAATCTCACCCAACCCCTCTGTCCTACCCCATCCCATGAACTGAAGCCCTGCAGTGGGGCCCAGAGGGGCATCCTACCACCACTCGATGGCGCTGGCCCCACGTCCTGGTCCCCTAAAGCTCCCACAGCGCCTTCTCTCCGCCACCACTCCCACCCTGATGTGCTCCAGTGTGCATGTCTGTGTACAGCCCCCTGCCCTCCCGACTCTCCTGGCTAAAGTTTTCCCAGCAGACTTAGTGCCCAGGGGTTGAGGTCACATTTCAGGCTGGAGAGGATAACCCTTGGGCTGCCACCATCGCTCACCCCTGATGTTCCTCACTTTGCCTGAGCCATCAGAGCCCCTCCGCCCCCCTCCTTCAGCCTCTCCCATCTTCTTCTAGCCTGGCCAGGCCTACACCTGCCAACGACATGGCCTCCACCTATGCAACATCTCTGGCTCCCCCTGCCCCTTTCCCTGGGACTTGGGAGGTACAGATTGTGGGGACACTGCGGCCTGTGGCCCACTGCGGTTGGGCTTTACTTTCCTGTAGAGATGGCTGAGTGGGAAGGCAGAGGAGGCAGGAGAAGGGGAGGCTTGGGTATGAGGGGACAGCTGCCTGCTAGGTTTCCCCGGGCAGCAGTGGTCCCCTGCCTGCCAGCACTGAACCTGCCTGGACCCTGAGTCTGTGCTCCTTGGGGGCCTGGAGGTCGGAGCACCCCTCTTTCCTCTGAACAGACATCTGTGAGGTACAGGTGGTGTGGGCTGTGGCCACAGGCCCCAGTTCTTGGCACCTGGATGTCATATCCTTGGGCAGCCTGGCCACTTCTGGGCTCCAAGGAAGAAGGAACTCAGCGCCTTCCCCCCTCAGGCCTGTTCCTGAGACAGAGCCCAAGCTGGGGAGGGGGGGGCGCTATTATTATTTTTGCCTGTATCGACCATTTCTGCCTAGGTCTTCTTACGCAGACAGCCTCACCTTCCACACACGCACAGACTTAGAGAGAAACCAATTCTTTGGTCTATTTTCTCGGTAGCTTTATTGATTGCCAGGGAAAACGAAAACCAGAAAATTAATTAATCTCTAAAATTAAACTTTACACTGAATGTTCTTGTTTCTCTAATTAGAACCTCTGCTAGCAGCTGTGGCTATGTACACACACACCCACACTAACACACACCCTCACATCTACACGTTTGCACTCCAGAACTGTCAGAGGGTGTCAGGCACAGACAGACTCTAGGTTGCCCAGACAGGCACACAAGTGAAGTCACTCCCAAGCCCCCTATGGTGCTCTGCTTGGCGCCTGCTTGTTGGAAGGAGTCCCCGGAAGGCAGGCACCCCTGGCCTGTGGCTCAGCCTTTGGAAAGACCATGGGTCTGGAGGCTCTGGGCCCCTCGGCGGGAGGGAGATGGAAGATGGGGGCTTAGCCTCTCTCAGGTCCTCTTGTGGCCCTGTGGGTTGACATGACTCCTGTGGGAAGCCCCAGAATGTTGGGGACTCGTGGAAGGCACCTGGAAGGCTCCATATGTGCAGGGGACAAGGGCTTGTGGGGTGGGCTGGGCCTGGCTGGGGAGAAGACAGGTCTCTGTCAACCGGGTGCATCACACTGTGGCCTTTCTGTCGTGGATTTCCAAGCGCAACGATTGTACAAATCAAACTGGTGGATAATAAAGTTGCAGATGACTCACGGACTTCCCTCCCCAGTGTGGCGCCTCCCTGGTCCATCCTAGTAGAAGCTCACTGGGGGAGGTAGTGAGTCTGAGCCCCTCCTGTCACCTCTGGTTCCCCCTTCCCAGGTGTCTGTGGGGTAGTATTAGGGGATGGCATGGCCTATAGAATGGGATCGCTTTCCAGGGTCAAGTAATAGGGAGGTAGCATCTACAGGGGTGAGGGTGGAAGAGCCAGGCAAAGCTCTGCTGTGGTAGCCAGAGGAGAGAGACTGACAGTGTGTGTGTGTGTGTGTGTGTGTGTGTGTGTGTGTGTGGCCGTGCGCATGCACACTTGCACACTTCTGAAGGTCAAGAAGTCAAGGATCTGTTCAGTAGAAAGGAAAATGGTCAGGGGAGGGGTCACGGAGATGGGTGGCCTCCAGGGAAAAGTCTGGGCTGGCCTTCAGAATCCTCTGTCTTCCCTAATCCTGGAAGAAGACGGTCATTTCAGAGCGTCTGGTGATATCCTCTTCCTGGGCATAGGGGATGGGCCCCACTTCATGCCCCTTCTCTCCCCCTATCCCAGACCCCTCCCCTTCCTCACATCTTTATCCAGATGACCCTGGATCACTCACCCTAAGGCTATCCATGGTCTCCTCCTTCCTCCTCCCTCTAGACCAGTGTGACACTCTCCAGCAGGCAAGACAGAGGCGGGAAACGAGGGATGGGAGTCCAGGCACTATCCCCATCCCCGTCCCCATCTTATCCTGCAGAGTTCTCAGAGTCCTTGGCAGAGACTGCTAACATGAAGTGGCTGGGATTCGAGGTCTGCCAGCGGGCTGCCTCCCGGTTGGCAGAGACAGCCTGGCCAATGAGGTACTCGCTCTCCTGGGCTACATCTGACAGGCGCAAGTCAAACTCCAGGAGGGTCCTGTTGTCTGACATGCCTTCCAGGAGCTGCTTCCCACCATCCTGAGGAGGACAAGGGAAAGGGTCATTTTATATGACTACCCGGGATCACACACGCACATGTGTGTATACACACGTACACACACCATATAAAGCTGTGTCTAGGATAAGAGCTTCACAAAACAATGGTTAACCTATTTGTGCACCATACTAACGTGTTCTGTTCTAGGTTATCCTACCCCATTCCGTTCTCTTCTGTAAGAAAAAATGGTGCCCAAGACTTAGTAAATTGATTTTTCAACCCTAATGGCTTGAAAAACATGGCTCTGTGGCAATGATGGTAATTCCATTCCTCTGGTTCAGCCATGGGTATATGTGAGACAGACCTGGCTAATGGCATGTGAGGAGGAGGTCTGGAGGGAGTGGCTTCTGGAAGGTTCTCTTGCTCTGAAGAAAGAACTGGAGAGAGGGGTGCTCTCCCTTTTTCTGCCTCTGAGCATGACCCTTTGTGAGGTGCAGCAGCCACCGTGAGAGAAGCACCTGACAGGACGTGGCCATGTGTCTGGATGGGCAGAGCAGACAATGGCACTGAGCCAGGAAACTCACCAACTCCAGAAGCCCCTACCCTTGGGCTTCTGATTATGGGACATAATCAACATTCCTCTTATTTATTTGAGAGGGAGAGCACGCAGGGGAAGTGGAGAGAGAGAGGGAGAGTGAGAACCCCAAGCAGGCTCCACGCTGTCAGTACAGAGTCTGATGCGAGGCTCAAACTCACAAACCATGAGATCATGACCTGAGTCAAAACCCAGAGTCGGATGCTTAACTGACTGAGCTATGCAGGTGCCCTCAACGTTCCTCTTGTTTAAGCCATTTCCTGGTTCAGCTTTCTGTTACTTGTAGCCCAAAGCATCCCATCTGGAGACAGTGTGTGTGTGTGTGTGTGTGTGTGTGTGAATAAGACTTTTCTGGGGATGTTTGGTAGAGGGTGCAGGGCCCTCTCTGGAATACGTGGAGGATCCTTCTCACTGGTCCTCATAGGCCAGGTCTGGTGTGAGATACTTTTATGTGGGAAGCAGAATTGCTGCTGTTCTATGGTTGTGACCCAATAGTGTGTTGCAAAGTCAATTAAATGGGCTACAGATGCATTTTTAGAAAATAAAGTAGAATAGGGGTGCCTGGGTGGCTCAGGCTTAAGGGTCCAGTTAAGTGTTTGACTTCAGCTCAGGTCATGATCTCACAGTTCGTCAATTCGAGCCCCATGTAGCTAGAAGCCTGGAGCCTACTTCGGATTCTGTCTCTCTCTCTCTCTGTCTCTGTCTCTCTCTCTCTCTCTCTGTCCCTCCCTTCCCCCCTCTTTCTCAAAAATAAATAAAGATTAAAAAATTTAAAAAAGAAAATGAAGTAGAACAGAATATAAAGGAAGATATCAACATGTATCACAAGCAGTAAAAGTACATTTAAATGTACTTTTGTACATACACATACATATTGATGTATGTGTTCACTAGGTGTTCATGTAAATTGCATTTCTTATTCTGAGACTTGGTCCAGAAAATGGAAGACATCATCTATTAGAAAGGACCCAGGTTTTTTATCAGTTCTGGGTTTGAATCACGGCTCTGCTACTTTCCACTGACTGGATGCCCTCAGGCAACTCACTAACGCCCCTGAGACTCAATTTTCCATCTGTAAAGTGGGGTTAAGAATATACATTCTATGGACACCTGGGTGGCTCAGTGGTTGAGTGACTTTGGCTTGGGTCATGATCTCGCAGTTCGTGAGTTTGACCCCCACATCGAGATCGCTGCTGTCAATCAAGCCTATCAGCACAGACCCCACTTTGGATCCTCTATCTCCTTCTCTCTGCCCCTCCCCACTTGTGCTCTCCCCCAAATAAATAAATATTAAACAAACAAACAAAAAATACACATTCTACTAGGAGAGCCTGGCTGGCTCAGTCAGTACAGCATGCTGCTCTTGATCTTGGGGTTGTGAGTTCAAGCCCCACGTTGGGTGTAGAAATTACTTAAAAATAAAATCTTTGGCTGGGGCGCCTGAGTGGCTCAATCAGTTGAGCGTCTGACTTCGGCTCAGGTCATGATCTCACATCGTGGGTTTGGGCTCTGCACTGGGCTCTGCACTGACAGCTTGGAGCCTGAAGCCTGCTTCAGATTCTATGTCTTCCTCTCTCTCTGCCCTTCCTCCACTCATGCTCTCTCAAAAATAAACATTAAAAAAATTTTTTTTAAAAAGAACACTGAAGGATATCAGTATCTAGCATAGGATATAACCCTGAGTAATAGTAACAGTTATTGATACTGATGTCCTAGCCAGTGCTTGCAATGTTAACTGCATTACAAGGATAACTCATCTAATCCTCCAGTAACAACACTTAGTAGATGCAATTATTATCCCAATTTTACAGATGAGGACACGGAGGCTCAAAAAGGTTAAGTAATTTAACCAAATCAATGGCAGGGCTGGGATTAGAACCAAGGGAAGTCTGTGGTCTTAGCAATTATCCTGTAAGCATCCCAAGGCAGTTGGATGCCACACCCAGCCCCCAAGGGCCTCTCCTTGGCCCTGCCTGCCCCAAAAGGTGCGGCTTACCAGCCCGATGTGGTTGCAGGACAGGTTGATGCTGGTGAGTGTGGTGTTGATAGCCAGCACCTGGGAGAGGAGTGTGGCGGTGGGCTCAGACAGCTCATTGCCACCGAGGTGCAGGGTTGTGAGGCACCTGTTGGTCTGCAAGGCGTGAGCAAGTGCCTGGCCACCCTCATCCTCAATGCAGTTGAGGCGCAGGTTGAGGGAAATGAGGTTGGTGTTGTGTGCTAGCGCATAAGCCAGCGACTGGGCGCCAGGCGCGCGCACCCGGTTGTTGGCCAGGTTGAGCACTCGCAAATGGCTGTGGTTCAGCAGCTTGGCCGAGGCACGCGCGCCCCGGTCGCCAATGAGGTTGTGTGACAGGTCCAGCTCCTCAAGGGCTGGGTGATCCAGGAGGCTGCGAATTAGGATGCGTGCCTTGTCGTCATCCACCTTGCTTCGGGTCAGCCTGAAGATCTGTGGGCAGGTAGAGAGTGTGCAGCAGCCGGCAGTTAGGGGTATTCTGTCTGTCTGCCTGCCTACCTACCTTCTGCAGGTAGAGGAGGGGGCCACAGGGAGCCCTGAAGTTCTGCCCACCTGACTGGCCCCTGGGCAGGGCAAGCCTCCCCCACATGGCAGAGCAATGCCGAACTGGTGGCAGGCAGGAGAAGGAAAGCCTACCATTTATCGAGAACTTCCTATGTGCTGGGCATGCTGGTACAGCATCTCAAAACCATTGCCTCTAACCCTCAGCATACCAGTCAGGTAGCATGAGTCCTTTCCACTTTACAGAGAGAAAAGGAAAGCTTAGGGTGGATGCATCATTTGCCCAGAACCGTGCAGTGATCAAGCCCCAGAGGCAGGTTTGAATCCAGGCCTGTTCGGTGCCCCAGCCCCTCGCTGTGCCCTCTTCAGCTGGCTATGATCCACATGGCAAGAAGAGGAACTCTTGGAAGGAGGTGCCAGGGTACAAACCAGGGTGAGAGACAGGAAACGGAGGAATAGAAAGACAAGATGAAAGAAGGGGGTCGGACTAGCACAGGGAATACTGGATATGGGGCTCTAACCCTTCCCTACTGGCCCCTTCCATGCCTTCCTCTTCCTTGAGGTCCCTCCATGGCTTCCCCCGCCTTCAGTCCTCTGCTTTCTCTACATCCCTCTTAGCCAGCTTAGAGAGCCTCTGGTCCCTCGTGTCACTTCATTGCTCCTATCTGGCAAAGCTCCAACCGTGGATCAACCCTACTCTCTAGCTTCTTTGTACCTGTGCCCAAGCAACTGACACAATGGGAAATGTCACATGACAGGACTGATTGGAATCGCTGGAGCCACCAAGCCACCAGTAGACCCTTAGTGCTGTGTGCCTACTCAGCCCTGTTTCTCCAGACAACATACTCTCCCGTACTCTATAATCATGATGTCAACCTTCTGCAGCCTCCTTTCAGCAGGTGAGTCTCCTCCTACCTCCCCAGCCATTGAATGGGAACCCATGGTTTTCCTACCAAACACAAGCCCACCGCTACCCACCGCAACCACCCCTCCTCTGCTCAGAGCCAACTGTCCCCCTCAGTCCTCCATTCCACTCGTCTTGCCTTCTCAAAAACCTTCCTGGGTCAATGAACCTGTGGTTTTCTCAACTGCTTTCTTGCTATTGGAGGGAGCTTTACATTGGATTTAATGAATTAATTAATTATTTTGAGAGAATGAGTTGGAGGGGGAGAGACAGAGAGAGAGAAAGAGAGAATTTCCAGTAGGCTCCACGCTCAATGCGGAGCCGGATGTGGGGCTCGATCTCACAAATGGTGAGATCATGACCTTAGCTGAAACCAAGAGTTGGACACTTGAGCCCACTGAGCCACCCAGGCACTCCTACACTGGTTTTAAATACAAGCAAGTTTCTTTTTAAGGAAACTCAAACCTTTCATCTATTACTGATCTCCCCTTCACCCCCTTCACAGACGAGTTCTTGAAAAAGCTGATCACAGCCATCCGGTTTCCTCACTTCCCACCCTCTCCGTAAACCACTCTGATCTGGCTCCTGTTTCTGGCACTCCACTGACAGTTCCAGCTCTGTGACCTCCGAGTTTGCTAAATCTGGTCCTCAGCGTCATCCCCGTCCCCTCCCCCCATTGGTGCCTGCCCCTCTTCTTGACACACACCCTTCCCTTGGCTCTCTGACTCAAAGCCATGTCCCCCTTTCCCTCTTTCTCTGACTTGTTGGCAGGCTTTTCCTCTTGCAACCAGAATATTTGGGGCATACTCTACTAAAAAATTATTCGTTTTGTATTTGAATTTCAAATTTAACTGGGTGTCCTGTATTTTTATTTGCTAAATCTAGCGATCCTATCCTGGTTGTAATTTTACATTTATGTGATTGCTGATTAGAGCCTTTTATCCCACCAGACTGTTAGCTCCAGAGGGCACAAATGCATAATTTTGCTCATTGTTGAATCTTCAGCGCCTAGGACAGGGCCTGGGGAGCAGATGTTCCTTGGATGAATAAATAGCTAGTGAGCTGGGAGCACTGTGCCTTGTTCATCTCTGCATCTGCAGAACCCAGCTGGGTGCGGGTGCAAAAAAGGACACTGGGTCCGTGAATGAGAAGGAAATGGGAGGGACTGATGGAGACAGAGGAGGAGAAGGAGGCGGGAGAGGGGGAGGGGCGAGGGAATCCGGGAGGCGCAGAGAAGGAAAGGTGGGGGAAGCCGAGAGGTACCTTGAGGGTGTGGCACGCCTTGATGGTGGCCGCCAGGGAGTGGCAGTCGCTGTAAGTGAAGAGGAAGAGGTTCCACTCGAAGTTCATGCCGCAGTCCTTGACCCCGTACACCAGGTCCAGCTCCTCCAGATGGCTCAGGCCAGCCACCAGGTCTCCCAGCTGGTAGTGGTCAGTGGCAGGCTCCTCCAACTCTGCCTCGCTGCCGGAGTCGGAAGGATCCCCGCTCCGGGGTGGGGGCCGGAGCTTTACGGGAGGAAGGAACTGATCTACGCTTAGCCTGCGCACGTAGTTCCTGCAGAGCGGCAGCAGGTCGAGGATCACCGCGGGGTCCGTGGTGTTTGGGATGAAGTGCTTTAGCAGGTTCTCCAGGTGCCGCTCAAAGAACATGTGCTTCCAGCTGCCGCCATGCTTGGCCACGTGGCACACGGGCCAGCGCTGCGTGCAGCAGCGGCGCCAGTAGCTCTCATCGTGAATCAGGTTGGCGGTCACAGCCAGCGGCAGGTCGGGGGACAAAAGGTCCAGGACCTTCTGCTTGTGCTCTGGAAGCAGCTCCTTCAGGATAGGGTTGTCTTTGGGAACAGGAAGGAAAGCAGGAGTCACAGTGTTGGGGACGAAACAATGTGGTGCCCTGGGCTGGGCCTGCCTGGGGACACTAAAGAAATGGAAGACCCTCCCCGGCCCTGGGGAGCCCCAGTCTGAGAAGGGAGACAGCCTATACTCAGGGATGCTCAATCTGAGGGAGGAGACACAGCCCTTGACCTTGGGGTGTTCCCTGCCTGAAGCTGGACGTCTTAGTACCTAGTTTCAGGGAGCCCCTAGTCTGAGTAGTGACTGGTCCTCAATTACCACTTAGTCTGAGGCAGGAGATAATCCTGAGTTCAGAGACTCCAAAATGATTTGATTCATTCATTTCAGAGCAAAAAGAAATTTGAGCATGTGCTGTGCAGCTGACACTATTCTAAGCGCTGAGGCTTCAAGAGTGAACAACAGAGGAAGCTGCTCTCTCAGTGGAGAGGAGGCAGACAATAAGTAAGTCAAGCAAATATATTGTAGGTCAGGTGGCGACAGGTGCTGTAGAGAGAATGACGCTCCTGTCCTCAGAGGGCTCCCCATCCAGTGGCAGAGGCTGGCAACTCATCTTTGAAAAGGATGGACATTTACAGAGCATAGAGTACAGAACAAACTAAGAACCCGTAGATGCTGTGGAAGGCTTCGAGAGAGTGGAGGCTCGTCAACCAGGGAGGGCTTTCTGGAGGAGGAGTTCAGTAAATATGGTTTGGGTTTGGGTTTGCTGGAGAGAGTGGGAAGGGTGAGGAGAGCGGGAAAGGTGGGAAAGGGGAGGAAATGGACATGGAGGGCACAGTGTGGGTGGGAATCTGGGGAGTCCTGCAAGTGGAGACTGTAGGAGAAGCCGTTCTGGCCCCAAGGAGGAAGGGCAGTGTTGAGTGGGGATGAGGATACGGTGTGGGAAGGCAGGGGCCACCCCAGGACCCAACCTCAGAGGCCTCGCCTCTGGAAGTCCGCACCCAGGCTGCCCTGCTCCGAGCCCTTCCCCCCCCCCCCCCCCCCCCCCCCCCCCCCCCCCCCCCCCCCGCCCAGGACAGGGCCAGACTCACTCTGGAAGTTCTTGACAATGTGCTGAATGCAGAGCTCGGTGAGGGGGGGCACGATGGCCAGCGACCACTCAGGATCCTCAGCGATGATCCTGCGCATGCGACTGACACCGGCCCTGGAATTCCAGCCCTTGGGCTTGCTAGGGGGTGGGGTGTTCGAGGGCCTTGGGGGTTGTGCGGCTGTGCCCGAGGCTTGAGCTACAGTAGAGGACTTGTCCTGGGTGGAGACGGAGGATCGGTTGAGGGCCGACAAGGCCAGTGTGCCTAGAGGTTCCTGCATGCTGGGCGCTGGCAGCGTGGGGGCAGGTGGCCCCTCCGTGACGGCCTTGTAATGGGGAGTCTCTCAGACTGGCAGGTCCTGGATGCCCATGGGAACCTGGAGGGAGGGAAGGGGCAGAGGTGTTAACTCTGGAGGGCCTCGGTGGGCGTTCGCAAGAGGGACGGCACAGAGTGGTTCTTAGGGGTCCATCTCAGGAGTAGAGCAGTTGGGCAAGTTATAGTTTCATGGGCCTACTCTGTGAAGGGAGGGTAACAGTTACCAATAGGGAGTGGGAGAAATGAATAAAACAATGCATCCAAGGGTGCCTGGGTTGCTCAGTCGGTTAAGTGCCTGACTTCAGCTCAGGTCATGATCTCGCCATTCGTGAGTTTGAGCCCCATATCAGGCTCTGTGTTGACAGCTCAGACCTGGAAGCTGCTTCCAATTCTGTGTCTCCCTCTCTCTGTGACCCTCCTCCACTCATGCTCTCTCTCAAAACTAAATTAAAAAAATTTTTTTAGATATTAAAAAAAATGCATCCAAAGAGGTATAGTATCCTGTGGCATATGGAACTACAGCAAGGAGCAGGCCCATGTTTTGGATAATAATACCTACACAGCAATTATTAGCAACTGATATATGTTGGACACTTTTTAAAAGTTTTTTAAATGTTTTACTTATTTTTGAGAGAGAGAGACATCACGAGCAGGGGAGGGACAGAGAGAGAGAGGGAGACACAGAATCCAAAGACAGGCTCCGGGCTCTGAGCTGTCAGCACAGAGCCTGACGTGGGGCCTGAACCCAGAAACCGTGAGATCATGACCTGAGCCGAAACTGGACACTCAACCGACTGAGCCACCCAGGTGTCCCATGTTGGACACTTTTTAAAAAAAGTTCTTTATGCACATTAACTCATTCAATCCTCACAAAAGCCTTTTTGTGGTAGACACTCATATTTTTCCCATTTTTTTTCTGATGTGAGCCTGAAACACAGAGAGGTTAATTGACTTGCCCCATGTCACACAGCTTATAAATAACAAGGATGGATTTATACTCAGTCTATCAAATTCATACTTTAAAAAAACTTCTTTAGGAGCGCCTGGGTGGCTCAGTGGGTTGGGCGTCCGACTTCGGCTCGGGTCATGATCTTGAAGTTTGTGAGTTCGAGCCCCGCATCAGGCTCTGTGTTGACAGCTAGCTCAGAGCCTGGAGCCTGCTTCAGATTCTGTGTCTCTCCCTCTCTCTGTCCCTCCCATGCTCATGCTCTGTCTCTCAAAAATAAATTGATGTTAAAAAAATTTTTTTTTAAATTTAGGTTTATTTTTGAGAGAGTGCAAGCAGAGGAGGAGCAGAGAGAGGGGGACAGAAGATCTAGAGTGGGCTCTGCACTGATAGCAGCGAGCCTGATGTGGGGCTCAAACTCACAAACCATGAGTTTGTAACCTGAGCTAAAGTCAGATGCTCAACTGACTGAGCCACTCAGGTGCCTCCATACTCTTTTTTTGTCTAAGAGTTTAAGTATTCTCTACACCCATTGTGGGACTCAAACTCATAACCCTGAGATCAAGAGGTGCGTGCTGTACCAACTGAGCCAGCCAGGTGCCCCTTACGTTCATTAACCCTACATTGTACTGCTCCTCTGGGGGTGAGGAGTGGGGGTGTGTATTGCCAAAGGACCAAGGTATAATAAAGAACCATTCAGTTAAAAACAAATCCTGGGGTTAAGTACTTTACCGAAAAGCAATTGCCTGACCAGGGGGGACGGGATTGAGAACAGCACTGACAAATAGAAATACAACACAGGTCAAAATTCAAGTCATTTATGTACTATTTACAATTTTCTAGCATCCTCATTAAGAAAGTAAAGAGCAGCATCTGGGTGGCTCAGTGGGTTAAGCACCCAACTCTTGATTTTGGCTCAGGTCATGATCTCACGGTCCTGAGTTTGAACCCGGAGTCAGGCTCTGTGCTGGCAGCAGAGAGCCTGCTTGGGGTTCTCTCTCTGTCTCTCTGTTCCTCCCCATTCTCTCTCTCTCAAAAATAAATACATATACTTTAAAAAAGCAAAGAGAAATGGGTGAAACATAATTTTATGTTTAACCCAATATGTCCAAAATATTATCACTGAATACGTAACCCATCTGAAAATTATTAATGAGAAATTTTATATACATATTTTCATACTAAACCTTCAAAATCTGATGACTCAAGAGCCACACGTGGCTAGTGGCTACTGTCTTGGATAAGTGCAGGCTGAGGAAGGAGAGGGGGAACCAGACCCAGGCTCTGTCCAGGGTGCCAGTCCCTTCCCCATTTCCCTCTGAGGGCTCTGGCTCCGCACCCCCCCCCCCAACCTCTCGATCCAGTCTTCCTAGTTCTCCCAGCCTCCCGGCATTCCAGACGGCAGCAGGAAAGGCGTGGGAGGCAAAAAGGCAGCTAAATCTGGGGCTGAAGACAGAAGACAGAGGCTGTATCTGGGGCTGGGGACCCTCCTCCGCTTTTGTCCGCTCCTGCCTCCTTGCTGCAGATGCCCTTGCCCTGAGGTTGCATGTGGGAACGGGGCTGCTCGGCACCGAGCTCCTCCTCCAGGCCGTTTCTGTTCAGATTTGCTCCCGTGTGAGTGGCCGGTGGCAAGGAACACTCTGAACCCGCAAAGGTGTCCTTGGCAGATGGAGGGGACCAGATGGTACTCCCCAGTCCACCAGGCATCTCAAGGAGGAAGAGCCTGGCTCTGTGTGTGTGTGTGTGTGTGTGTGTGTGTGTGTGTGTGTGTGTGTGTGAGAGAGAGAGAGAGAGAGAGAGAGAGAGAGAGAGAGAGAGAGAGAGAGATGGAGAGAGAGAGACAGAGAAGGGGGCAAGGGGCAGCAAAGGAAAGGTATCCATGTATTTGTGAAATCCTTATGCAAATTCACAAACAGATTGGGTCCAGATCTGTGGACTAACCAGCTGGTGCATTTGACTAATAGCCCCTCAGAGGGTGCGGCTGGGAGGGGATGGTGCTGAGAGGTGCTGGATGACTTTGCATTTCTGGCTTTGCCAGCGACTTGCTGTGTGACCTTGGCCAATTTACTTAACCTGAGTTTCAGTTTCCTTATCTGTAAAACAGAATAATGGTATCTTCCTTATGCAGGCTGTTGTAGAGATTCCTCTCAGGAAAAGAGTACTTGGCGCTGGGTGTGTGTGTGTGTGTGTGTGTGTGTGTGTGTGTGTGTGTGTGTGTGATGAAGGCACTATGGATGGGGGTCTTAGGCAGGGGAGACAGGAGTGGCCTTGGGTAAGGTCCTTCCCTATCTCCAGGGGAGAGGCCAAGGGCAAGGTGGCAGTGGCGGTGTTCGGGGATGGCAGTCTGGTCACAGGAGGAAAGAGACGACAGGCCAGCCCTGCTCTTGCCAACTCCATATCTGGGCTCCTGGGGTTCCCTCCAGAAGTTCTGGCCTAAAACATTCCCATATTCCCTGTGGTCCCAGATGCAATCCCAAGAAAGCAGGATCCAACCCGGCAGGGGGAGCCCCAGGTTTCTGGCCGGTGTTGCTCCGGAGCCGACTCTCCAGGTATTTCTCGACACTGCTGGGCACCCCCATCCAGGTAGGCTGTTCCCTCTCCTTCCTCCTGGGAAGACACATGCTGGGAAACCCCACCTGGGGCCGGGTTGGCCGCTGTCTGGTTGTCTGGTTTCACTGCTTGACGCTTCATTGTCTTAGGACCTGACACCTCTTCCTGGGATCTGGTCCTCATCTTTCCTGCTGTTGTTTGGAGACTGCAGCCACCTCTGAGGCGCCTCCTCATTAGGAAGAGGCCACACATCCCTCCATGTGCACAAGGCACATGGCTGGTATAAAAAGGAGCCCCTATCATCCCTCAACACTTAACAGAAACCTCCAAACCACCAGGGTTGATGTCATTTGTAAGGCAAATGTTGAACCCATTAACCTCATAAGGTAGGACTTGATCGTATTCACTTAATTGCTTCTCAAGTTTTGAAAAAGTAGACATTACAAAAATATTTTTGGTAAGCAAATTATTACTAGACACAGAGGATTCTTCCTTCTCCTCCTCCTCCTCCTCCTCCTCCTCCTTCTTTTTAGAGAGAAGAAGTGCTTGAATGGGGGAGAGGGGCAAAGGAGGAGACAAAGAGAATTTGAGCTCCATGCTCAGCTTGGGGCTCAATCCTATGAGCCTGGGATCATGACCTGAGCCAAAAGGAATAGTCAGATGCTCAACTCACTGAGCCACCCAGGCGCCCAGTTTCTTATTTTTAAAGAAGTTTTCATTTCAGATCCAGTTAGTTAACATACAGGGTAATATTAGCTTCAGGTGTACAATATGTTGGCTGGGTACGTCCATGCCACACCCTGTGCTCATCAGAGCGAGTGCACACCTTATCCCGTGGCCTATGTAACCCAGCCCCCTTCCCTCTGGTGACCATCATATATTAACTAACTTGAATTTAGATACAAATTTAAAAAAAAAAGATGATATAAAGCAGGATCCCTCCCTGGCAGATGGTACACTTGACCCCTGCCTGTCTCACCTGCTGTGAGGCCGCCACTCTCTCGGCCTCCCACCTCTCTGGTCATTCTAGAAGTCTCCATTGCAGGTTCACTCTCCCACCCATCAGGTGCTGTGGCCTCCCTGCACGCTGCCTGGCTCCTATGGATGCTCGAAGCTCTCACCTTTTGTCTGAGCTCCAGACTCAAGCCTCCCATCTGCTTCTCACCCTCTTCCAATTTGAGTCTGCACCCGAGACCTCAGAGCCTCCCCCAAGCCGCTCCTCCTCCGGGCTCCCTGCCTGGCCGGGGGCACCAGGCCTCCCACGTCTAGTTACTGTTGGATCCTTCCAGTTCTACCTCCGGGCCCCCTCTTCCCTCCTCTCCCCCCCTGCTGCTGCCTTAGCTCAGAGCCTCCCTGCCGGCCTAGATCCCAGCTGTAGTTGCTCCGCACTTGGGGCTGGCAGCCGGCACGGTCCTCACAACTCGCCTTCCCACAGCTGCCACGGCCAGTCGCTGGCCACTGCCCACCGGCCACTGCCCGGCTTCCTCAGCTCAGAAGAGAAGGCCCTCCATGACCAGACATTTTGTTGGAAGTAAGCTTGCTTTGCATCTGGAGCTCTGTGGGCTAGCTCACGCTGCCCAGCCTTTGCTCAAGCGGTTCTCTCTGTCTGGAACGCCTTTCCCACTGACTCAGTCTGGAAAGGGACTGTCCTTGTCCTTGATCTTTCAAATCTTAGTTTCAGTACCACTTCCTTTCTGCCTTTCTTGTCCCCCCACCCCCACCCCCACTCCCACCCCCTCTTCCTTTACCAGACCCTTGTCCTGGTGTCACTTCAATGACTGATGGATCACCCTCTCCCTACACCCATGCTAGACTGTGAGCTCCTTGAGGTGCCGGGGCTGTTCTGGACTCCTTTTTCTCCCCAATTCCTGGCCCAATTCAGGTCTGCTTTGCAGGAGGGACCTGGTGTTCTGAGCTGCCCCACCCCCTTCTGAGAACAGATCCTGGCCAATAGGAGTGGCCCATATTGGTCAGGGTGATTGGCTTAGGGGCCACCTGATGCAAGCCAATCGGAGTCCTTCTCGGGATTTGTTGGAGCGGCGGGGAGACCAAGGACGGATGTCCTTGAAGACTGCTGATCCCGGACTGCTGGAGGCTGTTTGCCTTAGCAAGGAAACTGTCAGCAGCGGGAGGGAATGAAGCCTGGGAGAGACCAGCAGGCATGAGAGGGACACAGAGCACCCGGTACCTTCAGTCCCCAGGCTGAGGCCGTGAGGCCCCAGAGCTGCCTGGTCCGTCTGGTTCTGAGACCTACTTGGCATCCTTTCCAAAAGGTCCCTTTTGCTAAAGCTGAGTTCGGATTCTGCCCCTTTGTGACCAAAGGGTCCCAATCATTGGGGTCGGCTCACAATTTGGTGAATGAAATTATGAAAAGAATCCTAAATCAGGGGTTGAAATAGTTCAACAGGGTGCCCGAGAAGGGCCAGAGGCCCCAGGTTTATGATACACAGTGCTTGGCACCTAACTGCTGGGGCTTCTTCTTATCCTCACCACCGTGGGCCTCCACCCTCACCTCTCATCTCTCCAGCCTTGACCTACTCCCACTTGGCCGTTACAAGCTCCTTTCCGAGCTCTGCGGTCATTTAGGTCTTATAGCCACTCTGCAATGGGGTCAGGGCAGGCTTCTTATCCCCATTCTACAGATGGAGAAATGACTGGTCCTAGGACCTCTAGGAGAGCTGGGCCCAGGGCCTGGAGGCAGTCGGCTCCCTCTCACCACTGCGCACTTCACTTCCATAGTTACATGGTGTGTCTCCTCCCCACACTTTCCCACCTTCCCCTAGGAAAGAAGAAGGCACTTCCCTGCTTCCTAGTAAGCAGGGGTCCTATCTTCACACAGAACATGTCAGGGAAGGCCTCCCCAGGCTGAGAGAGCAACCATACCTTGGTGCTCCACTATGGAAATTTCAGGCCCCTAACATATATAATATATATATCCTATCATCTATCCACACTTCAATGTGAATGAGTTTCAGGTCCAAAATGCCAAGTTAGGAAGGGGGGCAAGAACACACCACTGAGTGGGGAGAAGGTGGGGAGGGGCCCACAGGAAAATAAGTCAGGGCATCTGAGATAAATGCACCTACTTCACCCGGTGGCCTTAGTCTAGTCTAGGCATTAGCAGTCTGCACTTGCAGGTTTCTTCCCTGGGGATGGATAGACACCCATTAGCCAGGGGCCCAGGGACACCCTGACAGCTCCCAAGGGCCCAAGAAGGACAGTCCCAGACGTGGCAGTCACTTTCCTTTCCGGAGCATTGTCCCCCTCGGGAACCTACGGGACAGACAGAGAATCCCAGAGTTTGAAGACTGGCAGCATGTTTCAGACTCTGATCCTTCTCCGGGGTAGGAGTCTTTTTTGACATTCCAGAGAGAAGGTTGGGGCCAGGGGCTTGATCACCTCTTGTGCCACCACCTGGTGTCCCTATCTAAAGCACACCTTACCCTTAGGTGGGGAAAGTGGGAACATGTCCAGTGACCTTTCATCTCCTGGGACCTGTCTTCTAGGCCTGTTGGGCTCTTTTACCAGCATCAACCTAACCCAACACAGGACCACAGTCCTCACAGAAAGGCCAATCTTCCTCCAACCAGGTCCCCACCCTGTGCCCTTAGGACCAGGGTTCCAGCGTCCTGAAATCACATTCAGGCCATAACTCAGAGGATTAGATGTTAAGGTCCACTCTCTACGTGCCCAAGCACAAGTAACAGAAAGGGACAGCATGCTCCAGTTTAGCCAGCTTGTCCTCATTTTTGATGGCTCGCATCTGGCGGACAAGTGTTCTGGGAACCGTATCCTTGCCTATGCACAGCTATGATTCATTGAGCTTTGGGCTCTCAAAGTTCCCACAGCAGGAAGCAGCTGGCTAAGGACTCAAAAATTACAATGCCTGGGGCACCTGGGTGGCTCAGTCGGTTGAGCGTCTGGCTTCAGCTCAGGTCATGATCTCACGGTTCGTGGGTTGGGTTCAAGCCCCGTGTCGGGCTCTGTGCTGACAGCTAACTCAGAGCCTGGAGCCTGCTTCAGATTCTGTATCTCCCTCTCTCTCTCTGACCCTCCCCTACCTGTGCTGTCTCTCAAAAATAAATAAAAAACATAAAAAAATGCCTTAGGGCCAGTCTCCACTCTGCCCTCTAGCATCTGTGAGACCTTGGGCAAGTCATTTCACCCCACTATGCCTTCACTTCTTTATCTGTAAAATGGGGATGGTAATTAATGGGATCTCCTTCCTGAGATTATCCAGAAGATTAAAGGAGCTGATGTATGTGTGTAAGACGTTTCATGTAGTGCCAGGCCCAGAGCCAGTATTCAAAATATGTGTTAGATATTGTGATGTTACAGCCTTACCTACTACGTTTATTAAATCTTTACATTTAGGGGCTCAGTTGGTTAAACGCCCAACTTCTGGTTTAGGCTCAGGTCATGATCTCACAGTTTGTGAGATGGAGCCCCCCCATGTCAGCTCCGGGCTGACAGTGCAGCCCAGATTCTCTCTCTCTCCCTCTCTTTCTCCCTCTGCCCCTCCTGTCTCATGCTCTCTCAAAATACATAAATAAACTTAAAAAAGAAATCTTCACATTTATTTTTGAGGAGTATTATTGGTATTATGACACTATTATCTCCATCTCACAAAAGAGGACACAGGCTTAGAGAGCGGTAAGTAACTAGCTAAGCATCACATAGCTAGTGAGTGGAGAGGCTAAGGTGTGAGCTGCTATCCGTCCAAAGCTGTCTGTTACTTCCAGGTACAAAAGCACTAACACTGAGATTTTGGGTTCCTTCCTAAATCGCCCAGACTCGGTTGTTCACAGCACTTCTCCAGCTGGCCTCCCACTTTTTCCAGCTCACGATCTCTTGTCACATCGCCAGCGTGAAGCCCGGGGTAATCCTTTTGACGCTGGCCTAAACAGCCCAGGCTCCCTCACCTCCTAAATCACTTTCCACAGACCCAGGCCATGGCCTGCATCCTTCAGCATGAGGCCTTCTGGGGACCCCAGAACATCCCACAGAGCTCTGCTCTCCTGCCCCGTGGCTCCTGCTGGGCCCTTGTGGTCCCAGACCTAGGATTCAGTGCCTGAGCCTCTGGCTTTTTCCCTCCTCAGAGGTCTCCGACCTTCTCCATTCTCCTCAAGTCCCCAGTTAAATATAATCACTGTGGGCAGAGGCTTCGCCCCGTTGCCCAAGTGGGAAAGCTGAAGAGGTTGGGGGAGAGCTCGCACCCCTTCCTGCTCATCATATCCCCAGTCCTTGTTCTCACCCACCTTCCTCTTAACTCAGGAGCTGAGGCACCTCTGTGCCCCTGTACCTGGGGACATAACCCTCCAGGCTGGCCTGGTCTGATGGGCTATGCCCCACCCCCCTCCACCCTCCTCTCCTGCCTGCTTCTACCTTCTCAGCCAGCTTCTCCTTCACCTTCAGATCCCCAAGGGAGCCCTCCCCTGGCACCCATCCAGGGCCCTGGATGGACCCTTTGTCTTACTTCCCCTGATGTCTTTGGTGCTCCTGTCAGATCACCCCCAAATTCCCACTTGGGAATTCCCAGTCTGTAAAACCACAAAAGAGGGACAACAAAGTTTCTGTCTCTGAAAGAGCCCAGCCCAGCATGTTTGCTGTTGGCCCCAGCAGACTACTACTATTCACATCCCTGGGCCTGGCCCTCCTCCCAACTCCTGACCACTTTGTTGTCTTAAAACGGACTCCAGAGTATCCGCTCCCCACCGCTCACTCCAGCCTCGGGCTCAGACACGCCAGCAGGGAAGCTCAGCTCCAAAGGCTAGCGAGTCCCTCCCCCAATCTGCCTGGGGTGCAGGGGCCCTAGCAGCTCCTTGGTAACCAAGGGAAACCAGCCATGCTGTGGGAGGGAGGGAGGTGCGAAGTTTCTCCACCTGCAGGAGGGACTGAGGACCTGGGATGGGGGTCAGCATCTCTGAGATGCCTGCAGCCGGCCGGGAGCTCACGACTGTTGCCTCCACCACCTGCCCGGTGCCCCACGTTCCCCTTCCTCCTTCTCACGGTGCCTCACCCCGACCCCCGCAGACCCTAAGCCTCGGGGCCAGTATGCAGTGACTGTAGGGGAGAAAGCAAGGGTCCTGCTTCAAATGGGTGGGGGTGGGGAGCTTCCTGAGGGTACAGACCCGCCTGCAGCCAAGCTAACCTCGGCTGGGGGTGGGTGGGTGTTGGCTTGAGAGTTCAGCCCCATAAAGGAGACCCAGGGTTGAGTGTCCTCACCCACTCTTGGTGCTTGGGTGCTCGCTTTCCTGTCCGGCCCCAGCGCGGGATGCACGCACTGGTCGTTAGGGACGCTCCGCGTCGCCAGGGGGCGGGCCCGAGGGCTGGCGCGCATGTGTGCGAGTACTCCGCCCGTGCACCGCAGACTCGGTGTGGGTCCTGGGAACTCTGGCCCTGGGGCATGCCCTGTGGACCTGGGGAAATGGTTAAGAATAGGTTTTTCTTGGGGGGGGGGCGGGGGAGATAAGGTATGGGGGCCGGGGCAGGGCTCCTGGACCGTAGTGCTGTTCCTTCTTGGTACCTTTTGTGTGGAAATAGGGGTGCGGGTGGCGAGTGGAAACACAGTTCGGGAAACGCAGCAGCAGTCTCTTCTGGAGGTTGTGGAGGTGGAAGGGCGCCAGCAGGGGTTACTGGAAGTCTTTGCAGCGCTCCTTCACCCCGCCCTAAACTTTACTTCCCCACCCCGCCCCCTCGCCTCCACCTCCAGCCCTGGGTGACTGGATGCCGTGCTCCTGAAGGGCAGGAATGCCCAACTTCTGAGAACTGGCTAGTAAGCCAAATTGTCCTTCAGGAGGCAACCAGGATGGTGGGAAGTTTTCACATGGAAGTGGCTTAGCTTTGACTTTCAGGTGTCCCGATTCCTAGTGTGTTACCATGGATGTTACCATTTTAGAAGCTCAGTTAATCCATCATAAAACGGTGCCGTTAACTCCTCACCCTGGTGTGCCTGCGTAGAAAGCCGGGCCTTCAGCGAGCACCGCGGACAGGTGGCCACGGGATGCGGAGGTAAAGCTTCACAACTCCACAGGGCTGGGCAAGCAGCCAGGGCTCAGCGGAATTCCGGGCCGAAACTGGTCCTTTGCATGCCCTCTCACCAGTGCCGCAATTAGAATGAGAAATCGTGCAGGAAGGCGCGCTCTGCACTAATAATTTAAAACTAAATGGCCCTAGAACTCAGTCACTGGGGAGCCTTTGACTCGAAGATGGGCCCCCTGAGGTCCTTTCCTTCATCCAGCAGCAGAGATTTGGGAACAGAGGTGGAGCTTGAGTCTGGCTTGGTGCTGAGTGGACTCATTCTGTCAGGGAAGGATGGCTGCCCTTCATGTCTTGGCTCCCTCCTGCTCTGAGCTGCCAGTTCTCAGCTTCAGCTCAGGCTTGGGTCAGGTGCCCTGGCCCCTACTCTCTTCACATCCCACCACCTGCTACTCCCCCAGGTCCACCAGACTGTTCAGCTCCCTCTCAGGACCACTGCACTGGCTGTGTCCTCAGCCTGGGGCACTCTTCCTTCAGAGACCCTTGTGGTTCACACCCTCCCCTCAGATGCCACCTCCTGGTGAAACAGCAGTCACCCCCACCCTCCTGATCCCTGTCCTGCTTTCTCTGCAGACCTCATCACTGCCTTACATCCTCTTCTCTTTGTTGCGTATTTGGACACTAGACGGAAACTCTAAGTGCAGCAAGCTTTGTCCCTTTGGCTCTCACCACATTCTCAGCAACTGACCAGTCCCTGCCGAATCACCGAATCACCAGGGCCTTTGCTAAAGTGTGAAGTGGCTGTAAATGAGACAAGTGATACCAGAGAGGATTGGCCCTGCTGTAATGGCTTTCGTAAGACAGTTCTGGATCTTGGCGGCCAGCGAGGCCTTTGTGGGTGCCCAGGCTGGCATGGAAAGCCTGTTGAGCCCCTGTGGCAATGAGGATGGTTCTGCTTTGGATGATGGGTGGCTGTTCCATCCAGTGGGAGCGGTCAGCCAAGTGATGGGGCACCCATATCAGGTTGCTGGGAGGGGAAAGCTGTCCTTTTTTAAACAAAAGTTCTTCTGGAACTTCTTGGCTGCAGTGAAATACTTTTTGATGAGCAATCACAAACAAGGCAGCCCATGGCTTCACATTCACCTGTGGGGGGTATGTCTCTGGGCCCGTTTCAGCTTTCCACAGCCCCATCTCCTTGTCCAAATGGGGCAGCCCCCCAGGGCTCAGCTGCCGGGCCTCTAGCCTTCAGCCCTTTGCTTCAGCCTTGGCCTTGGGGAGGTTCCCAGCGCTGGCCTGTCTGCTGTGTTCAGTCTGTGTGAGTCCCTGGTGAGCCCGGCTCAGAGCTGGTTGAGGGCATAGGCTCGGGCTGTACTGAGGGCACCTTCCAGATCAGCCGTGGTTCCGGTGCCCTGAGCCACCACTGGAGAGCCCCAGGCCTTGCCCCCCATGTGGCTGCAAACTGCCAGTGCCCAGGCCTCTGCTGTGAAGGCCGGTGTGGTACCCTGGGGACCGAGAGAGAAGGGGCAGCGATGCAAAACAGCCCTCCCCACCCCCGTTCACTCAGTCTACCCTCAAGAGTGGCATCACGGTGATGAGCGCCCCCTCCCCAGCTGGGAACATGGTGGGGAAATCAAGTCAGGAGACAAGAGCACGGGGTTGGGAATGTGTGGAGGTTAATGAACCTCTGCTACTTGTCTGCAAGGGACGTATGACCTGGAAGGAGTGGTCCCAATTAGGGAACCCCATGGTGCCATCTCTGGTGGGGGGCTGTGGTTAGGGATGAGACAGCCTGATCCTGTCCTGGGGTGTCCTCCTAGGTACCTCTACCCAGCCTTGGAGGAATCAAGAGCGTGGAACTGGAGAGCTGGACCAGGAAGGGCAGTGGGGTTGCTCTCCTACCTCCCTCACCTGGGCCACCTGACAGGCACACAGCACACGCCCCAGTGGCTGGGGGCTGAGCAGTAGCACAGACGTGCGAGGCGCCCGCTCACACAGCTGCCGCACCACCTTCACCAGCACCTGGGCAGGGAAGGGCAGACGGTGACCCCACAGCTCTCTGAACTCCCAGCTACCTCCCAGTCAGGATTTCGCCCTCCCCAGAGTCTGGGGCCACCTCAGCCCCAACACTCACCGAGAGGGACTCAGTGGAGACTGTGTCCACAATCAGGGGCCCCTCTGAATGCCGCTGCAGCAGCTCCTGGGTTTTCTGTGCAGCCTGTGGGGCAGAAAGGACAGCACGGGGATCAGGGAGGAAGGCAGCTAGGCCTCGCTTCGGAATCGAACCCCTGTCTGGAAATCCCCTCCACCGGCAAAAGTCTTTGACTCAGAGCAAAGGTGCCAGGGGCTTTGCCTCAAATGGCCTGTGTCCTTCTTCTCTTCTGTCAACCTGTCCCTTTCACCACAAGCTCCATGCCCCTACAAATAGGCCACTG
Source organism: Suricata suricatta (assembly GCF_006229205.1). NCBI lineage: Eukaryota > Metazoa > Chordata > Mammalia > Carnivora > Herpestidae > Suricata > Suricata suricatta. Next base: position 40,948,526 of record NC_043706.1, read on the forward strand.
AAGGTGAAGGACTAAGGCTGGAGCACAGATGGACAAAAGGGGGCGGGAGGAAGGTGGATCCACAGTCTGGAGGCACTGAGGGCTGAAAGACGTAATCAAGTCAGCCGGCTTCCTAGAGCAAGAGTCTGAGCCAGACTTGGGAGTTGAAGGAGAGACGTGGTTTGGCAGAGAAAGAAGTGGGGGGAACTGGACTGGTGACGGTGCCCGGCTGGCAGGAGAGAGAGGAGCTGCACCCCACCCCCCATGTCGGGCCCTGTGCCAGGCTTCAAGGCTTCTCCGTGTGCAAGCGGAGTGCCTCTGCCCCTCGCTGAGTGCACCGGGTACCTCCTCTCACCTGCCCTGTTTCCAGCTTGCGGATGGCAGTGTTAGCACGCCGCTGCAGCACCTTCAGTGTGGCCTGCAGCTCCTGCCGCTGCCACTGGGGCATCAGAGCAGTGTCCACGGCCTAAGGCCACACACAGTACATCAGCCGTGCCCCTGCCAGTCTTGGAGCCAGGAGCCAGCAGAGCAAGGGAAGAGAGCACACCCACCACATCCCACCCTGCAGACAAACAACAAACGTCTAGGCCAGTAGGAGTCCGACAGGAAGTGAGGGGAGAGACTGGAAGGGTCTGGGGAGGCATGGGGAAGGGAAGAGGGTCAAGAGACGGTGGGGGACAGACAGCTCCACGGCAGCAGTGCCCCTCACATCAGTGAGTCGTCCCATGTCCTTGGAGAGTCGCTGAGCCTCCAGTACATCCCGGCTGCCCCGACTCAGCCGCTCTGCTGCAGCTTCGACCTCCTGGGCCAGAGCCTGGCCCACCTCTCGGGCCTGCCAGGAGTGAAAAGGATGGTTAGGGCGGCTCGGCTCACTTTCACCTCCCCAGGACAGGGGCTCTCAACCCACTGCTAGTCAGGGCCAAATTACAGGCACCGATCAGGCCCAATTGGGGCACCAAATCGTCACAACAGATGCTGGCTATTGGCAGCGCACATGTCCTAATGCTGGTTCTGCTGCTGGGCAACCCCCCAGACTGAGACTGTCGGCTGTGTGTGCCCCCCACCCACCCCCCGCCACATCCAGCGGCCTCCTGTCCCCTGCTGGCATGCCAACCTGCTGGGCCTGCTCCCCGGTGACAGCCAGCAGCCGGGTGGTGCCCTTGGAGAGCTGGCGCTCCCCAGTGATGACCAGGTCCCCTATGGACCCTGTGCGCAGCAGGTGCCTGTGGCCAGAGGGAGGGAGGAGGACATCAGTGATGGCATGCTGGGAGGGAAAGGAGTGATCTCAGCTCCAAACTGGGGGCTGGTGGCTCCAAAGACCAAGGAGGGGTGAGGATGCAGGGCCCCAGGCTGGGGCAGGGGGAAGGAGTGACTCACGTCCCGCAGCACAGCTCCACAGAGGTCTGCAGCGCAGCCTGGGAGGCGGGGTCCAGCGCATTGGCCACCGGCACCCCCACTGACACCACCCGCACAGGGTCCGGGTATACCTGAGGGTGGGAGGGGACCAGTCAGTTCTCTAGCCTGTGACGGGCAGGCAGCCGCATGGAGGAGCCTCCCCAGCTCACCTCGTCCAGAGAGCGCAGGCCAGGGACGCGGGCGGTGTGCGCCAGGGCCACCTCCTCCACATACACTGCCTCGTCCTGGCCCACGGCCTCCTGCACAGCGCCCTCCACGGCCCGGAGCTGCTCTGGGGTCAGTGGAGCCTGGTGGGGTAGGGGGGAAGGGACAGACCGACAGGCAGTCAGCTCTGTGCCTGTGACTAGTGCAGGGTCTAAAACAGTGGCTAGCAGAGAGCAGGTGCTCAATCAACCTTGGCTGAGTAGACAGTTCTTTTCCTTAGAAAGCTACTGGGAACTGCAGGCCTTTCATTAGACACTAGAAGTTGATGGGACAGCTCATGACCGTACTGAGGTAGTTCATGACGCCAGCCAGCCCAATGGAAGAGAAACACAGGATAGGGGAGATGCAGGAGCAAGGACAGAGCCAAATGTGCAAGGAAGGGAGACAGGGTGACAGGGAAGGGAGGGCAGCTCTGTTTGAGCAAGAAGGTCTTGGGTGACAGCAGGGACAGGGAAGTTGGGTGGCTGGCAGTCTCGGGTGCTGTCTGGCCTGATCCCTTGCTGGTGTGGGACGCCGAGGGGAAGACGTCCCCCACGGCCTCACGGTGACTGCGCGACAGGGAGCCCGGGTCCTCGGACTGCCAAACTCCTCCCGCCACCAAGCCACCAAACTACCCCTTTTTAAGCCTGTCTCCTCACTCGAGGCCTGTCTGTCTTGCTTACCTGGGTGGCCACGTCGAAGCGCAGCCGCTCAGGGTTGAGATGGGAACCTCGCTGCTCTGTGCCGGGGCCCAGAACCCGCCGCAGTGCCCAGTTTAACAGGTGGGTGGCCGTGTGCTTCTCCATGCAGCCTAGACGCCAGGCCTGAAACACTTTCGTCACCCAGGATCCTGGGCGGTAGGGAGAGTAGAGAGGCTGCAGGATATCCCGAATATCAGGGCTCGGTCCTTACCTCATCTACGTGTAGCTGCACCTGGTCCCCAACCTTCAGGCCCTCGGGGGCCACAGCCTCGTGCAGGATGAAGCCTCCACAGACCTGGGCCCGGGCCACTGGGAACAGCACATCCTGGGGAAGGCCAGGGGCCAAGGCACTGGAGCGACTGCTTGTAGCTCTTCCCTCCCCTTGGCTCCCTTCCCAGGTTGGGTCTGCCTTGTGCAGAAATTAACTTGCTTGTGTGTGTGTGTGTGTGTGTGTGTGTGTGCGCGCGCGTGTGCATGTGGGGGACTCACCTCCTGCCCCACCCGCACCAGGTAGCCTCGGTCTGAAGCCTGACCCCCCTGTTCAGCATAGAAGTTGGTTTTGTCCAAGAGCAGGCCACAGTGCTGGCCTTTCCCCACGGAGGCCACCGCTGTCCCGTTCTCTGTATACAACTGGAGCACCTGGGCCTCGCAGGCGCAAAACTCTGCCAGGGGGAAGAATGGTTATCAGTGCTGGGCAGGGGTGTGGGCCATGTGCAGTCCCTTTGGCCCTTACTTGAAGCCAATGGGCATGTGTCAGGTGGGGGGCCCACAGCGCCCCCCCCTCCCCCCCGCAATGTATAGGTCTGGTAGCAACCCTCACAGATGTCCCTCCATCCCTCCCAACAACCACCAGGTACACCTGCCACCACCAGCCTCTGTCCAGCGTCTCACCATAACCCCCGCTGGGTCGCAGGGAGTAGTTGTACTTGGGACTGTCGTCAGTTGGGGGCACCCCTCGGCGCCGCAGCTCCCCCAGCGCATGGACATTCAGCTGCAGTCCCTGCTCCTGAGCTGGCTTGGCCTGCTGTGAGCGGTGCTGGAGGAGGGGCGCATGTGTATGGAGGGGGTGCACGGACAGTGCAGAGAGGCCTGAGCCTCCACAGAGCCCTGTCCCTGCCACACGGCTGTGTGGACCCTGCAGCCCCTCTGGAAGAAGCCCCTGGGCCTTGGCTAGCTGCTAGAGACCCTGGGCTGGCTGGTGAACCTCCATCAGGCAGGGTCTCGGGATGAGGCCTCCTTCACCCACCACTCCCCCCTCTAGGATGGCATGTGGACCTCTCCCCTCTCCTGCGGTGTTCAGCCCACCGTCCTAGTGTTCTTCTCTACAGGCTATGGGGGGGGGGGTCTGAGGGGAGGGGACAGACCCTGTCTCAGCCTCCTGTTTCCCTCAATAGCTGCAGCTCCTCCACCAAGAACTCAGGGCTGGGGAAGGGGCAGTCCCAACAGAACCGGGGGCGGGGGTTCCCCAGCCTTTACCTGGGCCTCCTCCTGGGCCAGCCTGGTCAGCCCAGCAGAGTCCAACCGCACCCCCTTCTCCTCCAGCATCAGCTCTACCAGGTCCAGGGGGAGTCCCAGGCCCCCAGATAGTGATAAGGACCAGGCCACTTCAGCTTTGAAGAAGGAAGACAAAGGGTGTTCAGCGGGGAGGGCAGGAGAGACTGAAGAGGAAGAAGTGAGGAAGAAGGAAGCACGAGGGCTTTTCTAACCACACAGAAGCCACCAGATTCCAAGCACAAGCGTTCCCTCCGTACACCAGGTAGGTCCAGGAGAGGGGTCAGGCTTTAGGCTCCAAGGCCAGAACTGAGGGCAGCCCGGGGGACTCCCTTGTCATCTGTCACTTCAGAGAAGGGAAGCTCATTCTCGGCATGAAGCCAGCCTTGGAAAGCAGAGACTGGAGGCAGGGCCAGCTGGGCAGAGGGGACGTGAGGAGAGGCAGGGGGGTGTCCTGCCACAGATGTGTGGGTGCTGGAGGCAGTGCAGGGAGAGGGACATGGCGGGGGGGGGGGGGGGGGGGGGGGGGGGGGGGGGGGGGGGGGGGGGGGGGGGAGGGTGTGGAGGCTAGGCACAGGCCTGCCTCAAAGCTCCCTCCTCTGCCTGCCCTGGTTCGCCCAAGTGAGGCCATCCTGCGCCCGGGCCAGGCTCCTCACTCACCAGGGAACAGATCAGAAGGCCCCAGGCGCCTCAGGGTCCGATCGATGATGCGCCGACCCCGCTGCAGGGAGGCCAGGAAGGCTGCCTCATCCTCAGACACCAGGCTGCCTATCTGAACAGGGGGCAGGGTGGGGCTGGAGCTGAGCCTCCAGGGAGGGAGAGCCACTCTCCACCCGCCTCTTGTCGGCCCTCCCTCCCCATCCAGAGCCAGTACCTGGGCCGAGTGCTTCTGCAGTTCTGGATAAGTGTCTCCCTGGGGGAGGGAGAGGGCTGAGCAGTTGCGAAAGGCAGCCTCCCCGCCCCCTCCCCCACCGCTGGCCTCCCTGAGGACACCTGCCTTGGAAGCTGAGCCCAGGCCAATGGATGGGGGGATAGACTCAAATAGGGAATATGGGCAGATGGGGGCTCGCACTCAAAGGCTCAGCAGCCGGGGAGGAGGCCTCCTGAGGACCCCCTGCTTTTTGGACTCAATCGTAGCTTTCTCAGCCTGATGAGACCTGGGGCTAGCCACTTTGGGCAGGGTCTGGCCTCAGCTGAGGGCAGGGTCTGGGCTCGGCGGCAAGCTTCCTGGGCACCCGGGGAGGCCCAGAAGAATCCGTTCCACCCTCACCAGTGTCTCCACCACTACAGGCACCAGGCTGCTTAGGAAGCCAGGGGGCGCCCGCAACACCTCTGTAGAGAACCGTACAGCTCGACGGAGAATCTGGCGAAGAACCAACCTAGAGGGGTTCAGAGGCCAGAAAGGAACCCCCCCGCACCCCCTGGTCAGCAACATGGAGAGTGGGGGCGGGGACGAGGGCCAGAGTACCCGCGCTCATCTCAGAGCCCTCTCCCTTCCCCCACTCCTCCTGCCATCTCCCCTTGTCCCACCTCTCTATCTCCTTCCTTTCTCTCCCCAGCCCTGCCTCTAAGCCTCCCCCACCAGCCCCGCGCAGCCCTTGCCTCCCGGCCTCTCCTTGCCCAGCCAGACTCACGGGGCACCTGACATTCCAGGGCAGACACCGTCGGCGATGCAGATGCTGAGCGTGCGGATGTGATCAGCCACCACGCGGTATGCCATGTCTGTGCGCCCCTCGTCTGCGGCTCCCACCCGGCCCAAGTAACGGGGTGCCCCACAACCCTGGAAGGTGGGAGAAGAGACATGGTTGCTGGTCCTGCCAGATGTGGCCCAGGTGGGGTGCCCTTCATCATCCCTAGCGCATCTGCCCTCTCTCCTAAAGGGGATCACATCTAGAATGGCCTGTATGGAGATGGGAGCAGTCCCTGCCCTCTCAGGGCCACATTCAGCACTAACAACGATCACAGCTGTGATCATTCACTGAATTTCTACTGTCAGAACGGGGTGGGTGCTTGAAAGCGTAGTCTAATATCCAAAACATCCTGCTCCAGGAGGTATTTCTAGCCTTGCTTTAGAGAGGAAATGGGGCGGGGGTGGGGAGGGGGCATCTGGGTGGCTCGGTTGCTTAAGTTCCCGCCTTCAGCTCAGGTCATGATCTGACTGGTTCGTGGGTTTGAGCCCTGCATCAGTCTCTGTGCTGAGCGCTTGCTCAGAGCCTGGAGCTTGCTTTGGATTCTGTGTCTCCTTCTCTCTCTGCCCCTCCCCTGCTCATGCTCTGTCTCACTCTGTCTCTCAAAAATAAATAAATGTAAATAAATAAATAGGAAACAGACACTCTGAGGAGCCAAGTGCCATGAGGCCACACAGCACATCAGGAGCAGATCTGAGATGTGCAGCTGGCTTGTCTGACTCCACGGCCCACACCCACTTCTCCAGCCTTTAGGGGCACAGGGAGGGAGGTGCGAGCTGTGCCCAAGTGTGATGCTCCAAACCAGACAGCAGCCTCATCCAGCTCCAGACCTGTCTCTTCCCTGAGCTTCCTCCTCTCCTCTCAATTAACAGTCCTGCCGTTCACCACACTGCTCAAATCAAAAACTAGACAGCAGGCCTTGACTTTCATTTCCCCTCCCCACCCAATCTGTCACTGGGGCCTTTTGCTCCTGCCTAGTCTTTGTGTGATCTTTCAAATCAATTACTTTTCTCCACCTCCACAGCTGGCTGGTCAAAGCCTTGCCCTCCTGTCTCTTCCCTTTACTATGAAATAGGCTCCCAACTGGCTTCTTAGCTTCTTCTAGGTCTCTCTCCAGCCCATCCTCTGCACAGCAACAAGAGTGGCCTTTAAAAGTGTCAATCAGATCATGCCCCACCCCCCAGAACCCTTTCCACCACCGCACTTGGAATAAGAAAAGCCCCACTTTGGACTTCAAGGCCCCAGAAGGTTTGACCTCTGCCTTCCTTTCTATGGTAGATTGTTTGCAAAAATGGCCACAATCCTTCCCTCTCCAGTGTACAGGCCACTTTGCAATAAGACCACAGCCCCTTCCCATGCAGGGATAGAATCTTCTTTCTCCATCCCTTGAATCTAGGCTAGCCTTGTGACTTGCTTTGGCCAACAGAATGAAGTAGAAAGGACACTGTCCTGAGCCAAGACCTCAAGAGGCCTCGGGTGCTTCTGTTCTCCTCGGAACCCTGCTGCCTCGTGATGGGAACAAGCCTAAGCTAGCCAGCTGCCTGACAGACACACAGCCCTGTCACCCCCATTGCCCCCAAGCGCTAGCCAGCCAGCCCTCGAACTACAGCTGCCTAGCAGCCGTCTACAGGCATATGCATGAACTCACAGAAGGCCAAAAGGTTGACCCAACAGAGCCCAGCCACCACTGCCAGCTCACAGACTCCTCTGCTAAATAAATGGTTGTTATTTTATTTATTTTTAAAATGTTATTTATTTGTTTTTGAGAGACAGAGAGAGATAGCATGAGCAGCAGAGGGTCAGAGAGAGAGGGAGACACAGAATCTGAAGACAGGCTCCAGGCTCTGAGCTAGCTGTCAGCACAGAGCCCAATGCAGGGGTCAAATCCACGAATCGCGAGATCATGACCTGAGCCAAAGTGGGACGCTTAACCAAGTGAGCCACCCAGGTGCCCCTAAATGGTTGTTATTTTAAACCACAAAGTGTTAGGTGGTTTGTAACACAGCGAAAGCTCAGGGAGCTACATCCTAGGTGATTCGACTTTAGCTAACTCTAGGCTACCTTTGTCTTCCTTTCCTGCCCCTGGGCGTTGGTACCTGCCATCCCCTCTGCTGGGAATGAGCTTCTGGTGGCTGGCTCTTCCTCTTTCAGGTTCCAGCTCAGAGATCACCTCCTTGGATGAGCCTCCCCCAAATTACTTTGTCTAAAATTCCTCTGCACCCCCTACTTACTATCAACCATGTTTACTACCTGGTCACAATCTACAATCTTGTTCAAATCTGCCATCTTCTTTCATATACTTACTTATTTATCTCTTAGGCTACAGTGTAATCTCCATGATCTCTTTTCTGTTTACTGCTGTTCTCTCATACTAAGCACCAAGAAATGAAGGAAGGAGTTAGGAGCAATATCAGGCAATGGATACAAATCCCAGCCTCATGGTTGACCCTGGTATCCTTGGCTGGTGACGGTTTCCACATGCGGGAATACTCGAAGTTCTCAACAAAGATGGAAAGCACCAGCTTCCGGAAGGGAAGAGGCCGGCTCACCTGGTGAATGGCATTGAGCAGCGGGGAGAAGAGGTCAGTGTCGTAAGTGGAGCGTGTGCCTTGCAGCACAGCCAGCAGCCTTTCCAGGCCCATTCCTGTGTCCACGTGCCGCTGGGGCAGGGGCTGCAGGCTTCCGTCTGCCTCTCTGGCCAGGGAAGGGATGCCAGGTGAGGCCCCACACTGGGTTACAGGGGTGAGGCAGATGCCCAAGTGCAGTGGAGGAATGAGGAGGGGCTGGTTCATTCTGACAATGAACCGGAAGGCAGTGTCCACCCCTCCCCACAGAGGCAGACCGTGATGGCCTTGGGTCCTGTACTTTCTCATAAAGGGTGGTCTCTATTCTCACCCCTCCTTGAGCCCTCGCATGGACCCACCCATCCCCTTTCTGGGGCAGAATTCTTTGCTCTGAGAAAGAAACAGGTCCAGGCTGGGAGAAAATCTTAGAGATCACCAGGCTCTGTGCCATCGTGTGATGAGAGAACAGAGGCCTGAGAACGGCAGTGACCAGTTTAAAGTGTTATGAGCAAAGACTAGGGTTAAATCAGTTATTCTCTGAAAAGCGTTTAGAAATGTGCCTGGCACACAGTAAACCCCATGTACGAGGCTTTTTTTAATTTATAAGAAACGGATCAAAGTCTCCTGAATGCCACCTTGCCCACTTCCGGCCACGGATTTTCTTGCTGCTTCTGCACCCCATTACCTGTTGTGCTGAATGAAGACCAGATTCCACAGCTCCACCAGCTGGGGCGCTCCCACCCTACCAGTCAGGTCATAGTGGATCTCCGTGCAGGGCCCACAAGGTCCGGTGTCCCCCATCTCCCAGAAGTTCTCTTGTGGTCCACAGGAAAGCATATGGCTGGCATGCACCCTGACAAGAAAGCGAGGCAGGGAGGTAGGGAGACGGACAAACCTGGAGGCCGGAACGCTCTCTGCCATCAGAGCCTCTCCATCAAGCTCAGCCGGAGGAGGAGCAGGGCTGACCCCAATCTCCCAGGGCTGACGACGGATGCGGGTACTCTGTATTTGCTAGTCCTCTTGCCCTCCAGAAGTGGACATAAGGGGCAAAGGCAGACTTACCCTAAGCTGAGCCAAATGTCCCTGCTCTCCAGGTCTGGGTCCAGTCCGGCCTTGGCGTCACCCCCAAAGTAGGAGACCCAGAGCCTGTCCTCAGGGATCCCGTAGACTCGAGTCAGCAGTTCCCAGGCCATGCTGCAAGCCTCCTCCTGCAGGGGAAACCCACATGGGGTGGGAGGAGGGAAACACGTGAGAAGGGGGCTCCGCCGAAGCACCCATCAAGCCACATGAGTTCAGGCCTCAGCTTAACACAAAGTTCCACTGCCCACCTTGTATCCGGAACAGACCGTGACCACTTCCGCTTGAGTTTCTTTTCTGCCCAGAAAGATTCACCCTTCTAGATCCTTTCCTTCAAGTCCTACTCTCTCTCCTAGAAGTCGCCTTTCCCCCCTAACCTGGGATGATTTCTAACTCCTGCATTTCAGTACTTCCGTCTGACCCTTTATTCATACAATTACCGACCAGCCATTAGGCAGGAGGCACAGTCCTGGCCCTCGAGTTTACAATCCAATTAGGGAGGTGAGACACATTCCTATCGTACGTGTTCATCAAGCACTTTGCCTCCCTGTCTAGTATGAGGCCTAAGCAGACACTAAGTGTGGAGACAGGACTCCTCTTGAGCCCCTTCGCTGTTGACCATTGACCCTTTCCTAACTCTAGGCCTTCCTGGAGACTCACCTTAAAATATTCGCCCCCAAAAGCCCAATTGCCGAGCATCTCAAAGAAGGTATGATGGGAAAGGTCTCGGCCCACGTCCTCCAAGTCGCTGTGGCGTCCTCCAGCCCTCACACATTTCTGGCTGTTGGCCACCCGTCGGAAGCCTGCCATCTCGCTTCGTGGATCCACAGTGCCCAGGAAGATTGGCTTGAACTGCAGACACAGGAAGGTCCTGGTTCTCACTCCCGCAGGAGACCGGAGAAGTGGGGAGTGGGGTGTTCAGAGTGAAGGCTGACTGTGCCCCTGGGAGCACAGTGTGGTTTTGGTTAAGGGGGCAATCTGGACGCCCGGAGGCACCCATCTCTGATGTGTGTGGAACAGATAGGAGATAAATAAACCATGATCAGAGAAACTCTGCTAGTAAATTAGGCAAGGTAAAAGGAGGACTATATTGGTGGTGGGAAACAGGGCACTGAATGGCTTTATCCTCCATATCGGCTTCTTTAAACCACACCCGATAACTTCAGTATAGAACCAACACCACAGGGTACAACGCATGCCTCATAAACTCAGCATTTAATAGCCTCTACAGTTGGGGTGCTTGGATGGCTCAGTCAGTTAAGCATCGACTCTTGATTTTAGCTCAGGTCATGATCTCATGGTTTGTGAGTTCAAGTCCTGCATCAGCCTCTGTGCTGACATCAAGGAGCCTGCTTGGTATTCTGTCTCCCTCTTTCTCTGCCCCTCCCCACTTGCTCTCTCTCTAAAAATAAATAAAAATAAACTTTAAAAAGAGCCTCTAAGGTTAATCGATTCCCCCCTCCTTGCTCATTTTACAGGTGAAGACAAAGAAATTTAGAGAGGGCAAGTGGTGCTCAAAGTGAAAAGCTTAGAGAACACAGTCTAGCACATAGTACGTGCTCAACAAACGTTTATTTAATGAATGAGTTACCTTTATTTACAGCATGAATAAATGAAGCTAGACTCCCCCCACCAGTCTACCCCCAGAGAACTCTATATTCTACATTCTTGGACCTAAACCTAAATCCCAACCATGAAGTTCGCAGGTCGAGCCGGCCCCAAGCCCTAACTTGTGCTCCCAATCGCTTAGCCTAACAACCCCAAAACCAAGAGCTCCGCCCCTCGCTTCTTTCGCCCAATCCCGCAGCGCCTTTCTCCCTGAAAAAAATCACAAACACCGCCCCCGATCAGGGAGGCTCAGCCCCCACCTGGTTCATGCCGGCATTGACGAAAAGCAAACTGGGGTCGCCTCGGGGCCGCACCGAAGCGGATGGCACTAGTCGGTGGCCGTGACGGTCCCGAAAGAAGCTCAGGAAGGCGTCCCGCACGGCCGTGGCCGAGGCTGGAGGGGGCATGGATGAGAACGGCCGACGGCTGAGGCCTCCCAATAGGGGCGACCTTCGAATGGCCCGCCGCAGTCGCCCAGCTGCAGTTGCCATCGACACCGCCATCTTAACTCGGGGCAGTAACTTCACGGGGTCAAGGGGCACCTAGGGGATAGAGGGTGACATGAAAGGAAGCCGTGTTCTTTATACAGCGGCCCCTGGCGGCAGGAGGACTCGAGGCAGCTTCTGCCGCCCGGGTAAAAGTGATTGGGAGGGGGACGTCAGTAGTAGGCGTACCTAGCACAGCTGTCTGGCACATAGTAGGCCCTTAATTGATTCGTCATTAAACAAATCTTCACTTAGAAGCTACTAGTGTATTGTTTTAGGGTCTTACGGGATATCAGTCACAACAAAGTCCTTTAACAAAAATCCTTGCTCTCTAGAAATCTATGTTATAGTAGTAATTGTTACGTTTATTAATTTTGCAAGGTTATAGTTGGAGTTTCAGTGAACAGGCTTGGAGTCAACTTCTCGTCTGCGCGCGCATATGTGTGTTTCCAGGCTGAGGGAAGAAGGCAGAGTGCCAAGGGAGGTAATCCAGCATCCATTCAAGAAACAGTCAATAAATACATATTGAATATCAACTATGTGTCAGGCACTGTCCTAGGCACTTGCCAATGCCCCTTGCCCTTGGCATTGGAAATGGCCATTTTGTTCTTAGGGATTGAAGCAGGCCCCATGGAACAGGAATCTGATGGAGACAGAAGCCAAACAGCATCTGCCTCATTATTAATTGGTAAATAACATTCGGTCTTTTAATTTGCCTGGGGATTAGAGGGAATCCAGGTTGTCAGGCAGGATGAAGCTGTTGACCAATAGCTGCAGAGATTTCTCTCTCTCCAAGTTTCCCAAAGCCCCAGGGGTTTGTGTGCTTTGCATTAGGTAAGAGAGGTACCTGTTCCACCTCCCACTTCTGTCTCTTTCTCCATGGTGACAGCTGTGACCGTGATGGCAACATGGGCCCTTGTGGGTACAGCCGGGGTCCTCCTGGGGCTTCTCATGATAACCTCTGCTCTTGGCCTGGGAAATGAAACAGGTAAAGAAGAGGATTTGTGAAGGTTAAAGCCTAACAGGGAGAGCAGAGTCGAAATCAGTGTGGTCACCTACGAGGCCTCAGCCATCCGTATGGGCTCTTTTGGTCGTTCTTTATGAGTTATGTTATTTAGGGACTTTTGGAACATCGTTTCCCTGGGAAACGTGTAGTCTTTTTGGACTTGAGTTTCTATAGCAATAGTGAATTTTCAACTTTGTATTCTGACAGAATATTCCATGATCCTCTGTGTCTTCCCTTGCCCACGTAAATTAAAAGTGTTGTTTTGAAAATGTGTTTTGCCTGTTTTGGTTTTTCCAGTGTTTTTGGAACAGGAACCCAAAGCCAGATGGGGATTTCTGTGAGATTGATGATCTTGAGACAAGACTGTGAAATTCTTCCCCAAACTGAAATGGGAGTGTCTTGCTAGAGAAATTTAGCGGGGGCCTCTAACCAGTATTGACGTCAATGACTTTCTTTCATTTTCAGATTTTCTCAGAAAGTTTTTGTGTTATAGTAGGAACTCTGTGTTTTTAGACTAATGTTGATCGAGTGTGGAGCCACAGATTATTTTTTTCAAACAGCTTTATTTAAATATAATTCATATACCCTACAGTTCACGCATTTTAAGTGTACAAGTCAGTGGCTTTCAGTACATTCAACAGAGTCACCGTCTGTCACCGTAATTACTTTTGGAACATTTTCATCACCTCCGAAACAAACCTCATGCCTGTTAGCTATTAACCTCCCCCGTCGGCCATAGGCCACTACTAATCTGTTTTCTTTCTCTGTAGATTTGCCTATTCTGAACATTTCATATAAATGGAATCACACAATATATGATCTTTTGTAACTGGCTTCCTTCACTTAGCATAATGTTGTCAAGGTTTGTCCATGTTGTAGCGTGTATCATGGACTTTTAGAAATGCATTTGTTAAGTTGTTTTCTGTTCGTAGAAGGGTTTTTCCTCCATCTTGCTCTTTTGTCCCTGTCATTAAAAATGGTCATTTTCTTTTGTGGTATTCTCTGGTAAGTCAGTCTCTTTTTTCCCCCCAGTGAAACAAAGTGGTTCTTTTAGGATTGTGATGTGTCTGTTCTGATTTGCTGCTGTCCTCTGATGAGGAAGTGAAACTTCAGGTCTGCAGTTTCCCAAGACAGATATATCTGGAGAGAACTCACCAGACTGGGAAGTTACTGATCTGGGAACTTCTCTCAGGAGTACTCATCATCTGTCTTAGTATTTGTAAGAATTTCATTGTGGGGTTTAAAAGGCAAACCGAGGGGTGCCTGGGCGGTTCCGCCAGTTGTGTCCAACTTGGGTTCAGGTCATGATCTCATGGTTTGTGGGTTCAAGCCCCACGTCGGGCTCTGTGCTGCCAGCTCAGAGCCTGGAGCCTGCTCCGTATTCCATGTCTCCCTCTCTCTCTGGCCCTCCTCCGCTCACACTCTGTCTCTGTCTCTCAAAAATAAATAAACATTAACAAGTTTAAAAATCAATCAATAAGTAAAAAATAAAATGCAAACTGAGCCTGTTTCCTAGGAGCTGTTCATCTGGGTTTGGGTGCTGCCTTCCCTGTGTTTGGGATTGCCCTCATGTTGTTTGACTTACTTATCTTGGCAGGTCCAAGGCACCCATCCTTTGAGCCTTCTCTAGGAATGGAAATTGTTCTTCCTGATTTCGCTACTGGCTCTGAGAGCAGGAACCTGAGGTCAGTGATGCATTCTGTCCTAGACTGATGGTCAGAGGAGACCCAAGGGAATTTTTACCCTTACTGAGCAGAGGGAAGTCAGCTTTGGGAACTTCCTCATCATGAAAGCTGTCTTTTAGAGTCGAGGTTAAAAGTTCAACCTATAAGAGGTATTCCTACTTTGATGTGTTTGTTTACGGCTTTGTGTTGCCTGGATTGTGAAAGCAACGCTTGCCAAACGTCTATATGCATAGGGATTTACTGGGATCTTGTTAAAAATGCAGACACTGATTCACTAGGTCTGGGTAAGCTCGAAATTCTGTATTTCTAGCGCGTGATGCTGTTGCTGCCCCTCGCCTACTAGACCATACTTTGAATTATAAGACTGTGCTAGAGGACTTGTGGGAAGTGTTGGGACTCAGACTTTTGCCTGGGGTGGAGTCCTAGGGTTTGGGTGCTTCTCGGCCCTCCCCTTTCTCCCGGAGCTGGTAGGCGGAGCCCGGAGCTCCTCATGCGCATGCGTGCTCGCTCCCGTCGGCTCCAGCCTGCGTCCGCCTGAGGGTGAAGGCTGCGTCCGTCTGTTGCTAAGAGACGCGGAGGTTAAGGGCACCAGCTGCTGGGGGTGGGAGGGGAGCGGCGCCCACGGGAACAGGGAGAGGGCGTGGGGGGCCGCCAGTGCGAGGACTCCAGGGATTGGAGCCTCCTGGGATCCAGAATTCAGCGATTAGTGGACCCTCATTGTTGGCAGTGGCTGGGTTTGTCGTTAGGTATTTTTTAAAATTGTCACCTTTTAAATGGTTATATCTAAGTACGAACGTATTATTTCCGAGTTGCCTCTTGGCCAGGAAAATCTCAAGTACTTTATACCTGGCCCTTTGAAAAAAGAAAGGTCAACCCCTGTGTAAGAGGTTTATTTTGTTTTTAATCTTTTTTTTTTCTGAATCACATAATAAAACACAGACTTAGAAAAATCAACCAAACCAAATGTATAGCTTAATTATTAGAAGGTAGACATCTTTGTATCAACCACCCAGATCGCAAAATAGAACTTTGCAGCAATCCCAGGCGCTCTATTTGGACCTTCCCAACCACCTTCTGCCTTCCAAAGGTGGCCACTACCCTGACTTAATAGTTATCACGATTTTGGATGTCTTTATAGTTTTATCACTCAAATATACATCCTTAGATGTATTTTATATATTGAGAGAGTGAGCGAGCAAGTGAGCGAGAGAATCCCAAGCAGCCCCACACAGGGCTCGAGCTCAGGAACCGTGAGATCATGACCTGACCAGAAAACAAGAGTCCTAGGACTAACCAACTGAGCCATCCAGGTGCCCCCCGCTTTTAAAAATTTTGTTAAGGTTTATTTATTTTTGAGAGAGAGAGACAGAGCATGAGCAGGGGAGGGGAATGGAGAGAGGAAAACACAGAATCTGAAACAGGCTCTAGGCTCTGAGCTCTCAGCACAGAGTCTGATGTGGGCTTGAACTCATGAACAGTGAGATCATGATCAGGGCCAAAGTTGGATGCTTAACTAACTGAACCTCCCTGGCTTCTCCCCCTCCCAGGTGCTCGTTTAGATGTATTCTAAAAAGCCTACTTGAAGTGTGTTTTAAGTCTTTTTATCTGTGGATTTCATCTTAATTAGAGTGTGTGGACTTTTTCACAGTCCGTTTTTGCTGACCTCATATCCAATGTTCAACACACATTCAACCTGTTCTTCTGCCCTCTCTTATTTCAGTCAAGTTAGCACCTGGATCTAGAAACTTAATCAGACACCTTTGGCAAGCGTCTGTATGGTAGAGTGTGCTCTTTCACCAGACGGCACATTGATGTCTGGTTATCTATTATCTTTGAAGCCACATATACACAATGTCTCTACCTGTTAACTCACTGGGTGATGCACCAGTGAGTTAAAATACCTATTCAGATCCTATCCTTTTCATTTGTTAGTTGGAATCTTTCTATAAAGAGATGCTTCCTCTAATCTTATTTTTTCAACAGATGTATAATTCGTGTGGAAAAGGTGGGTTAAATGCTTGATTCCACCCCACCCCCACTGAAAGATAATGAATGTTTCCTATCACCTTTCAAAGGTGACCTATTATTATATTTTTCAGAGTAATTATGAACTCATGGGCTGCAGCATATTGGATGGTCTTAATCCATTGCAATTATTATCTCTGTTAAAACTCAGGTTGTCCAATCTTTGCTCAATAGGAGCCTCTTTGATTTTGACTTCCAGGTCCTTTTGTCACAACCCTGGTGGTCATTGATAGGTTTCTTTCTTTCTGATATGACAAGATATTTCTGGCTCACAATGTACATTTTTAAAAATATTTATTTTGAGAGAGAGAGAGAACAAGCAGGGGAGGGGCAGAGACAGAGAGCAAGGGAGAGAATCCCAAGCAGGCTCCACAGTCAGTGCAGAGCCCTACATGGGGCTCGATCTCATGAACCTGCAAGATGTTGACCTGAGCCAAAATCAAGAGTTGGATACTTAACTGACTGAACCATTCAGGCACCCCCACATTGTACGTTTCTT
>NC_043706.1:40965032-40991071 GCF_006229205.1 Suricata suricatta
TTCTGAGAAAGAGAGAGAGAGAGAGAGAGAGAGAGAGAGAGAGAGAGAGAGAGAGAAAGCTGGGGAAGGGCAGAGAGAGAGACACACACAGAATCCGAAGCAGGCTCCAGGCTCTGAGCTGTCAGCACAGAGCCCGGTGTGAGGCTCAAACCCACGAACTGCGACATCATGACCTGAGCCATGTTGGACTCTTAACTGACTGAGGCACCCAGACGCCCCCCATTAGAGAGTTTTAAGCATGGGAGTGGTGTGATCTGATTTATGCTTTTGAAAGATCATTCCACTGTGAGTGAATGGACTCTGAGGGCAGGAGGGGAAGCAGGAATGCCTACTAGGATGTTGTTGTCAGGAGAGAGGTGGAGGACAAGACTAAAGCAGCAGAGACGAGAGGTGCTTGGATTCAGGCTATACGTGGAGACAGAGCTATAGATGCTAATGGATGGGGTGCAGGGAACAAGGGAAGGGAGTTCTAAGTTTATGGCCTGAGTAACCCGGCAGATGGCAGAACCATTCACTGCCACGGGGAAACCTGCGGAAAGAGCAGGTCTGTAGAAGGGAGAACAAGAGATTTGCTTTGGACACATTAGG
The DNA here is from genome assembly GCF_006229205.1 of Suricata suricatta. Taxonomy (NCBI): domain Eukaryota; kingdom Metazoa; phylum Chordata; class Mammalia; order Carnivora; family Herpestidae; genus Suricata; species Suricata suricatta. The sequence goes on from NC_043706.1 coordinate 40,965,621, forward strand.
TTTAGGCATCTTAGTGGAGATGTCACCCGATGGGTATAAAATTCAGGAACACAGAGGCAAGTCAGAGCCACAGCTATGGATTTGGGAGTCACTAGTGCCTCGGTGGTCCTGGATGAGATAAGACCCCCTAGTGGAAGAGGGAGACAAAGGAGAAGCAAGGAGGGCCAGGTCCCCGGCTGGATCCTGGGGAGCTGGAGGAGGAGAGCCCCACAGGGAAGCTTGAGAAAGCATGCGGGGTCAGGCGGAAAATGAAAGAGGGTGGTCACGCCAGAGCTTGAAGAAGAGGAAATGATGTTCAAGAAGGAAGGAGTGGCCAGTTGGATCAAGTGCTGCTGTGGGTTGAGCGAGGTGCGAGTGGACACCTGACCAATGGGCTGGGTGGGGTGGGGGAGGTTTCAGCGGGCTGGTGGGAGGGAAAGGCCAAGGCCGCCAGCAGGGGGTGGGGTGAGAAGGCGGACACAGGAAATATAGGCAACTCTGGAGGGGATTTGCAGGGAAGAGAGGAAAAAAAAAGTTGGAAAGGGGTCTTTTTTTTTTTTAGTTTATTTATTTTGAGAGAGAATCCTGAGCATGCTCTGTGCTGACGAGCAGAGATCTAATGACCATGCAATCATGACCTGAGCTGAAGTTGCTTAACCGACTGAGCCACCCAGGCACCCCTATTTGTTTTTGAGAACAGCCACATTAAGGCCTGTTTGTAGGCAGACAGGTGTGATCCAGTACAGAGAAGAAACTGATAAAGCCAGAGAATGAGAGGAATGTAGCAGCCACAAAGTCTTCAAGTATTTGGAGAGATGAAAAATTCAGTACAAAGGGGAGAGATAGGCCCCCCAGCCTTGGACTGCGGCACTCCTTCATTAAAGTAAGGGAAGGGCGCCTGTGTGGCTCAGTCGGTTAAACCTACAACTTTGGCTCAGGTCAAATCTCACGGTCGTTCGTGGGTGGGTTCGAGCCCCGCGTTGGGCTCCTTGCTGACAGCTAGCTCAGAGCCTGGAGCCTGCCCCCAGTTCTGTGTCTCCTTCTCTCTCTGCCCCTCCCCCTCTCATGCCTGTCTCTCTCTGTATCAAAAATAAACAAAACATTAAAAAAAATAAAGTAAGGGAAGGAGATGTGGGTACAAATGCTGGCAGGAGGGTGGAGCTAACACTTAGCCTCCTGCATCTATTTCCTTAGTGAATATGTAGTGAGGCAAAGAGACAAAATTCCTGCCTTGAAACACAGAAGGAGATTTAGGAAAGTGTAGTAGATTAGCTGACAGTATTGGCTGCTCATTTAAGATGTGAAGTAAAAATAAATTTTTGTGACTCTGTGTGGGTACAGATGGTAACAGATTTAATGTGATGATCACATATATAAATATCTCAATGTATACAAATATTGGAATCATTATGCTGTGTACTTGAAACTTGACATTGAAACACAATGTCATATGTCAATTGTATTTTAATTAAAAAAATGAAAGATTCGGGGCACCCGGGTGGCTTAGTTAGTTAAGGAGGTGACTTCGGCTCAGGTCATGATCTTGTAGTTCCTGAGTTCGAGCCCCACTTTGGGCTCTTTGCTGACAGCTCAGAGCCTGGAGCCTGCTTCCAATTCTGTGCCTCCCTCTCTCTCTGCTCCTCCCCTGCTCATGCTCTGTCTCTCTCAAAAATAAATAAACATTGAAAAAAAACCTTAAAACAATAAAAAAGAAATTTGGTGAAGACATGATGAAGATCTGGGGTGATGAGGGGCTCATGGAGTACAGAGTTGATGGCCAAGAAAGAATTCTTGAAGACGTCTGGTGCAAAAAGATGATTTTATTAAAGCACAGGGACGGGATCCGTGGGCCAGAAGAACTGTCCTCTAAGTGTGGGGGCGGGAGGGAGGACACCATTTTATGGAGTTGGGATGATAAAGTCAAGAGGGAGTTTCCGAAGAGCCTTTCATGTGCAACAGACTTACTGGAGGCCTAGCTATTGTCAAGCCAAGGCTGTCTTTCCCTCTAGCAAAGCATTAACACTGAGGCAGTAGGGAGTTCCTGGACTTTAGGCAGTTGATGTGATTGTCTTTTTCTGGCAAACTGGTGGAGACTGTTATCAGTTTACCTTTTTATTTATTTATTTATTTTGTCTCTCTTGGTTTTGGGTAGCTGGGAGTGTCCAAGGAACATCACACATGTCCCACCTGGGGGTGGGTGGGTGCTGCAGGTCTGCACCTTGCCCTCAGCTTGCCCCCCTATCAAACGCAGTGGGCTTTTCTCCGTCTGTGCTCAGCCGCTCACTGTGTGCAGGCACAGACTCCTTGGGCGTCATTAGGGCTGGGGTCCTGCCATCTGAGTGTGACAGAGGAAGGGGGTGCGGGGGAGGAAGGGTGTTTGCAGGGCACTGGGTCAAGGCCTGTACTTTGCACAGTATTTGAGTTCTAAGCCCTATCCGTATAGACATTCATCTCAACTAATAGCTTTAGTTGGCATCAGGCACCCCAGTGTTAAAACACAAACCTTTGGGGTGCCTGGTGACTTAGTCAGCTGAGCCTCTGGCTTTGGCTTGGGTCATGATTTTACGGTTTGTGAGTTCGAGCCCCACGTTGGGCTTGCTGCTCTCAGCCCGTCAGTGCAGAGCCTGCTTCGGATCCTCCATCCCTGTCTCTTTGCCCGTACCCATCTTGTGCTCTCCCCAAAATAAATATTTAAAAAAACCCCACAAACCTTAAACTAAAATATAATGATATATATGATGTGTGGCTCCTCTCTTTCTTCCTCCTTTGGAAGCTTTTAAAAATTTGTTTTTTAATGTTTATTTATTTTTGAGAGAGAGAGAGAGAGAGAGAGAGAGAGAGAGAGAGAGAGAGGGAGAGATCCAGCACAAGTGCAAGCAGGGGAGGGGCAGAGAGAAAGGAAAACACAGAGTCTAAAGTAGGCTCCAGGCTCTGAACTGTCAGCACAGACGTGGGGCTCAAACTCACCAAGCAGGAGATTAGGACCTGAGCTGAAGTCAGATGCTTAACCAACTGAGCCGCCCAGGCGCCCCTTTGTCTAAGGTGGAGAAAAAGGACAAGAGACTCTTAGCCTGTAACATTTACACCTTGTGTTAAAGAGCTAGTTACTGGATTAGCAAGAGAAAAATATATGCTGAAAGCTGACTTTTCATCAGGAACAATAGGGCCAGAAAACAGTAGAAAAGCATCTTTGAGGAGCTTGAAGGAAAAAACAATCTTGTATCTATCATGAATATCTTTTTTAAAAAATCTTTTTAAACATTTATTTATTTTTGAGAGGCAGAGAGAGACAGTGTGAGCAGGGGAGGATCAGAGAGAGAGGGAGACACAGAATCTGAAGCAGGCTCCAGGCTCTGAGCTACCTGTCAGCACAGAGCCTGATGCAGGGCTCGAACCTACGAGCCGTGAGATCATGACCTGAGCCGAAGCCGGACGCTTAACCAACTGAGCCACCCAGGCGCCCCTAGCATGAATGTCTGAGGAATGAAGACAAGATACAATTTCAGATAAACATGAAGAGCGTCTTTTTGTCAGCAGACTGCACCACAAGGAAAGTCTTCAAGTTGAAGGGGAGTACTCCCTGATGGAAGGTTGAGTCTTTAGGTGAAGGAGGCACCCTGGAATTGATAACTGTGGGTTAATATAAAAGGCTATCTTTTTCCCTCAATTTATTTAAAAATATCTGTCTAAAGCAAAATAACTTTGTAATTGTATTATTCCATCTATTGCTCCTTTCCTTTCTTTTTTAAAATGTTTGTTTCTTTTTGAGAGACAGAGTGCAAGTGGGGGAGGGAGAGAGAGAGAGGGAAACACAGAATATGAAGTAGACTCCAGATTCTGAGCTGTCAGCACCGAGCCCATTGTGGGGCTCGAACCCATGAACCATGAGATCATGACCCGAGTCGAAGTCAGAAGCTTAACTGAGAGTCACCAAGGCACCCCTTTCACCTGTCCTTTTTGTTGTGTGTATATACATCCCACATATGGCTATAACATACAGGTAGGGTGCGGTAATGGACCTATACAGTGCAAAGTTCTTATGAAGTAGAATAATATTCACTCCAGGTGGACTCTGAGAAGTGAAGGATATGTATTGAAATCTTTAGAGCAACGGTTCTTAAAGTGGGATACAAAGACTTTGAGGGATCCCCAAAACCCATTCAGGAGGCCTCCTTTTTCTAGCAACATATGTGGGTAAGGTTGCATTTTCTTCATAGATGCTGACCCACACAGCCTATCACAACAGATTGAATGTAGAAGTCAGTAGGAGTATCCGTCTTTCATTAAGCCAGGCATTAAACAGATTTGCAAAAAACATAGAACAATGCCTCTCTTCTCACTGATTTTTAAAAATACATTTGTCTTTTTAAAAACATTTTTAATGTTCATTTATTTTTGAGACAGTCGGAGAGACAGAGACAGAGCATGAGTGGGGAAGGGGCAGAGAGAGAGGGAGACACAGAATCTGAAGCAGGCTGCAGGCTCTGAGCTGTGAGCATAGAGCTCAACGTGCGGCTCGAACTCATGAACTGTGAGATCATGACCTGAACCGAAGTTAGACCCTTAACTGACTGAGCCACCAAGGTGCCCCTAAAGTATATTTTTTATAAAAATGTGTTGTTGATGTTAATGTAAAAATGCTTAAATATTTAAAAAATTTCAGTTTAGGAGCGCCAGGGTGGCTTAGTTGGTTGAGTGTCCAACTTCAGCTCAGGTCATGATCTCACAGTCCATGGTTCGAGCCCCGCGTCGGGCTCTGTGCTGGCAGCTCAGAGCCTGGATTCTGCTTCCAATTCTGTGTGTCCCTCTCTCTCTGCCCCTCCCCTGCTCATGATCTCTCTCTCTCTGTCCCTCAAAAATAAATGCTTAAAAAGTATTTAAAAAAATAAAAAAAATTTAAAAATTCAGTTTAATTCCATCTATCTGCATACTTATTTATCTCCCCTATAAAAACTCTCCTATGTTTTTAGAGGTATAAAGAGATCCTGAAACCAAAATGCTTGTAATTGCTGCTGTAGAACAAACACTCAAGAATAACGCAATGAGCAGCACTATTCACAAGAGCCAACAGGTGAAAACAATGCAAATGTTCATCAATGCAAAAATGGACAAAGTATGGGATCTCCATGCAATGGGATATGACTGCCTTAGAAGGTGATGAGGTACTGATACATGCTACCACGTGGATTATCCTGGAAAACGTAATGCTAACTGAAAGAAGCCAAGCACGAAAGGCCACATACTGTATGATTCTGTTTATATGCAGTGTTCACAGTAGGCAAATCCATAGAGACGGTGTAGATTGGAGGCAACCAGGCGCAGAGCAAGCGGAGAATAGGGAGTTACTGCTTCATGGCTATGGAGTTTTATTTTGGGACGATGGAAATGTTTTATTTTTTACTTTTTTTTTTTTAACGTTTTTTGAGAGAGAAAGAGAACGCACGTGAAAGAAGGGGTAGAGAGGGAGGCTCGGAAGTGCGTTCTGTGCTGTCAGCAGAAAGCCTCAGGCGGGGCTCAAACTCAGGTACCCTAAGATAATGACCTGAGCCGAAGTCAGGATGCTTAACCGATTAAGCCACCCAGATGCCCCAAGATGGGAATGTTTTAGGACTGGATAGAAGTGGGGGCCCCTGGGTGGCTTAATCGGTTGAGCGTCTGACTTCAGCCCAGGTCATGATCTCACAGTTCATGGGTCTGAGCCCCACGTCAGGCTCTGAGCTGACAACTTGGAGCCTGGAGCCTGCTTTGGATTCTGTGTCTCTGTCTGTCTCTGCCCGTCCCCTGCGTGCTCTCTCTTTCTCTGTCTTTCCTTCTCTCAAAAATAAATAAATAAACATCAAAGAAAAAAATGAACCTGATAAAAATGGTGGTTACACAACATTGTGAATGCACGAAATGCCACTGAATTGAACATTTTAAATCGGTTAACTTTATGTTATGTAAATTTTACTTCAATAAAAAACAAATAATGCAACACAGTATAGTTAAAACACAAATGGAGATTATAAAAATATAGTTCACTGCAAAGAAGTCAGGAAAGAAGGGATGTAGGAACAAAGAACATACGGCACAAACAGAAAACAGCAGAATGGAAGACCTAAATCCAACCACATCAAGAATTACATTATCATATGGCCTAGTAATCCCTCTTCTAGGTATTTAACCTAAAGAAGTGAAAACATATATATTTTTGAAAACACTTGTACATGAATGTTTATAACAACTTTACTTGTAATAACTGCAAAGTTGGAACAGTCCAAATGACCATCAGTAGGATAATCATGGTTTACTCATATGATAAAATACAACTTAGTGTGTAAAATAACCAACTACTATTATACATGGATGGATATACATTTATACAATATGGACAAACCTCAAAAAGATGCTGAGTGAATGAACCCTTGTCCAGAAGAATACACACTTGTTGATTCCAATTTTATAAAGCTCTAGAACAGGAGAAACACGCCTATTTTTTAAATCTGATTTTTAAAATCTTATTTTTAAAAAAGTGGTTGCCTCTGGTGGGTAGGGGCAGGGATGGCCTTGGAAGCACTTCAAGGAACTTTCTGGGCGATGGAAAGATTCTTTTCTCATAAGACTGAGGACACACACACTGTTGTATGCCTTTGTCAAAACTCCTGTCAAAACTTATCACAGTATGCAATTTCCCAATTTTTAAAAATTTTTGCTTATTTTTATTTATTTTTTGTTTTGTAGAGAGTGAGAGAGAGCAGGGGAGGGGGCAGAGGGAAAGAGAGAGAATCTCAAGCAGGCTCCATGCTGGAACCTGAGGTGGGGCTCCATCCCATGACCCTGGAGTCATGACCTGAGCTGAGATCAAGAATTGAGCCACTCAGGTGCCCCAATTTTCAAAATTTTAATGAGGAAACATAAAATTTACCATGTTAGGGGCGCCTGGGTGGCTCAGTCGGTTGAGCATCTGACTTTGGCTCAGGTCATGATCTCGTGGTTCGTGGGTTTGAGCCCTGCGTTGGGCTCTGTGCTGGCAGCTAGCTCAGAACCTGGAGCCTGTCTTCGGATTCTGTGTCTCCCTCTCTCTTTGACCCTCCTCTGCTCATGCTGTCTCTCTCTGCCTCTCAAAAATAAATAAAAAACATTAATAAATTTTTTTTTAAATTTACCATCTTAACCACTCTTAGGTGATAGTTGGTGGCATTAAGGACATTCATGCTGTGCAACTATCCATCTTCAGAATTCTTCATCTTACAAAACTAAAACTGTTCCCACTAAACAGTAATTCTCCATTCCCTCCAGCCCCTGGCAACCACCATTCCACTTCCTACTTGTGTGAATTTGACTAAGTATCACGTACAAGTAGAATCAGACAGGATTTGTCTTTTTGCGATTGGTTTATTTCACTTAGCATTGTGTCCTCAAGTTCATCCATGTTGTACCATATGTCAGAATTTCCTTCCTTTTTAAGGCTGAATAATATTTCACTGTATATGTATACATTTCATTTATCAACTGGACACTTGGATTATTTCCCTGTTTTAGTTATGGTGAATAATACTGCTGTGAATGTGGGTGTACAAATATCTCTTTCTGACCCTGCTTCCATTCAGTAGACTTACAGGATCGTATGGTATTTCTATTTGTAATATGCTTATTTAGTTTTGACAGAAAGAAACAGAGTGGAAGTGGGGGAGGGGCAGAGAGAGAGGGAGACACAGAATCTGAAGCTGTCAGCACAGAGTCCGATGTGGGGCTTGAATTGGTGAACTGTGAGATCATGACCTGAGCTAAAGTCGATGCTTAACTGAGTAAGTCACCCTGGGGCTCCCTCTATTTCAAACTTTGGGGGAAGCACCACACAGTTTTCTGTAGTGGCTGTACCATTTTACATTCCTACCAACAGGGTACCAGGGTCACCATACCCTTGTCAATACTTGTTATTTCATATTTTTCTGACAGTCGCTATCCTAATGGGTGTAAAGGGTTACTACAGTATGTAATTAACAATTTTTTTTGGTAATGTTTACTTATTTTTGAAAGAGAGAGATAAAGCATGAGCAGGAGAGTGGCACACACACACACACACACACACACACACACACACACACACACACAGAATCTGAAGCAGGCTCCAGGCTCTGAGCTGTTGGCACAGAGCTTGATGTGGGGGTTGCACTCATGAACTGTGAGATCAGGACCAGCGCCGAAGTAGAACACTTAACTGACTGAGCCACCCAGGCACCCTAGGCTGTAATTTAAAAAATTTTTTTAACGTTTATTTATTTTTGAGAGAGAGAGACATGGAGTGTGAGAGGGCGTGGGTCAGAGAGAGAGAGGGAAACACAGAATCAGAAGCAGGCTCCAAGCTCTGAGCTGTCAGCACAGAGCCTGTTGTGGGGCTCGAACCCACGAACTGTGAGATCATGACCTGAGCCGAAGTCAGCCGCTTAACCGACTGAACCACCCAGGCACCCCCGTAATTTTTAAAAAAATCTATGGAACATGGGGCGCCTGGGTGGCTCAGTCGGTTAAGCCTCCGACTTCAGCTCAGGTCAGATCTCACGTTTGTGGGTTCGAGCCCCACGTCAGGCTCTGTGCTGACAGCTCAGAGCCTGGAGCCTGCTTCCAGTGCTGTGTCTCCTTCTCTCTCTGCCCCTACCCCTCTCATGCTCTGTCTCTCTCTGTATCAAAAATAAATAAAAAACATTAAAAAATTAAAAAATCTATGGAACACTCATAAATTTCCATGTACTCTTTGTGCAAAGGCCATGCAAGTCTTTGTGTTGTTTTGGTTGTTTAGTTGTAGTACATATGCTACTGAAGTGAGTACACAGTATATGATTAAAAAAACAAACACTAAGCATGCAAGGAAAGTTGAACTAATCTTGATAACAAGAGTAAAGGGTGGAAAGTGCTTTTAAAAAAACCCTAAGCAAATAGAACGTAGTTGATGATAAGCACACCAGAGTGTTGAGGAGTGGATGTCCTGATTTGCAACTTACTCTGAATTGCACCAGAAATAGAATGGATTCATTGATGGATGGGATAGAAGTGGGACAAGGCAATAGGGCAAATACAGACAAATGTCAATTGTAGAACCCAAGGGGTGAGTACACGAGGGCTTACTATACAATTCTTTCAACTTTTCTTCGTATTTGAAGTTTTCATGATCTTTTTGGGGGGAAAATTTTACTTGTCTTGGGCAAGGTTTGCTGAGGAGTGAGAGTTCTTTGGCGGATGGGGACCTGAAAGGCTGAGGGGACCCCTCTGGCAATTTAGAGGCCTTAGGGGGAAACTGTGTGGGACCAACGGTCCTGGAGCCAGGATGCTGGAAGCACATGTGGCTGGGGTGGGACTGGGAAGAGTAAAAGGATCAAAGGGACCAGGTGTAACTTTCCCTGATGGACATGGATGCAAAAGTTTTCAACAAGACAATTGAATCAAGCAAATCGAATCCAACAATACATTAAAAGAATTACTCACCAAGATCAAGTGGGACTTATTCCTGGGCTGCAGGGGTGGTCCAATATCTGGGAACCATCCGTGAATCATGTACATGATGCATCACATTAATAAAAGAAAGGATAAGGAACCATGCGATCCTCTTAATAGATGCAGAAGAAGCATTTGACAAAATATAGCAAACTTTCTTGATAAAAGCTCTCAAGAAAATAGGGAGAGAAGGAACATACCTCAAGATCATAAAATCCATATATGAAAGACCCACAGCTACTATCATCCTCAAAGTGGGAAAACTGAGAGCTTTCTCACTGTTGGTCAGGAACAGAACAAGGATGTCCACTCTCACTACTTTTGTTCAACATAGTACTGGAAGTCCTAGCCTCAATAATCAGATAAGAAAAAGAAATAAAAGACATCCAAGCTGGCAAGGGAGAAACCCAACTTTCACTCTTTGCAGATGACATGATACTCCACATGGAAAACCTGAAAACTCCACCAAAAAAAAAAAACCTGCTAGAACTGATACATGAATTCAGCAAAGTCACAGGATATAATATAAATGTACAGAAATCAGTTGCATTTCTATACACCAATAATGAGCAATAGAAAAAGAAATCAAGGAATTGATACCATTTACAGTTGCACCAAACCCATAAAATATCTAGGAATAAGCCTAATCAAAGATGTAAAATATCTGTGTGCTGAAAAGTATACAAAGCTTATGAAAGAAATTGAAGAAGACACAAAGAAATGGAAAAACATCCCATGCGCATGGATTGGAAGAACAAATAATTTTAAAAGGTCTTTACCGCCCAAAGCAATTTATACATTCAATACAATCCCTATCAAAATAATACCAGCATTCTTCACAGAGTTAGAACAAACAATTCTAAAATTTGTATGGAACTAGAAAGGACCCAGAATAGCCAAAGTAATGTTGAAAGAGAAAACCAAAGGTGGAGGCACCACAATGCCAGCTTCAAGCTGTATTACAAAGCTGTCATCAACAAGACTGTTGTACCGTGGTGCTGTCGCAAACACAGACACTCAGATCAGTGGGACAGAATAGAGAACCCAGAAATGACCCACAAATGTATGGCCAACTCATCTTCAATAAAGCAGGAGAGAATATCCAATGGAAGAAAGAAAGTCTCTTCAGCAAACGGTGTTGGAAAAACTGAACAGCGACATGCAGAAGAATGAACCTGGATCACTTTCTTACATCATACACAAAAATAAGCTCAAAATGGATGAAAGACCTATATATAAGACAGGAAACCTTCAAAATCCTAGAGGAGAAAACAGGCAACAACTTCTTTGACCTTGGCCGCAGTAATGTCTTACTAGACATGTCTCTGGAGGCAAGGGAAACAATAGCAAAAATGAAATATTGGGACCACATCAAGATAAGAAGCTTCTGCACAGCAAAGGAAACAATCAGCAAAACTAAAAGACAACCGACAGAATGGGAGAAGATATCTACAAATGACATATTGGGTAAAGGGTTAGCATCCAAAATCTCTGAAGAACTTACCAAACTCAATACCCATAAAACAAGTAATCCAGTGAAGAAATGGGCAAAAGACATGGAGACTTTTCCAAAGAAGACATCCATATGGCTAACAGATACATGAAAGGATCTCAACACCACTCATCATTAGGGAAATACAAATCAAAACCACAGTGAGACACCACACACCTGTCCAAATCACTAAAATTAACAATTCAGGGGGGTCTGGGTGGCTCAGTCGGTTAAGCATCCGACTTCAGCTCAGGTCAGATCTCACGGTTCGTGGGATCGAGCCCCACGTCAGGCTCTGTGCTGACTGCTAGCTCAGAGCCTGGAGCCTGTTTCAGATTCTGTATCTCCCTCTCTCTCTGACCCTCCCCTTCTTGCACTGTCTCTCTCTGTCTCTCAAAAATAAATAAAAAGCATAAAAATTTTTTAAAAAATAAATAAAAAATAAAATTAACAATTCAGGAAACAGATGTTGGTGAGGATGTGGAGAAGGGGGTACCCTTTTGCCCTGCTGGTGGGAATGCAAACTGGTGCAGCCACTCTGGAGAAAAGTATAGAGGTTCCTCAAAAAATTAAAAATAAAACTATCCTCTGACCCAGCAATTGCACTAATGTCCATCGACTGATGAATGGATAAAGAAGATGTGGTGTATACACACACACACACACACACACACACACACACACATACACAGACACACACACAATGGAATATTACTCATCAGTCAAAAAGAATGAAACTCTTGCCATTTGCAACAATGTGGATGAAACTAAAATGTATTATGCTAAGCATATAAGTCCATCAGAGACAGACAAATATATGATTTTACCTATATGTGGAATTTAAGAAACAAAACAAATGGAGATAGGGGCAGGGAAGGAAAAATAAGGTTAAAACAGGGAAGCAAACCATAAGAAGATCTTAAATACAGAAAACAAACAGGATTGCTGGAGGGGAGGTGGGTAGGGGCATGGCTAAATGGGGGATGGGCTTTAAGGAGGGCACTTGTTGGGATGAGCATTGGGTGTTATATGTAAGTGATGAGTCACTAAATTCTACTCCTGAAACCGTTATTACACTATATGTTAGCTAACGTGGATTTCAATAAAAACTAAAACTTTAAAAAAAGGGGGGACCAGGTATGGAGAGTGGGAAAGAAGGAAGGTGATTACAATCCACTTTGAATTCCCTTAGATAAAGAGATTACATATATCACTTACTGGTTTTCGTGTTGTCTTCAGCACTTAAAGCAAGAGAGAGCCAAGAGAGCAATGTGAGCTGGTGAAATTCAGCTGGCCACTTGTGGAAGGTTTCCAAATGACAGGATAGTACCAGGGCTCAGATTTTGGTTCTCAGAACTGCAAATCCAGAGATTAAAACATCAGAGGGCCTCATGTGTGCCCAGATCCTGCTAGTCCACTTCACAGGAGATTGCTAACAAACCAGGAGCATGAGACCTGCAACTGCCAAGCGGATCAGATGCTTGGGGCAGATGGTCATTGCATTTTCTCTCTTGTGGGCTTGAGAAACAAGTATCTTCAGAAGCCTCCTTAATGGGAGGAGCAACATAGTGAGGGGAATTAGTGGGATGATGGCTTAGTGGCTGACATTACTGAGGGTGGTGAGATGAAGGCCTGCAAATCCAAGTGGAATGTTTGCCTTGGCCAGAGTCAGCACACTGTCCCCTGGACGGGGCTGGAGACCCATACTCACGTTCTTGACCCTGGGTCTTCTCCTTTCCAGACACTACATTTCTTCTGTTAACAAACTTTTTCCTCATGTGACCCAATGGATTAGGTTGTGACATCTTAAGCCATTATTCCATGGGTATTTTCCATGACTTCTTCTTCTTTTTTAATGTTTATTTATTTTTGAGAGAGAGAGAGAGAGAGAGAGAGAGAGAGAGAGAGAGAGAGAGAGAGTGGGGGAGGAGCAGAGAGAGAAAGGGAGACACAGAATCAGAAGCAGGCTCCAGGCTCTAAGCTATCAGCACAGAGCCTGATTCGGGGCTCAAACTCTTGAACCGTGAGATCATGACCTGAGCCGAAGCCAGACGCTTGACCAACTGAGCCACCCAGGCGCCCCATCGATGACTTCTTAACCACACCTTTTCACGCCACCTGTAGGGAGAGTCAGAAGCACGTGACCCATGGTTGAGGGGCTGGAGGTGCTAAGAAAGGAGAAAAGTTGATCACAGAGATAGATAGCCAGTCGAATCCCCAGACTATTTAATTCCGACCCTTTTCAGAGTTTATGGTCTCTATGAATTCTGTTTGGATTTTAATCGTGTGAGTTTGCCTCTCACCTCTTCCCAGCTGGTACATGGAACCATTTTTGATGCTTTGGAAAGTGGCATTTTTTGCTGTATTCTATCCCTACAACCATCTTTGGTTTGAGCAAAATCAAGTATTCAGTTATCACTGAAGTTGTGTCCCAGCTGCAACCCGTAACAAAGCAGCCTTTTCCTCACTGGCAGAAAATTGTAAAACATCGCGATCTTGGGTAACTGAGGTATTGTAGGCGTTTGTCAAGACTCGTGTCAAAACATTTCACTTTGTATAATTAAAAAGAACACAAAAAAACCACACTCCATGGCTATTGAGTCTAGTTGATGATATGCAGGCTGAACTGTTTAGGGATAAGGTTTTCTGATATTTGTGACATATTGTGAAATGCATCGGAAATAGGATGGATTTAGAGATCTTCATTTTCGACGGAGGAAATGGACACAAAGCTTGTAGGGCACGTGTAAACAGAGCATCATAACTTACTGATTCGTAAAATGTAGTATTTATTAAATTGTTTTCTAATTTCAGAAGAAGAGCAAGAGTATTGAAAAAAAACTGAAGATCGAGTAGTTTCATTTAAGCATGGTTGTGAGGGATGAGTCTGTGTTGTGTGGCCTTGGGTACTCGGGTGCTGTGAGGGGCTGGAAGAGGGGGTAAGGGTTTTAATAATGTTTATTTTATTTTATTTTATTTTGGTTTTTTATTTTTGAGAGAGAGAGAGAGATGGTGTGAGTGGGGGAAGGGCAGAGAGAGGAGGAGACACAGAATCTGAAACAGGCTCCAGGCTCTGAACTGTCAGCACAGAGCCTGACGTGCAGCTCGAACTCATGAACCATGAGATCATGACCTGAACCCAAGTCAGACCCTTAATTGATTGAGCCTTCAAGCTGCCCCACCTTTTACAGTTTTTGATTTTGTAACCTATGAACATGAACTCTATTCAAAATTAAATAAATGAAGTGTAAAAAGAGAGAATGTAGAATAACAGGAGACAGTGCTCTCCAGTTCCTTGGAATGCATGAAAATGGAAAACTTTAAGACTTTGGTATTCCCAGACTAATCATAATTTGAGTCACAAAGACCGGCACTGTACCGTGACCGACAGACTCTGTGTCTTAACAAATGTCACGTGAGTGGGTCTGCTGTCAAAGTTATTTTATTTTCACACCAATTTTATTTCCGTTTGCTTTTTAAATTTTATTTTGTAGTTTGTTTATTCTACAGGTATGTTTGTCATCACATCCTTCCCCTTTCACAAAGATATTTGGGCAAGCGCCTGCCTTTGTGGGGTTCGGGGGTGCAGAGTAGTGTCTTTTAGAGCACACGCTAGGAAAGCAGGCATTTCGTGGTGTTTGTGTTTCCTGGGAATCAAATCTGCCCACTTGTCAAGAGTATCTGATTTCCCTGTGGCTTCCTTCTTGTCGACTGAGCTCTTAGGGATGGAGAGAGAGTCACTCTGGCTTTGGTCTAGAGACTTAGGATGAGAAGCCCTTCCGCAAAAAGTATTCAATAAATTAGAACACAGACTTGCATTATCTCTTCTGGAAATGGGGCCTCTGTCTGTCTGTAAGGATGTCTGGAGAATGGAAAACTAAACACAGACTTGGGGATCCTGACATTAATGCCGTTTTCATTTGCTATCAGCTTACTCCATTGTCTTTGAGATGCTATTAAAAATGCATGCAGGATGTGAGTGAGATAAAACATATCAAAATTCAAACTGATTCCAGTTTCCATCGACACGCCATTTCTCTGGCTTCTAGCAGCTTTAATGATCTGGGACGCAGCCCAGAGGATGGGGGTGAGGAAAATGGTCCCCTGAGCAGTGACGAGTCCTGCCAGAAAGCTCAGGAAACTCAGTTTGAAGGAAGGGGGTGTCTTTCCTACCCTCACTCAGAGCTTGTGGAATCTAACTTATTTATATTAATAATAATAGCTTTCCTGGGGCACCTGGGTAGCTCAGTTGGTTGAGCGTCCAACCTTCAGCTCAGGTTGTGTTATCATGGTTTGTGGATTGGAGCACCATGTGGGTCTTGGTGCTGACAGTGAGGAGCCTGTTTCATATTCTGTCTCCCTCTCTCTGCCACTCCCCTACTCTCACACACACACACACACACACACACACACACACACATGTTTATGTGTACGTGTGTGCGTGCACATGTGTGTGTGCACGTGTGATATCTCTCTCTCAAAAATAAATAAACATGAAAAACCTGGCACTTACAACGCACCAGGAAACATGCTTTATTTGTTTATTTATTTATTTATGTAATAGTTTATTGTGAAGTTGGTTTTCATATAACACCCAGTGCTCATCCCAACAAGTGCCCTCCTCCATTCCCATCACCCATTTTCCTCTCTCCCCCACCCCCCCATCAACCCTCAGTTTGTTCTCAGTATTTAAGAGTCTCTCATGGTTTGCCTCCCTCCCTCCCCTGAACTGTTTTTCCCCTCCCCTGTTAAGTTTCTCCTGTTCCACATCTGAATGAAAACACATGGTATCTGTCCTTCTCCACCTGACTTATTTCACTTAGCATGACACCCTCGAGGTCCACCCACTTTGCTACGAATGGCCAGATTTCATTCTTTCTAATTGCCATGTAATATTCCATTGTATATATAAACCATATCTTCTTGATCCATTTGCCCGTTGATGGACATTTAGGCTCTTTCCATGATTTGGCTACTGTTGACAGTGCTGCTATGAACATTGGGGTACATGTGCTCCTATGCATCAGCACTTCCGTATCCTTTGGGCAAATCCCTAGCAGTGCTATTGCTATTGCTGGGTCATAGGGGAGTTCTATTGTTAATTTTTTGAGGAACCTCCACACTGTTTTCCAGAGCGGCTGCACCAGTTTACATTCCCACCAACAGTGTAGGAGGGTGCCCATCTCTCCACACCTTCGCCAGCATCTATAGTCTCTTGATTTGTTCATTTTAGCCACTCTGACTGGCACAAGGTGGTATCTCAGTGTGGTTTTGATTTGTATTTTCCTGATGATGAGTGACGCTGAGCATCGTTTCATTTGTCTGTTGCCCATCTGGATGTCCTCTTTGGAGAAGTGTCTGTCCATGTTTTCTGCCCATTTCTTCACTGGATTATTTGTTTTTTAGGTGTGGAGTTCGGTGAGTTCCTTATAGATTTTGGACACTAGCCCTTTATCTGATATGTCATTTGCTACTATCTTTTCCCATTTCATCAGTTGCCTGCTAGTTTTGTTGATTGTTTCCTTTGCTGTGCAGAAAAATTTTATTTTGATGAGGTCCCAGTAGTTCATTTTTGCTTTTGATTCCCTTGCCTTTGGAAAGGAACTTGATTTATATGGATTAACTTAGCTAATCTTTACAATCCAATGAGGTAAATTGCTGTTATTATTCCCATTTTACAGATGAAGACACTGAGAGAGGTTAATTGCCTTGCTTAAGGATACACAGACGGTGAGTGATAGAGCAGGAATTTAAACCCAGGCCACCTGGTTTCCAAACCTATCTCATTAACCGTCTCTCCTGACTTCCTGTCTAAGTGCGTATTTGCATGCCCACTTGCAGGGGTTTAAAATGTGTGATTCTAAAAAGCTTGGAAAGTTGGTTTTCTAGCTTTGGGCTCATGATTAGGAAGTGGGGCCACTATAAGCGAGCATATTCGTAACAGCAGGAGATGGCCTCACGGTGAGGGTGGAGGGGAATCCGTGAACCTGAGCAGTCTGGGTCCTTGTTCGGAGTTGGTCCTGCACGTTTCCGCTGTCCTTGTAGGACAGGTAGGGCTGTGATTTGGATTTCTAAAAGACAGCCGTGGCAGACCCTATAAGCTCTCCCCAGTGTTCAAGTTCCCATTTGCTCTCTCTTGGTAATAGGACCCCCCACATTTTCCATGGACTGCAGCTGCTGAATCTTTCTTACTGCTAAGTGTGGTCCAGTGGTCCTCGGACTCAGAGAAGCGAGATGTGCCTGGTCACACAAGCTCTCCCGTCTGCCTTTTCCTCTCCACTGGCTGAGATGCGGTCTTAGGGGCAAGGGAAGCCCCCAGGGATAAACAGCAAAGGATGAAAACAGCTTCGCTCTTATCCTGTGGTGTCTCGAAAGGCCCCCTGTGCTAGTCATTCCTGTGTTGTTCCAGGTGAGAGAACAAACTTTCCCATTCAAGCCATTTATTGTGAGAGGGACAGAGGTAGGGAAAGAGGGGGAGGGAGAGAGAGAGAGAGAGAGAGAGAGAGAGAGAGAGGAAGCAGGGGAGGAGCAGAGACAATCCCAAGAGAAGCTCCACACTGTCAGCACAGAGCCTGATGCAGGGCTTGAACTCACAAACCATGAGATCCTGACCTGAACCAAAGTCTGATGCTTAACCAACTGAGCCACCAGGCGCCGCTGTTTAAGCCATTTTAAATCTCACTTTTAGAGCAGGGAAACTCACAAGCCAGCAAACACACACAGGACATCAAGGAAAGGTTACAGTATGTTGCTATATTTTGTTAACAAATCAAGAAAATATTCAGAGCATTTTAGAAAGAGTTCAATAACAAGGTTTAAGGCCTAACAGGGGCAACTTTACTTATTTGGAAACATCCCCAGAAATTTTCTAAATGCTGGCAGACAAAGGAGTTGTACTCCACTTGTTGATGGAATATGGAGAGGCTATGAATTCAGTTCGGTCCCACAAATATTTATGGAATGGCTACTATGTGCCAACAGAGTCCTTGCCCTTGGGGACCTTGTAGTGGGGTAGACCGTGTGTGGGGACACTGACAGATGAGCATGTGGATATGAAACTTGATCGACATTGGCGGGACATACCCAGTCCTGACTCGGGGCCTCAGGGGAGGCTCTCTGGGGGGGGACAGAATCCTTGCTGGCCATTGTTCTAGCTCCTGACAGTGTTAAGCTCCCCTTAAAAAGGGAGCAGTATTTGTGTATTATGGAAGCCCGAGCTGAAAAGCCCATTCAGAGGCTTCTCTGCCTTGAGAAATAGAACCTGTGAAACAAATATTTTGAATTTCCCTCTTTCTCCTTTCTTTCTTATTCCAAGATCTTCCCATGCAGGGGACAGAATCCTGCAAACTTCAGGGTGAGCAATGTACCCTCTTGGGATGTGAGTAAGCAGACATTACCTAGGATCTATCATCCAGGAATGAGAAGGGTCTTGAGCAAACAGCCTCTGTTCTTTCATTGTTAAGCAGTGGAAAAAGCTGAAGGGAGTGGCCGGGAGCCTCAGAAATTAAATCTGTGCTCACAAAAGCATGAGTTGGCTCATCGTCTCATCCTCAACGACAGGCTGATAGATAAACGGGTAAATTATTTAATTCTGGTTGTCAGTTCTGTGGATGATGATGTTACCCTTACTGGAGCAGGGGACTACAGGGAAAGATAAATCAAAGGGATTAGATGGCACTTGGCAGACTGAGAAAGAAGGGCAGTAATTAATTACTTTGGAGCAGCCTTGCAGAAATATCGATGCCTGAAGGACACTTGACATTTCTTTTCCCCAGATAGCATTAACTCAGGGGAAGCATCCAGACTGTGATAGTTGGGGTACAGGGGCGAGCTGCAGGGCACAGAAGAGAAGCTAGGAAGGGTAGAAAGGAGCAGTGGTGAGAGCTGTCTTTCCCTGTCTGGGGTTCGAGGCTGGCTTCCTTGGGGTTTCACCCCAAACTTTTTGCTTACTTCTTTAGTTCCCAAAGTTAAGACTTAGTTCTGAGTTTAGCTAAACCCTAAGTCAAAGTCAAAATTTAACAGTTTAAAAAAAATTGCTTAGGGGCACATGGGTGGCTCATTTGGTTAAGCCTCTGACTTCGACTCAGGTCAGGATATCATGGCTCATGGGTTCAAGTCCTGGGTCAGGTTCTGTGCTGACAACTCAGAGCCTGGAGCCTGCTTGAGATTTTGTGTCTCCGGCTCTCTCTGCCCTTACCCCACTTATGCTCTGTCTCTCTCTCTCAAAAAAAAATTTTTTTTTTAAGTAAAAAAGTTTATAAATTGCTTAAATCTTATTTTAAGGAAAATTATTCCCCCCACATATGTGCACACACATATACATATACGTGTATATACATGTACACACCTACATATATTATGCGTGTATATACACATATGAATGTTTTTCTTTGACTTTTAACAAAGACCACATTTGTTTTTCATGCAAAACTGTGGCTGGATAAAAAGATCCTAAAAATAAAACAAATAAAAGACCCAAATAAAAGCCCTTGGATTTGGCTGAAATGATAAATTTCAATTATAAATGAGAAGGCTTCTCTTTGCTCTGAATAAACATTGTCCTCTTTTATATGATAGATAAATATATTGAGCAGTAACTCTTTGGCACACTGTACAAAGCATTTGAATTTTAATCTAATCTCTCCCCACAAAACACAACAAACCCAAACCAAGAAAGTATATGATTGCTTCCTGATGTTCTTTGGAGACAGAATGACCTCTCTAAGCTTGTCCCTCAAGCCCTGGGTCCCAAGCCCTGCCCCTCACTCCCGGAGCTGGCTTCACTTTCTTCCCAGTACTTACCTGTATCTCTCATCCTCTCCTTTATTTCTCCACCATTTGAAACCTTGTCCTTGAACTATAGGGGCCAAAAAGTGCATTTAGGTGGATGGCTGGATGGATTTTCCAATTGTCGTGGGCTTCAAACTTTATTTTCACTGTAAATGTACTTACCATTTTAACTGTTTGCAGCGTTCGATTCAGTGGCATTCAGTTTAGTTGCCTTGTTGTGCAGCCGTCACCGCCATCCACCCCCACAACGTTTTCATCGATCTCAACTGAAACTCTGTCCCCACTGAACATTAACTCCCCTTTTCCTCTCCCGTCCCCTGGTAACCACCATTCTACTTTCATTCTCTGTGCATTGGATCCTCTGGGGACTGCCCACATGGCCATGGACTTCCTTTCTTTAATAGTTTTTATTTTAAATATCCATTTATTTTTGAAAGAGAAAGAAAGACAGAGAGAGCAAGCAAGGGAGGGGCAGAGAGAGGGGGACAGAGGATCTAAAACAGCCTGATGTGGGGCTTGAACTCAAGAGATCATGACCTGAGCCAAAGTCAGATGCAACCAACTGAGCCACCCAGGTGCCCAGGCTGAGGGCTTTTGATACAAAGCAGACTGGCTGAGGCTCTGAGATCAGACACCATGTGCGTCTCATTTCTTTCTATTTGGTGTGAATTTATTAATGTCCAGCTGTGTGATGACAGTCCCCAGCCAGCAAGGGTACCTTGAGGACTGTTCTCATAGATTTTTCTCCCACTGCCTTTCACAGTAATAAGTGGATTCCTTCACCTTAAGTGGATTCGGTTAAGTGTTTGGTGGTGGTTTGAACATCATCTCTTAGAATAAATCGAAGCCATGTTTGAAGGATAATGATTTCTAAATTTTTCTTCTTCATCTGCTCTGCAAGACTCGCCTCCTAAATCTGAAGGTTTTGCATTCAAGAGTCTCTACTTCAAAGAAAAATGTGTTAAGTATGCAGTTTTGCTTCTTTCCTGCCCTGATTCCTTTCCTAAATCTGAATCCCATGTAGCTGAGCAAGGAACATCTGGAACTTATAAAGGCCTGTTTCATTCTAGGGGAAGGCACATATGGTTTGGAGTGTTTCTGGAAAATGAAAAAGGAGAATAGAAATTGGAAAAAGATTGATGGGTGGTGGAAGGACATGTCCATGCGTTATTCTGAAGCATGAGAATCATGAGGATGTTTGGTTTGAAAGAAGCGGGTGGTCTCACAGGTGAGGCCTGACTCTCTCCAAAGCCCCACAGAGCGAATCCAGTGAGCAGTCCAGGCATCAGAAACGTGGATCATGATTTTGTCACAGGAGTTGGAGAAGACAGAAGAGAAGGTGTGCTTCCTCCACTTTATTTTTTTTCCAAAATTTTTAATGTTTTTATTTATTTTTGAGAGAAACAGACATGGAGCATGTGGGGGAGAGGGCAGAGAGAGAGAGGGAGACACAGAATTTGAAGTAGGCTCCAGGCTCTGAGCTATCAGCACAGAGCCCAATGTGGGGCTCGAACTTACAAACCATGAGATTATGACATGAGCCGAAATCGGATGCTCAACTGACTGAGCCACACAGTGGCCCCTTCCTCAACTTTATCTTTTTATTTTTTCAGTTTTCATTAAAAAAATTTTTTTAATGTTTTATTTATTTTTGAGACAGAGAGAGATGGAGCATGAGCAGGGGAGGGGCAGAGAGAGAAAGAGACACAGAATCCGAAGACAGGCTCCATGTTCTGAGCTAGCTGTCAACACAGAGCCCGACATGGGGCTTGAACCCATGAATGTGAGATCATGACCTGAGCTGAGGTTGGACGCTCAACTGACTGAGCCACCCAGGTGCCCCTTTTTTAAATTTTTAAAAATATTTTTTATTTATTTTTGAGAGACAGAGAGTGACAGCATGAGCAGGGGAGGGTCAGAGAGAGAGGGAGATACAGAATCTGAAGCAGGCCCCAGGCTCTGAGCTAGCTGTCAGCACAGAGCCTGACGTGGGGCTCGAACCCACAAACTGTGAGATCATGACCTGAGCTGAAGCTGGACGCTTAACCGACTGAGCCACCCAGGCACCCCTCTTTCCTCAACTTTAAAGCAATAAGGACTGGGGTGCATGGATGGTGCAGTTGTGAGGTGTCCAACTCTTGATTTTGGCTCAGGTCATGATCTTACAGTTTGTGAGATAGAGCCCCATGTCAGGCTCTGTGCTTGGGATTCTGTCTTCCTCTCTGTCTGCCGCCCCCCTGCTCACACTTGCTCCCTCTCTCTCAAAATATATAAATAAACTTTATTTTTATTTTTTAATGTTTATTTTTGAGACAGAGAGAGACAGAGTGCTGGCAGGGGAGGGAGGGGCAGAAAGAGAGGGAGACACAGAATCTGAAGCAGGCTCCAGGCTCTGAGCTGTCAGCACAGAACCTAACATAGGGCTTGACCCACAAACTATGAGATTGTGACCTGAGCCCAAGTTGGATGCTTAACTGACTGAGCCACCCAGATGCCCCTCAAAATATGTAAATGAACTTTAAAGAAGAGTACACAGCCACGCTCCATCCCATGTGACTTTGTGTTATTTCCCCCACTGGTGTGGATGGAATTTATGTCCCTCTTCAGAGATTTTAGGCTTTCCCATATAACCTGCTTCGGCTCACCAAATAGGGGTGGAAGTGACAATGTGCCATTTCACTCAGCCCTCTTGTGCTTATGCCACTTGACATGAGAAGAACATGTGTTAGGGGGCTCCTGAACCCAGGAGAATGAGACAGATCTCAGGCAGCAAACCTGAGCTATACCCTGGAGCCAGGGCTGACCTGCTGTCTAAAGTATATTGATGTGCTTGGCCTCTAAACTCATTAGTAATTAAATATATGCTTGTTGTAGGCCACCTAGTTTTGGGGATGTTTGTTACAGAGCATTATTATGGCAATAGATGACTAACACAAAGACCAAAATGCAGAAGCAGGGAGGAAGAGAGTCAGTGAAGTAGATGGCTGATGCATAAGGGAGGAAGGAAGGAAGTGGTGGTGGGTTCTGAACAAAGAGCAAGTAGGAAAGGGCCTCCAAGAAGAATAAGATGAAGATGAGAGGCAAGGAGTGCTATGGCTGCAGCTCCGTTAGGTGTTGGGATGGGCAGTGGCGTGGAGATGTGTGTGCATGCACACACACATGCGGTGCACACACACACAGTCCCTCTGTGCCTTTGGGGAGCCCTGGATCTTTCTGGTGTCATTGTTCAGTGTTATCTGAGAGGTGTCCAGGGAGTAGAAGTTTGATTCCTAGGACGGTTTAGACTTCCAGTTGTAGGGTCTCTCTGGGCTCCTGGTTGCAATAATGGAAAGGCAGTGCACGTGAGATCTCAGGGCTCCACCAAAGGGGGTGCCAGCTGGGATGTGCACTGACTTTATGCAGGAACCGGCCCCCCAAAGAGCTGGTGTGAGCTGGGGTCTGTAAGGTCTTGTGACCTTGGGGAGGCTATTTCATCTCTCCAGACTGACACGTAGAGATGATGGCAATAGTAATAGGACCTACCCGAACCAAAGGCTTGTCCTGAGGTGTGAGAGACAGTGACACAGTCCCTGGTGCAGAGTGAGGCCCTTCATAGATTAATATCAATGACCATGCTGCCATTTTTTAAGAAGAACCGATATCCAGTGTTCAGGAAGGCATTGACACACCTCGTTTTTCTGAGCCTAGGTGTCGAATTAAGACAGGAGTTGTACCCAATGGTTGGTGACACCTGACCGAGTCCGGAACTCTCACTGGTGATATTCTGAGCAGAAAGGCGTTCTCCCACCATTTACTACCTTGTCCTTCAGCCCACATCAGTCAGTCTGCTGGCTTTTGCTTCCCCGTTTCTCTTGTTCTCAGGGAAGTCTATTCTGAGGCTTGTAGAGAGGGAAAAGGTGGAGGTGGACCTGAAGGAGCAGATGGGAGAGCTCAGTAGGATGTCCTGTCTTACTACCAACTTGGGCTGCGGGCAGGATTATTTTCTAGTCGGCACTTCCACCAAGAGCTGGTGACCCTCTGTTGCACCTCTGGTTTATAAAAAGGTTCAGATGACCTTTATCACAACTTCAGCTGGGGTATTTTTAGCTAAACTGTTCTCTAAACACTAACTTACATTTATTTTACTAATCTGCTGTATGATTGCTCTAGTTCTGTCTTGTATGCTCCTTTTCCAGGGAAGAGTTTCCCAGATCAGTGGGCTCCCTGCCCAGCCCTTTATACATTTTTCTTAGAGTTTGGGTAGAGGAGCCCATCTGCCTCAGAAGGCATTTGTTTCCAACAGTCAGTCCTAACGGGGGCTCTTCATCTTTGGTTCTGGTTCAATACCTGAGTGGGGACCCAAGGGATTTAGGAGCCCTCTTCATAGCCCTGATGGTGAGCAGAGTAAGGGGGATGACCCCCCTCCCCAAAGGCCTCTAACTCTTCAACAACTTGAAACAATGAAAATGGCTTCTATTGTTTTCTCTCCTCTCTCCTTTCCCAAGAGAACAGGCCAAATGCTGTTCAGTTCCTCTTGCATCAGATTTGAGTTTGTACTTCATTATAGAAATCAGTCATAGAAGGAAATGCTCTTAACAAAAGTGCACACTCATGGGCTTCTTCCCATGTGCCTGGCATTCTAAGTGCTTTACATGTATTTACTCATCAATCTTCTCAATTACCTTTTGGAGTGGGTGCTATTATTATCCCCCTTTACAGATGAGGAAACTGAGTCTCACAAAAGATGAGTTGCAAAAGATGAGTAGCTTGCCCTGAGGTGCACAGCCCCCTCCCACCTCCCTCCATCCCTCTCTTCCTTCCCTTCATCGCCCTCCTGAGGGAGCTAGGGAATTCTTTCCGTACAGATCAGCCTCTGGAAACAGAGCAGGGTGGGGAGTGGACCTGGAGGGGCAAAGGGAGGATTGAGGACACACCGCTTGTGCCTCCTTCTTCCACTCAAGGATCTGCAGGGACCGTTCCATGTTGGGTCAAACCCGGTATTCAAGGAATTACACAACAACCCCATCAAATCCAGCCTTCTCCCTTCTGAATCTATAGAGAACAGGCCTTGCACTCCATTTGCTGGTGTCCTTACTCTGTGTGTCTTTTATATATTGTAAGTGTGATATATATATATATTGTAAAATCTTACTCATTTCTTTATGTTACTCTGATATCCAGGCCCAGGGGATTTTTGTGCTTCTGGGGACAAGCATCACCCCAGGCCTCTCCCCGCCAGTCTGGCAGCCTACGATGGGAATGGCTATGGGCTGGCTGGTACTGAGCTGCCAAATGGCCCCTCTCTTTGCTGAGAGCACATGCTAAGTAGGTTCTCGCAGAGCGATGAGTGCTCGCTGGGCGCTGACTCTAGAGAGATGGCACTTACACTCCAGCTTTGCCAGTTACTAATTGGACTAGCACTTCACCCTCTTGAGTCTGTCTTTCCTCATCTGGAAAATGGGGATGGTTCTTACAGCCCTTTACTATTGTAGGGATTCAATGAAATAATGAATGTTAAAGAGATTGGTATATCATAGGCACTCGCCTGGGGAAGGGGCTGGGTTTTACTCCTCTTTGAACCCCTACCCCTGACACAGTGACTGACACATAGAAGGTGCTTGGTAGCTGTTTCCTGACCTGAACTGAACTGATGAGGCTCTTTGAGGATTTGGGTGCTGGTAGTGTTAACAGGTTCTGAGGTAACTAATGTATGCGCGCTCCCTCCCCCCCCCTCATCTTT
>NC_043706.1:40991171-40992929 GCF_006229205.1 Suricata suricatta
ACGCTCCCGCACCCCCCCCCACCCCACCGCCCCGCAGGTGCCGGGGTCCCCTGAAGGGCAACGTACCTGCCCCAGTTAGCGGAGACGGTGGCTCCGGTAAGGGCCACTGGAAATGCTGCTCAGTGTTTCTGGTTTGTGTGTGTGTGTTTTTTAGGAGTTGTGGGTTTTCTCCAGGCAGATTTCATTATTGCAACTGTAGCCTCTGGTTGCAGTGAAGGATGGGCCGTCCACAAAGCTTGCAGATGCCTGTTTGTAATTGGCACTGATTAGGCAGGGTCACCCACCACTTTTCTGGGCCAGGCGCCCTGCTGGATGTTATCTTCCCTAAGCAGCTGCAATTTTCCAAAATAGAAAGCCGAATTTGAGCAAGGACTTGCTCAAGGTCACCCAAAAAAACTAGGATGCATTTCCAAGTTTCTTCACTCCAAATCTACCACTCTTTCCATCATACCAACTCGAATGTATCTCTAATTCTTTCCAGCATTTAATTAATCTTGCATGGAA
The DNA here is from genome assembly GCF_006229205.1 of Suricata suricatta. Lineage (NCBI taxonomy): Eukaryota > Metazoa > Chordata > Mammalia > Carnivora > Herpestidae > Suricata > Suricata suricatta. Next base: position 40,991,676 of record NC_043706.1, read on the forward strand.
AATTTTTCTCCAAGTCTGGCTTATGTCCCTCAATTCAAATTCAGACCTAGTTTCTCCCTGGGTGAAGTGGAGGGGAAAATCAGAGCATGTTTTCATTTTTAATAACAATTTTTTACCGATTATAAAAGAAGTGGTCATTGTATAAATCTTGGAAAACATAGAAAAATAGTGTCAATACCCAGGATCCCACAGTCCTAAGTCACTTTTTCTGCATAACGATTGCTGTATAACAAATCATCCCCAAACTCTGTGGCTGTAAACAGCTATCATTATGATTATCTCCTGATTCTGGGGGTTGGCTAGGCTAACCCTTCATGGGTGGGGGTCTCCCATGCCGTTGCAGTCAGAAGGTGGCTGGAGCTTCTTCAGTCATATGTCTGGTGACCTGTACCAGCCATCAGCATGGACCTCTGCTGGGGCTTTGGCGTAGATTTCTAGCAGGTTCTATGGTGAGGTCAATGGGGTGGTCTGGTCTTTAGCACCCAATTTCCCACTCCGACGTGCAGGACCCCATTTTGTGTTCACCGCCTGGGATCAGCTCTGAGAAGGCGGGGTGGTGTAAATAGGTTCATGAGACCAGCAGAGGGGGTCCACACTGGTTCTCGCTTAGCCCAGATGCCTCTTGTGACCCCAGAAAACTTGACAGCAGCTGGGGCAGCTCTAAGAATCAGGCGCCCAGGGATTCAGAAGAAACTAGACAGCAGACGGGGAATAGTATCAAATAAACTCTACCCTGTTCCTTTTGGCCAAGGCCAAACACAAAATACCTAAGAAATCTGATCCTAGAAAGATCTGAAGGCTGAGTGGTCAGGGACATTGGTAAAAAGCCTCTCGTGTTTGGGAAGCCTCAGGAGTTGCAAGCTAAATTGGGGAGGAGGTCTTAAACACTACCTCTCCCCCCAACAGGATTGTAAGCAGCACATATAGGGGAGCCTCTCCCAATCAATGCCAAGAAAATATCACCACAAACCCTCACTGAACATGTTTGTCCCATAAATGCACAGCAGAGGGCAGTGTAAACCAGGCCATGGAAAATACAAGGTGCCGGAGAGTCCCTGCTGCACCTCCAGGCTTGAGACAAAGAGGGCGCTGGGAGAATGGGGGTGGAGGGGATTACTGACACACAATGACCTTCTGAAACCTTCAGTGATAAGCAGGGCGGGGGGGGGGGGGGGGGGGGGGGGGGGGGGGGGGGGGGGGGGGGGGGGGGGGGGGGGGGGGGGGGGGGGGGGGGGGGGGGGGGGGGGGGGGGGG
>NC_043706.1:40993029-41103889 GCF_006229205.1 Suricata suricatta
CAACCCCGGGACGCGCCGCCGCCAGAGACGCAGGTGGCCCCGCGGCCCTCTGGCCCTCCGCGCTCGGGTTCCTCGCCAGCCCCGCGGCCGGCAGTTCGGCAATTCGGTTGCCAGTTGGTGCATTGGTCTCACAGCATCGCGTGGAGGCCTCCGCGGGGGGAAAGGGTGCAAGACCCGGAGGTGGGAAGGGAAGGAGCACCTTGGGCGGGCTGGGCAGTGAGTGTGGGCGGTGGAGAGAACCCACGGGAACCCCCGGGGCATCCCGACCCAGAAAAGCCCGAGGAGAGGGTGGGAGAGAAGTTCTGATTAAGATGTCAGCCCTGCCCTCTTTGACTTTCAATTGCTTGTGGACTTTCTCTTGGCTTTCATTGAGGCTTTTCTTACAAAGGTCTTCGTCTCCGGGTTGCTTTTAATACTTAAAATCAAAACACGCATGGTTGAGTCCATGTACACTGGAAACAGCCCCCAGGATTGTTGTGTCCCCTCCATCTCCAGAGCGACCAGCAGCAGAGAGCTGGAGAAGGTTCGAGAGAAAGGAGACCCTGCCATGACCACGACGGAGAAGAGATACAGTTGAGTTGAAATCAGAAGGGCTGGGTGGGCATTTGGTGGCCAGATCTGAGCGTACCAGAGTGGGGAAGTTCAAACTGCTTAAAGTGTAAAGGGAGGCCAGTTTGCGGGCATATATAAAGAACTCTTGAATAGTAGCTTATGTCTGTTTTAACCCAAGATCTGATGAAGCAGATAGTAGCTCAAAGCAGAGATTCCCAGAAATTATGTCCTTGGATCTCATAACAGCCCCAGAGGTGGATTACTAATGAGTAAAGAGAGCCAGGGGCACCTGGGTGGCTCAGTTCGTTGAATGTCAGACTCCTGATTGTGGCTCAGGTTATGATCTCACCGTTGGTGGGATCAAGCCCCACAGGGGTCTCTGCATCAATGCAGAGCCTATTTGGGATTCTCTCTCCTCACTCTCTCCTCCTCCCCTGCTTGTGCTCACACTCTTTCTCTCTCAATATCAAGATAAATAAATTTAAAAACAGGGTGGGGGCGTGGTGGAGCCAGACTTTTGACCTGCCCGGTGCTTTGGTCAATTAATGGTAAATCTGATGATTGACCACAGTCTTCTGGCCCCCAGAGCCAAAGCCTGTGTCCTTTAATTTTTTTCTCTGCTCACATATTAGTAGATCTGTGGCACTGTTTATTGGATGGGGCAGCTCTGGTGAAAAATATGAAATAGGAGAGGCTTAAATTAAAATAATGGATAGTGGCTCCTGAATTGGCTCTGAAGGCTGAGGAGGATGTTTGGGGCACATGGCCTTTAGAGAACAGAATCATGAAGCAGAACAGACAACCACAGTCTCTCAGAAAATCTTGGAATGAGTATATGCCTAGGTTGACCTTTATAGGTGAGAGACCTGAATGCTGCAAAAAGGGAACACTCTAGAATGTTCTGTCTTTGCCCCATCAGATCATAGCTTGGTCCTTGGTCCTTGGTCCTCTGTCTCCTCATTCTCCTTCACAAGTGCACGGGGAGTGGGGAGGTAAGTGGGGACCAGAAGAGCAGAAGTTAGAAACCGATGTGCTCCCTGTGGCTAGGACAGCAAGAAAGAAGGTTTCGGGATTCTAACTTTAAGCTCTAGACTTTACTGCTGTTTTTCTAGACTTTTTCCATGTTGAGCTCAGGTAACAGATGGAGCTGCTGTTTTAAAGGTGGGCAGCTCATGTTTCTGAGTTAGGGGCACTGGAAGAGCCCAGACTCTGAGATCCCCAGACCACATTAGTGAGAGATCCATGACTTCCTTTCCTGCTATGTAGGTGTGTCCACTCAGGAGACCATATCTGAACTCTGTTTTACATGGTGTCCGGGGGTTTTGGGAAAGAAGGGGCTCTGCAAACCAGTTGAAGATCAATACAAAACTGTGGGTGTATATGCATTTTTCCAGCAAGAGAGGGTCCATTGCTTTCATGACTTCCCAGGGGAGTGCGGGATCCAAAGAAGTGTTAAAAACCACCGGCCTATACCCTTGGGTTGTTTGTGGAGCAGATAAGCAGGGTGAGAAACTGAGCGGTTTAAAGATACCCACATGAAGCTAACTTGGCTTGATGTATTATTTTCTCCCGGTTAGACCATGCTATTGTATAAATCAGCAGCGATGACAAGTTTGTGAAAGTGCCTTGGTTATGTAAGGTGTTATTCCTGCCTAAAGAAATGGAAATAATTAGCGTGGATTCCTCAGATGGCACCAAAGAAGCAGACTTTCTTCTAAACTCTGCATTTCCTCCTAAATTCCTTTCTAGTCACCAGAACCTTGTCTGGGTCCCTTCTGTTGAATCACCTTTTCTTATATCATAGTGTTTTAGCAACTTGTTAGAATTTCCTATCTTATGGCTTCCTGGACATTGAATTTGAATAACAATTATCGTGCTAAATGATGACCTTCTCAAGAAGCATGTACCTTAGTTTCTTTGTATTCTCAGCCTAGGAGGTGGGGCGGGTGTTGGGAGCTGGGCTGGAGATGTAATCGACTTCCTTGAAGTAACCGGATGTTACCTTATGTATCACTGTCAGAACGGAAGGGGTCAGACTTGCAATTCCAGCCCCTTCTACTTGAGATGTGGAGAGGCAGCCAGAGGCCACGTTTAAGTGTCTCCGGGTTGTATTTGAGGCTGAGTTACTTCTGGGAAAGTCCTGTAGTACGCTAAATTTGGAGGATGTGCCCTTTGCCTGTTTGGTAGGGAGACAGTTCTTCCTATCCTTGCCTGTCAGACAAGACTTCCCCGACAAAGCAGCCACAGGCCACTTTCTAGAGAGTTGCCAACACAAAAGTTCTTGAGCAAACAAGGAAATATGCTAAATTTGTAGATGTGATTTCACTGCTTGCCGCTCAGGGTTATATAATATATTTAAAAATTTCCCCTACAATTAAAGAAAAAAAAACCTTATGATGCTATTCATAGCAACCAGTTCTTGCTTTGGTGAACTCTCAAGTCCTCTGGTAGCAAAGGTACAATTAGAATGTTTACATGCTATGTTAAAACCTAGGGGCAACAATTATTTTATTTATTTAAATGTTATTTTTGAGAGAAAAAGAGAGAGTGTGAGCAGGGGAGGGACAAAGAGTGAGACACAGAATCCAAAGCAGGCTCCAGGCTCTGAGCTGTCAGCAAAGATCCCGATGTGGGACGCAAACCATGAGATTGTGACCTGAGCTGAAGTCAGACGCCTGAACGGACTGAGCCACCCAGGCGCCCCTGGGGGCAAAAATTATTAAAAGTATATACTGTAATAAATAACTCCGAGCTTACATATGATTATCAACGTAGAAGATATGTCTGCACTTGTTCTTATTTCTTTTCTATATACGTGGATCCTTTCAGCATTCTTATAGATAAATTTCATAACTTTTTCATAGAAATGTTTCTGGAGATAGAATTGCTGGATCTAAAGTATGCTTCTCACAGACTTTGGAGGATGCATATGGCCAAAGTGCTTTTTAGTAAGACAGAGACATTTCTACTAGCAACGTCAAGAATGCCATTCCTCCAACCTGTGCCAATCTTAGGTTTTTGCAGACTCACAGCAAATGCCAGTATCATGTCTTAAATTCAGCTCTTTGATTATTAGGAAGGATAGATTGTTTTTCCCCCAAAATGTATATTGGCTATTGTATGTGTGTGTGTTTAATTCATTACCTAATCATGTCTTTTGCCCATTTTTTTCTTTGGGTATTTATTTTCATCTTATAAATTTATAAAAACTCACAATTTGGCATGACTACTAACTCTTTTTCTTGTGTATTGCTATAAACTTTCCCCCAGTTTATACTGTGCTATGGAACTTTTAAATGGATATGTTTCCATCTTTTTATTATTTTTTAAAAATATCTTTATTTTATTTTGAGAGAGAGGCAGAGAGTGAGCAGGGGAGGGTCAGAGAGAGGGAGGCAGACACAGAATCTGAAGTAGGCTCCAGGCTCTGAGCTGTCAGCACAGAGCCCGATGCGGGGCTCGAACCCACAAACTGTGAGATCATGACCTGAGCTGAAGTCGGATGCTTAACCAACTGAACCATTGTAAATTTCAATATACATCTGGAATTTATTTAGGGATTAATTAATTTATTTTATTTTCATTCCAAATGATTAATTCATTTCAGCAATATTTTTGAATATTCTTTCCTCATGATATGAAATGCCATTATTATAAAAATTTTATTTTGTCTACATTTTTATATTTTGTTCTCTTGATTAATCTGTTAGGGTCAGTGTCAGTGCCATCTTGATTATGTGACATGACACTACATTTTCTAAATTATACTCTATAGCCCTATCACCTCGAACAAGTTATTGGACATTTCTGACTCTCAATTTCTTTATGTGTAAAGTAATGTTTTTTCTATTTGTAATTATGACATTTCATTGCTAATACTGTTTACTTGTGCTAAAAATTGGTTTTGTTGACCTGTATTATTGGTTCTTTCCGTGAAGCCATAGTTATGACAATCTTCTCTATTTCATACATTTCTGCTTTTATTTTTATGATATCCTTTTTTAAATCGCTTTGAGGGGCTTATTCTTTTTTCCTCATTTCTTGCAAGGTTAGCTCATTAATTTTGGAATCTTTGTTTTTTAACCACCTGCCAATTCTAAGATGGACATTTTTCGGGGGTTGAACATCTCTGCGGTGGGTTAGCCTAACGAGAGCTGTGGGCCCAGCAGCAGGTGTGAAGTAGTCATTAGAAGCTTTGCTGAATGAGCACTGAATAATATAAAGGGTGTGTCTGTGCCTTGGAAGAAAATTCCAGAGTCAATCGAGGAACACTTATTTAAGAAGTGTTGCATTACCCATGTTCTTGTTGCACTGAGATCAATTTAGGTGGAAAATGTGGACATCAGGGATTGAGTTGAAAAGTGATTCAGTAATCAGACTTTTGAATGTAAGGTTTATGAAGGTCTTAACCAGAGGGTGACTCAGTTGGTTGACTGTCTGACTCTTGGTTTTGGCTCAGGTCGCGATCTCACACGGTGTGTGGGATCGAGCCCTGCGTTGGGCTCTGTGCTGACAGTGTGGAGGCTGCTTGGGATTCTCTCTCCCTCCCTCTGCCCTTCTCCTGCGCACGCTCTCTCTCTCAAAATAAACTTAAAAAAAAGAGGCCTTAACCAATTTATTTTGCTTACATTTTCCTCCTTTAAATATGCACATGAATGATATGTACTTAAAATCTATATCTAAGGAAGTCTGAAGGAGTAAACATATCATAAACACTCTGTGGGACAGAGCATTCTGTCAGAGTTTAATTGGCAGCCTTTGTTCTTTGTGGTCCATAAAATAATAATGTTATTATAATTGCTGGTGTCTTACATTTGGTGGAATACAGCATGTGCATTTCAGGCTCTAGTTTCTACTTATTGCTTTACTTGAATCCCACAAGTTTGATTTATAGCACTTATGTCATTGACCATTAAGCACCTCACGATTCCCATCATGATTTCTTCTTTTATATGAAATATTTAGAAGTGCGGTTTGAGTTTCCAAGCTCATGGACGTTTTTGGCTGTCTTTTTATTATTGATCCCTAAAATTGTATTGCGTTGTGGTCAGAGAGTGTGGTCTATGTTACATTTGTTGACACTACTTTTGTGGCTTGTAGGTGGGCGGTTGCTCCTTTGGGTACTGGGAACCCGTGCTCTCCTCTTCACAGCTCTGTGTCTTTCTCAGCCCCTCACACCTCAGGCAATCCGTTGACCCTTTTTGCACCTCGGGCTGTTCTAGGTGCTGTGGCATATTCCAGAATGGCTCTTCCCACCCTTAGCTGGCTCTGAGGCTCACCTGAGGTGGTGCTTTAACATTCTGACCCCCGGGTCTTCCCCTGTCGGTCTGGGTTGGAGCCCTGGGATCTGAGTTTTGAGGAAGTGCCCCAAGATGATTCTCATGACTGAGCAAATTCGGGTTCCTCTGTACGGTTGGGGATCAGGAAGTGGGATGGGATAGAATGTGGTGGTGGAGCTAGACTTGAAGGGCAGGGAAATCACTGCCAAGTGGGAGCCTATAACCTGCAAGGAAATGGGACTTGTTCAAAATGTGGGTTCCCGGGGCATCCACGTGGCTCAGTCGGTTGAACATCTGACTGTGACTCAGGTCATGATCTCACTGTTTGTGAATTTAAGCTCCTCATTGGGCTCTGTGCTGAGAGCTCAGAGCCTGGAACTTGCTTCAGATTCTGTGTCTCCCTTTCTCTCTGCCCCTCCCCTGCTCATGCTCTGTCTTTCTCTCTTTCTCAAATTTAATTTATTTAAAAATAAATGAAATAAATAAAAATGTAAAATTAAAAAAAAAAGGTGGGTTCCCAGGCCTCACAGATTTTGTAATGGGATTTGAGAATCTATATTTTTAAATGTTTTATATATATATATATATATATATATATATATATATATATAATTTACTTTTTAATGTTTATTTATTTTGAGAGAGAGAGAGACAGCGCAAGCAGGGGAGGGGCAGAGAGAGACACACACACACAGAATCTGTAGATACTCTTAGATACTTTTCTCCCCACTTCCCTTCGTTTTTTTTTTAAATATGTATTTATGAGAGAGCAAGCATAAGCAAGAGAGGGGCAGAGAGAGAGGGAGAGGGAGGCAGAGGATCCGAAGCGGGTTCTGCGCTGCGAACAGAACCCAGTGTGGGGCTCGAACTCATGTACCGTGAGATCATGACCTGAGCTGAAGTCGATGCCTAACTGACTGAGTCAGCCAGGCACCCCGGGGAATCTGTATTTTTAATAGGCCTTCCCGGCAATTCTGACACAGGCAGTCTTTGTTCCATACCCTGAAAAACCTGAGAATGGGGATACCAGGAGGGGAGGGGAATGTATTCAAGAGTCACAGAAATCTGACTCTTATTTTCTATAATTTTTTAAAAGTGTATTTATTTATTTTGAGAGAGAGGAAGAGAGAGAATCCTAAGCAAGCTTCATGCGGACAGCACAGAGCCTGATGCAGGGCTCAAAATAACAAACCATGAGGTCATGACCTAAGCCAAAATCAAGAATCAGATGCTTAACTGACTAAACCACCTAGGCGCCCCTTTTTGCAATTTTCTAATAACCAGAGGCTACATTGTGTCTATTGGGCTTCAACACACTGTAAAGTCATGCATAAAGAAATGCAATATCCATTCATCTAACTTTGTTTTTTTAAGTGGCTGGGCAGACACACAGCTATATAAAATTCTGAGAGAACAGACTGTCTCATGAATCCGTAATTGTATAGTGGAGTGAAGATAAGGATTATGATTCTCTGAGAGTCCTGACTTTCAGAACTCTTGTACTTGTAATTGAAGATGGTTGGGGGAGTTATAATTCTTTTTCATTTATTTGCTCAAATATTTGTTGAGCATTTACTTTGTGTCAGGCACTGTTTTGGATGCTGCTAAGATGAATAAGACATAGTGAGTCTGGTGGGAAAGACATGCATGTAAGTGGATGACAGCACGACAGTATGAGGGAAACTCATGGAAGTATCAGCTGGCGGTTCTTTTATGAATGGTCATCTTTTTATGAATGGTCATAAAATGGTCAGTCTTTTATGAATCAATCCTTTGGAAAATTGTGCTGAGATGCTCAATATAGCTTGATTCAGAGGTTATCTCTTCCACTTAATTCAAAGTAGGCAAACTCCAGAAGGACAAGTAGTCTAGCATTGCGGTTAAGATTTTTGACTTTGGTGTCACAAGAACCATGATCAAATCTAGATCTAGATGCTTGTTTTCTGTGTGATCTTAGACAAGTTGCTTAACCATCTGTGCCTTAGTCTCCTCATCAGTGAAATGAAAGGACAAGCAATAGTTATATCTGTAGGATATTATGGGAATTCATCCCCAATACACAATAAATGTTCAATAAATGTTATTTTTTAAAATGTTTATTTTTGAAAGAGAGAGACCAAGTTGGGGAAGGACAGAGAGAGAGGTGGACACAGGATCTGAAGTGAAGTCTGTGCTGACAGCAGAGAGCCCAGTGTGGGATTAGAACTCACCAACCATGATATCATGACCTGTGCCAAAGTCGATGCTCAACCAAGCCACCCAGGTGCCCCTACACTTTATTTTTTTTTAAATAATTTTTGTAATCTAAGAAACACAATAGAGGGTAGGTATTTCATTTCATTAGTGAACTCCAATGGTGATGTGTTGCAGGTGATTTTCTGGAACCTAAGGGATGCTTTGCTCCTACAACATCCTCTGGCAGAAAGGTCAGCCCCTTGTCTCCTGTTGAAACATGTCCTAGCACGAGCGAGCCTCCAGGCCCTGGCAAAGTGTCCGTTCACCTAGAGTAAGTAAGGGTTCAGTAAAGACCATACTGTTGGGGTAAATTGACTAGGAAGCCAAGAGTCTTGAGAGGTAGAATGACACATTTGGCAAGAGCATGAATTTTGGAGCCAGACTGTCTAGGTTTAAACCCCAGGTCTGCCAACTTCATCTGTGTAAAGTTGGAAAAATTACTTTACCTCCCTGGGCCTCAGTTGTTTTAAATCTACAAAACAGAGATAATACTTCATAGGATTGTCGTGAAAATTAAATAACTTAATACATGGAAAGAGATTGGAAGACTGCCTGGCACACGGTAAGTGTTGTATGTGTGCTTGTCATTATCAAGTTTAAGAGCAAGGGAAACTGAGCTGTATTTTTTGTGGTTGTTTTTGTTTTTAACTTTTTAAAATTGTATTTTAGACAATGAGCAGGGAGACGGGCAGAGGGAAAGAGAGCATCCTAAGCAGACTTCCTGCTTAGGACAAAGCCCAATGCAGGGCTTGATCCCACAATCTGGGGATCATGACCCGAGAGGAAATCGAGTCAGCCACTCAATTCCTTGAACCACTCAGGTGTCCCCCCCACCATTTCCTTTTCAAATGGAAATGATTAGATGGGTCCTACCTACATCACAGGATTATTAGAAGGGAGAAAAGAAGACAAGCATCATAAAGTTGGCTTTGAAGCCATTCAACCAGGAGAGTGATGTAATATTATGAAAAAACATTCCATAATTTGATAACTGATAACTAAGCTTGAAGACCAAGGCTGTCTGTCAAATGCAAAGCTACTTAAACAAGAAGTGATTGCTTTTACTGTGAAAAATAGTTTGTTGTAGGATTTTTGGTTTGTTTTTTTTGTTTGTTTTTAATGACTAGGAACTTCATCAGGAAACAATGATCTGTTATTACAGCCATTTCAGCTTAGGTTTGTGTTTTCCTTACTTCTCCCTCTTCTCTTTATATTTATTGATTTTTAATTTCCATTTAGTGGTTTTATTGAACATGCATATCTTTTGGTAGTAGTTTTTATTGAAATACAATTCACGTACTGTGTAATTCATCCTTTTAAAGTGTGCAGTTCGGTGGTTTCTAGTGTATGCAGCAGAGCTGTGCAACCATCACCACAATCAATTTTAGAACATTTTCATCACCATGGCCCCGACTCTACTTTTTATCTCTGGACACTTTATATAAATGGAATATGTGACCTTTGGTGTCAAGATTCTTTCATTTAGCATCATTAAAAAAGATTTTTTTAGGGGCACCTGGGTGGCTCAGTTGGTTAAGTGTCCAACTTTGGCTCAGGTCATGATCTCACAGTTGGTAGGTTTGAGCCCTGCATCAGGCTCTATGCTGACAGCTCGGAGCCTGGAGCCTGCTTTGGATTCTGTGTCTCCCTCTCTCTCTGCCCCAACCCCACCCGTGTCTCTCTCTGTCTCAAAAATAAATAAACATAAAAAAAAGCCCCACAACCATTAAAAAACAAGAAAAGCCCCCCAAAACACAATTTTTAAAAATGTTTGTTTATTTTTGAGAGTGACAGAGGCAGCGAAAGTGGGGGAGGGGCAGAGAGAGAGGGAGACACCGACTCTGAAGCAGGCTGTAGGCTCTGAGCTGTCCGAACAGAGCCCAATGCAGGGCTTGAACTCATGGATCGTAAGATCATGACCTGAGCCGAAGTCAGAGGGTTAACCAACTGAGCCACCCAACTTATTTTTAAGTTTCATCTAGGTTTCGACATGTATCAGCACATCATTTCTTTTTAAAAAAAAAAGTTGGGGTGAAATATATATAATCCAACATTTGCCATTTTATCCGTTTTTACCCATTCCCTTTCCATGTTGTGCAACCATCACTGCTATTTTTTAAATGTTTCCATCGGCCCAAACAGATATGCTGTACCCATCCAGTAATAATTTCTCCCAGACCTCAGTACCCTAATCTACCCTAATCCAGTAACCTAATCTACTATCTCTCCGAATTTATCTATTTAGATATTTTGTATGAGTGGAGTCATACAGGAGTTGTCCTTTGGTCCTTGTTCATTTAACATAATATTTCAAGTTTCATTCGTGTTGTAGCCTGTATCAGAGCTTTACTCCTCTTTGTGGCTGAATCATATTCCATTGCGTGTCAGCACCACATTTTAAACATTTGGGTTGTTGCCACTGCGTGGCTAATGTGAGTCACGCCACAAAGAACATTCGTTTACAAGTATCTAAGTCTCTGTTTTCAATTCTTTGGGGCATATGTCCAGGACTGGAATTGCTTGAGTTATGTGGTAATTCTATATTTTTTGAGGTGCCACCACACTGTTCTTAGGGATGCACCTTTGGACTCTGTTTCAGGCCCCTCTAACTGTAAGTAAATAAATGATATGTTATAGACATTTATGGAGGGGCAGGCCTGGTTGATGGATGTGCGCGTGATTCTAGCAGAGGATATATAAAATCAGATTCTAACTACCAATTTAAGCACATAGAAGATTCTAATCCTTCTGCTTCCTTTCCAGCTCTGCTCCGGATTTGGATCTGAAATCCTCCTCCTCATATTCTGATCAGTCCTCTGAAACCTTATTGCCTGGAGTCCCCAAGGATGACTATCCCAAGGAGGTCAGCCTGCTTAAGTTGCAGACAAGTGAGTACACCTTGGCCTCCCCTCTGCATGCCTCCGTGCCCAGGGCTTTCCAGAAGTCTTCTGGACTGTTGGGCACCATTCACTGAAGACTCACAAAGTGCCAGGAGTTTGACACATTTTCTAATTCTCCCAGCGGCTCTGCAGGGAGGTATCATGATACGTTTTCTAAAATCCAAATGGCTTTCTACAAAAACCATAAAAGTATCATAGTGAAGTATTAAAATAATAAAGGAGTATGTAAGGTAGAATATAGAATCTCCTTCTCCTCTGTTCTCCAATGCATCCCCCGTGTGCCCTGTAGCGATGAGGAATTTTGAAGCATGTATGTCCTTGTACGACTGTGCTTATCTATATATGAGTTGGACGATACAACCATATTTACACCGGTGGAAAGTTGTATACAAACTATTTTCACTCAGAGCAAATAGATCACGGACCTCTCTCTGTGTCAATATGCAGAGAGCTAGGTGGCTAATATAGACCTACCCATTTAACACAGAAGGCAACTGAGGCTTGGAGAGATTTAATCACTCGTACAAGAACACCTGGTGAGGAAGTACAGAGATGGGATTACAATCCAAACCTGCCTGCTTCCAGAGCCTGTGTTCTTTCTGGGCCACCACGGAGCCCACGTGTTTCTCAAGCACCCCCAGAGCTGTTAGAGGTTCTCTTGCTGTTTAAAATCGCTTTATCCATTTTATAGGAAAAGTATTGAGTGAGGAAACAAAGCACTGAGAGGTCCGGTACCTTGCCTGAGGTCTCACGGGGCCTTTCTTATTTGCTAGAGTTGCACGTATACATTGTCCAGTGTCACGCTAGTGCACGTGTTGCCATTGTTGTGACCAACATTGTGGTCCATCCGCTAAGCTGCCATGGTGGGCCCATGGTCGATGGGCATTCTGTTCTTCCTACCCACTCATCAGAGCGAAGGTTGGAGCGTAGGTGCTTGTGCAACTGTCTGTGAGCTTTCCGTCCCAGACATCACTCCCAACCATAAAGACGGCTTTATTTTTGGAGGAGACGGTGTCAAGGAAAAAAAAAAGAGACCTCTTAGATACTTTTCTCCCCACTTCCCTTCTTTTTTTAAAAATATATTTATTTTTGAGAGACAGAGAGAGCAAACACAAGCAGGAGAGGGGCAGAGAGAGAGGGAGAGGGAGGCAGAGGATCTGAAGCGGGTTCTGCACTGTGAACAGAGCCCAGTGTGGGGCTCGAACTCATGAACTGCGAGATCATGACTTAAGCCTAAGACTGACACTTAACGGACTGAGCCACCCAGGCGCCCTTTCCTTTCCTCTGGTGCCGAGTCCCCCCAGAGGTTATTAACACTGCGCCTGATGTAGAACCAAGGAATTAAACACGTTGATAAAGGTTGTACAGTCAGAGAACGCCTAGGACAGCCTGTCATTTAATTGCATGATGAGGCCGGGGAGCAGTGCTGACAGAGGATTTCTGATGTCTTGCAGAAGATGGGCACCGCCCTGAGTGGACGTTTTACCCGAGGCTTAGCAGCAATGTCCACACCTACCATGTTGGAAAGCAGTGCTTCTTTAATGGGGTCTTCCTCGGCAACAGGAGGTCTCTGTCAGAGAGGATGGTGGACAAGTGTTTTGGGCGAAAGAAATATGGTAATATTTTCCTCCTGGACCTTGACTGTGCGATGCCTGAAAATACTCTTGAGTCGTGATTCTGAAGGGCTAACATTCCATGGCTGGCATCAGCCATCTGGGGTCACCATGTTGTTTTATTTTTTTTAATGTTTATTTTTGAGAGAGAGAGAGAGTGACACACACACATACAGCACGAGCAGGGCAGGGTCAGAGAGAGAAGGAGACACAGAATCGGAAGCAGGCTCTAGGCTCTGAGCCAGCTGTCAGCACAGAGCCCCACAGTAGGGCTCCAACTCCTGGACCATAAGATCATGACCTGAGCCGAAGTCAGATGCTTAACTGACTGAGCCACCCAGGCGCCCCTCTGGGGCCACCGTGTTACTGCAGGGTGGCCAGGGAGACAGGAAAGTGAAGGCGATGGTTGGCAGACTGCACTTTTTGGCAAAGGACTGACAACATATGCTGATCCACATTTTTGTTTTTCTCTGAGTTTTATAAAATGCTAATGTGACATTTAAGTCATCAGACAAGTTCTCTCAGATACTTATTAATAGAAACCTTCATTCAAGTCTGAAGAAAATAATTGATGTTTCAATTAGATGCTGCCTATGATACGTATTTAAATTATACATTATATTCTTCAAAAGGAAAATGTCCCATAAACCTTCCCCTGAAGCGCATGGTGTTATTTCATAGCTTATTAAAGGTAGTTTGAGATGAGGATGTGTATAAACTTATATAGTTTGTAACTTGATGAGTTCTCTGCCCCAACCTACCCATAATGGATTTATGGAAAGATCCTAGGGTTGCTGAGTTCCAACGGACCATTATAGCACGTTCTTCTATAGAAATACCCATACAGGAGGCAGCCATTGTTTTCATGGATGAATAGGATTGCTGCAGCAGGAATACAAAGAGGAAGAAATAGAAAGTTCTCATTTTTGAGTTTTAAAATAGATGTTTTTGTTTATTTTGCTTTAGAGAGAGAGAGAGAGAGAGAGAGAGAGAGAGCGTGCGAGCGAGTGCCAGTGGGGGAGAGGGGGGCAGAGGGGAAGAAAGAGAGATAGACGATCTCAAACCAGCTCTATGGTTAGTGTGGAGCCAAATGCAGGGCTCAATCTCACAACCTGAACCAAAATCAAGAGTAGGATGCTCAACCAACAGAATCCCCCAGGTGCCCCTAAAATGGACTTTTAAACTCATTACAGAGACAAATAGTTTTAAATGTTTATTTGTTTTTGAGAGAGAGAGAGAGAGAGAGAGAGAGAGCGAGCACAGGTGAGTGGGGAAGTGGGGAAGGGGCAGAAAGAGAGAGGGAGACAGTGTATCTGAAGCAGGCTCTGTGCTGACAGCTGAGAGCTCAATGCAGGGCTTGAACTCTCGAACTTGAGTGGAAGTCAGATGCTTAACCAACTGAGCCATACAGGTGCCTCCAGAGGTAAATAGTTTTAAAGATCAGGGCTTTTGTCTGGATGGAGAATGTACAAGAAGCCATACTAGAGGAGGTCGGAGAGTTGTCACTGAGGTAGGTATCCTGAGGGGTCCTCTATCCTGCTTAGTTCCTAAGACCAAAAGCTAGTAGGTGATCAGATATGACTCTAGCTGGGACTTCTGCCTCAGAGTGTGGTTGGGGGAACCTCAGAGTAGTGATAGCTATGGGCAATGTCTGGGCAGAAAGCCGGACTCAGGGTCTCACCCACCCAGGAGATATGGGTCATAACCGCATTCTTGGGCCCTATGAGGACTGTGGAGGTTGGGACACAGAGAGAGAAAGAAAGAAAGAGAGCAAGCCAGGAGAGCCGCACAGCTCTAACAGCTGAAATGGCAGGAGGCCACCGTATAATGCGCTGTGGACCATCAAGCCAGGGCTCATAAGAGAATGAATTTATGCCTCACCTGATGCATTGTGGGGCGGGCTGACTTCCTGAGTGTCAGACGAGAAGACACATTATAGCAGACAACAGAAATAGATGCCAACTTTCAAAGAGTAGCAGAGACAAGGTGAGTGTCAGATACAGTGCGGTTCGTAGACACTGATAGAGACAGTGATGTTCTCTATCCAGATGAAAGCCTTGATGGCAGGACCCAAAGGCCTCCACCAAAGCCTTGATATCACGTTAAGTCTGTGGTGCACATGCTTACTTGCCACTCCCGACTGAGAGGCAGCTGTAGGGTAGAGTAGGAAAGATTTACTTAACTGGCTTAAACATGAAACAGCAGGGAAAGACAAAGAAGGGACTAAATTTAGCTGTATAGTACTTGGGAATGCTGTCGGCCACCGTAAGACAAAAGCCAAACTATCAGAAGCTTACATCGTCATATATTTATTATATACTTAATGAGAAGCTTTGGAATCTAGGTGGTGTATATGGTCTGATTGCCCAGTGATGTCATCAAAAATATAGGCTTGGTTTTTTTTTTTAAGTGTATTTATTTATTTATTTTGAGAGAGAGAGAGAGAGATCAGGGGAGGGGCAGAGAGATAGAGGGAGAGAGAGAGATTCTCAAGCAGGCTCTGCACTGTCAGCCCAGCGTCTGTCGCAGGGCTTGAACTCATGAACTGTGAGATCACGACCTGAGTGGAAATCGAGTGTCGGATGCTTAGCGGACGGAGCCACCCGGGCGTCCCAAAGAGATAGGTTCATTTTGTATTTATGTGCTGCTATCCTTTGTTGTGGTGGATTTTTGCCTCCATACTTGTCATCTTATGGTCACAGGAGAACTGTTACACTTCCAAGCATCACATGTATATTTCAAAACATGAAAAGGAAGGATCTCTCTTATTGCCTTTTTTTTTTAGAATGAGGAAGAAATTTTTCCCATATGGTCCTTGGGAGACTTCCTTTCACTCATGTCTCACTGACTAGAACTGGGCCAGCAACAAGTATTTATAAAGAATAAATGGTATTTTCGTGATGACTCAAATCCTAACCCTAATCCATCACTTCCCTCCTACCTCAAACATTATCCTGAATTTTGTTTATTATCATTTCCCTTCCATCCTTCCTTCTGTTCCTTTGTTCCTTCCTTCTTTTTATGGCTTTTATACACATAAATGCAAAGGTATATTTATGAGATATTTATTGAATGTATAGAATATAGAGAGAGGAGGACGAAGCAGGCTCCAGGCTCCAAGCTGTCAGCATAGAGCCTGACTCAGGGCTTGAACTCACAAACTGTGGGATCATGACATGAGCTGAAGTTGGATGCCTAACTGACTGAGCCCCCCAGGTGCCCCTCACTTTTTTTTTAATGTTTATTTATTTTTGAGAGAGAGAGAGAGAGCAGGGGAGGGGCAGAGAGAGAGAAAGAGAGACAGAGGACCCAAAATGGGCTCTGTGCTGACAGCAGAGACCCCAGTGTGGGGCTCAAACTCACAAACCGTGAGATTATGACCTGAGCCCAAGCAGGACCCTTACCTGACTGACACCCGGGCTTCCCTAAAGTATCACCATCATTTGTATGCTTCTTACTCCATTTAAGACATAGAGTGTTGTCTTTATATTTGAAGCTACTGATAGGCCCCTCCCTAAATATGCATCTTTCCTACCCTAACTCCACAGGTAACTCCAATTCCATCAATATTACAAAGAAAACAAAGAAAACCTTTTTATGGCAGACATTTTCAAACATGTGCCTAAGTAGAGAGAAGAGCATACTGTTACCTGATGTACGCATCACTTAGCTTCGACGATTATTACGTGTGGCTAATCTTGTTTCATTTTTACCCCCCTCCCCCATGGATTATTTTAAAGCATTTTCCAGACCTCAGATAATTGCATCCGTATATGTATTTGTGTATATCTCTAATAGATAAGGATTATTTTTATTAATTGGCCACATACCATTTTTGTACCTTAAAAAAACTAACAGTAATTCCTTAATATCACCAAATATTGTCAGTGTTCAAATATTCAATTGCCTCACAAATGCCACAATTTAAAAATATGTAGAGTTTAAATCAGGATCCAAAAATGGTTCACACTTAACAATTAGTTAAAGTTTCTTTAAAATCTCTTTTTAACATATAGATCCTCCCCCTCTTTTTTCTTGAAATTTATTTGGTAATGAAACTAGGTCATTTATTCTGTAAAGTTCGCCACAGTTAGGATTTTGCTGATTATATCCCTTGGTACCATTTAACAGGTTTCTCTGTCCAGTATATTTCTTATAAACTGATAGTTGGGTCTACAGGCTTGATTGGTTTTGGTGTGATTACTTCTTGGGTAATATGCAACGACTTCATTAAACCTCAAACACAATGGGTTTTTTCCATTTTTTTCTCTTCCTTGATCTCTTGCAGCACCTGATACTTTTAAGCTTGACACTGGACATTTCTTCATTCGTGACATTCTCTTCTCCCTCGTTATTTCTCAAACAAGATGGAGAGGCAGCATCACAACTGTCAGTCAGCTTCCATTATGAACTGAAGTCCAACACATTTATTACAGAAAAAAATCCAATCAAAATATATTTCATGAAGAGTTGACTCTAATGATCATCTATAATCAGGTCATTGGTGGAGTTCCTTAAAAGCTTAATGTATTGTCAAGAAAGAAGAACAAAATGTTGTCTATGGTTATAGGTTGTAGGGAAATTGACCTGAAAATATAATTTTTCTCTTCTGTGGCTCTTCCTCATTAGCTAATTCCCTTCTAAGAGTTAGTCAGAGAGGCAGAGCCCAATTTCAGTTGCTTCTTAAGCTTCATATGACACAGGGATTTAAAGAGCACCAGTACTCAGATTTTTTTAAATTTATTTTTTATATTTATTTTTGAGAGACAGAGAGAGAGCGTGAACACAGGAGGGGAAGAGAGAGAAAGAGACACAGAATCAGAAGCAGGCTCCAGGCTCTGAGCTAGCAGTCAGCACAGAGCCCGACGCAGGGCTTAAACCCACGAACTGTGAGATCATGACCGTAGCTGAAGTCAGATGTTCAACTGACTGAGCCACTCAAGTGCCCCACCTATGCTCAGATTTTAAGCAGAGTTCATACTCATCCTTTGCAGATACCTTTGATTCACTTCTTATTGTATCTATAATCTATCTATCACTTTATTTTTTGTTTAAGAGCCAACTGTACTTTATTTTTTTAATGTTTATTTCTTTATTTTGAGAGAGAGAGAGAGAGAGAGAGAGAGAGAGAGAGAGAGAGAGGTGCAGAGAGAAAGGGAGAGGGGGAATCCCAAGCAGGCTCCAAGCCCAGCACAGAACCCAACATGGGGCTCCTTCTCGTGAACCATGAACTGAAATCAAGAGTCAGACGCTTAACCAACTGAGCCATCCAAGTGCCCCTCACCATTCATTTTTAAACCAAAACATCCTGTCTGAATCTCAGCTATTGTTCTTTCCCAAGGTAAGGCAATTGGGACACTTTCTGGACAAATGTCCCAAACACAGGATTTCTCAAGCACACTTTTATCTTCATCTTCTCAAGGCAAGACAATCACAAACAGAAAACTTTGGGATGCCTACATGCACCTCATAATAAAACATGAAATTATCCTGTTTCCATTGTCATATGGATAGAGCATTATCTGTAGATTCTCTTCAGTCTCTTTTACGAATCTTGTTTTTAAATACCTTTCACAGATATTGACCCTAGGAATGGAATACCAAAGTTAACTCCAGGAGACAATCCATATATGTACCCAGAACAGAGTAAAGACTTCCACAAAGCAGGATCAACTCTCCCACCAGTGAATTTCTCAACGTAAGTGTCTGTGAGTACCAGGGTTAGTTAGTTATGAAGGAATTGTATCTCTCTGTACTATATATGTTATATTTTATAAGGGGTAGATTCCAACAAAATGTGGTTGCTGAAAATTCCTTAAAAAGTTCATCTTAGGGCGCCTGGGTGGCTCAGCTGGTTAAGCGGCCAACTTCAGCTCAGGTCATGATCTCATGGTTTGTGGGTTCGAGCCCTGCATCAGGCTCTGTGCTGACAGCTCAGAGCCTGGAGCCTGCTTCCGATTCTGTGTCTCCCTCTCTCTGACCCTCCCCCACTCACATTCTGTGTCTCTTTCTCTTAAAAATAAATAAATGTTAAAAAAAAGTTCATCTCTAATTCCTTCATGTCTAAGTAACACGTGTGCAATTGAAATTATACAGGATCTTGACTACAAAAAGGTGGTTGTTAATTTTGTCCCTATTGTTGTTACCCCAAATCTGAAAACTTTTCAGTTTTATACTGAATCAGATTATTGGTGTCGACTGTTTGGATTGATGCACACTTGGAACTAAACTTAGGCCAAACTGATTGAGGAGGAGAGGAGGTCCATGAAGTTAAAAGAAAAATAGTTGGTGTATTACATTCACATTTTAAAATATCAATTATGTTTGATTTAATTATGTTTAATAAAAATTATAAAAGGAATTATGACCTTGACAGCTGTGAAGCCCATAGGTGGCCATTAAAACCAGAAAATAAGACATCTTCTTGAACATAAAGATGATTCTATCAATGTCTCTGCTTTAGATGCCATGCTGATTTTATGGTGGTCTTTTCTGTTTTTCAGAGTGCCTTATGAAAAAAAGTTTGATACATTTATTCCACTTGAGCCTCTTCCACAAATTCCTGTGTAAGTTCTCTTACCATGTTTTATATTATCCAATTTTTCTTAAGTTACCAGTTATTTATTATTTTCTCCTATGGATGGGCTCATAGACACCCAACACAGAAGGACCTTTAGAATCTGAGCTGGTGGGCGGGGAAGTTTGTATGGAGGGTTTTTGGCAAGACATTTGGAGGGCAAGTGCAAATCTGGTAGCCGGGATTGCCCATGTCTTCAGCCCATATGATGGACAGCCTGCCGGATATCATGTGTTGTGCTAGGTATGCAGTATGGGGGGATTATATGGAGAAAAAAGGCAGGGTCTCTGATTATTAAAACCTAAGAGTTGTCAGGAAAGAAGGACCCATGCTTAAATGAGTGCAGCCATGGAGGATGGTCAGAGTTTGAAGAGGCAGAGAAAACGCTGCCAGAATATTCTTGCACTTGAGGGGAGTATCATTCATTCCTCTGATGTCATATTTTAAGTTCATGTCTTTTCTGAACCCCATCTATTTTGCCCAAGTAGGGTTTAGACCTAGAAAAAGATATGTGTCAGTGTAAAAAATTTTGCTTTCTAATGCAAAAATGGTCTCATGTAAGAATGTATAGAGCAGGCAAGTGCCCCATAGTCTGGTCCACCGAAACCAGCTGGGAGACTGAACCCTGGAGCTCAGTGAGAATAAAAAGCCTTTTATTCCAAACTTGGGAGCTTTAATATCTTCAATATATGGCATTATTACATGAAGCAGATAATTAGGGCCTCTCATGTCTGTATAATACTCTAAAAACTTTTTAATGTTTATTTATTTTTGAGAGAGAGAGACAGAGCACAAGTAGGGGAGGGGGAGAGAGAGAGAGGGAGACACAGACTCTGAAGCAGGTTCTAGGCTCTGAGCTGTCAGAATAGAGCCTGACATGGGGCTCGAACCCATGAACCTCGAGATCATACCCTGAGCTGAAGTTGGACGCTTAACTGGCTGAACTACCCAGGCGCCCCTGTATAGTATATATATATTTTTTAACTTGGCTCCACGCTGGGTGTGTACCCCAATGAGGGGTTTGAATTCATGACCCTGAGATTAAGACTTGAGCTGAGATCAAGAGTTGGACACTTAACTGACCACGCCACCAAGGCACCCTGTGTTCTGTACACTTTTGGTAAATGCTATTCTAGAATATTTAAAGGTAATTGCCAGGCACAAAACAAGTCTATAAATTTAAGAAGACTGAAATCATATCAAGTATCTTTTGTGACCAAATGGTGTGAAAATAGAAAACATTTATAAGAGGGAAACTGGAAAATTTGCAAATATATAAAGATCAAACAGCATGCTCTTGAGTAACCAATGGGTCAAAGGAGAAATCCAAAGAGGAATAAAAAAATATACTTTGAGAAAAGTGAAAATGGAAATACAGCACACCAAAACTATGGCATGCAGCAAAAACAGATCTAAAGGAGAAGATTATAGTAATAAATGCTTACATTAAAAAGAAAGAAAGGTATCAGATGAACAGCCCAACTTTACACCTCAAGGAACTAGGAAAAGGAAGAACAAACTAAGCTCAAGGTTAGTAGAAGAAAGGAAGTAACAAAAACCTGAAAGGAAATAGATGAACTAGAGACTAAAAATGCAATAGAAAAGATCAGTGAAATGAAGAGCTGTTTTTTTAAAAAAGATAAACCAAATAGGTAAACTTTAGCTACACTAACCAAAGAAAAAAGTAAAAAAGAGATATTATAACTGATATCCCAGAAATATAAAGCATTTAAGAGATTGCCATGAACAATTATCCACCAAACAAATTGGACAACCTATAAAAAATGGGTACATTCCTAGAAACATTCAACTTCACAAGACAGAATCATGAAGAAAGAAATCTTTTTAATTTTTAAAAATATTTATTTGGTTTTTGAGAGAGAGCGAGAGTGAGCGAGTGAGCAAGTGGGGAGGGGCAGACAGAGAGGGAGACACAGAATCCAAAGCAGGCTTCAGGCTCTGAGCTGTCTGCACCAGGACTCGAACTCAGGAACCAGTAGATCATGACCTGAGCCAAAGTTGGGTGCTAACTGACTGAGCCATCCAGGTGCCCTTTTGAAGACATAAGTCTGAACAGACCAATGACTAGTATAGAGATGGAATCAGTAATCAGAAGTCTGCTAACTTAAACCCAAAACCAAATGGTTTCACTGGTGAATTTTATCAAACATTTAAAGAAGAAATTAATTTCATCCCTTCTCCAATTCTTCCAAAAAAGTAGAAGAGGAGGGAATACTTCCAAACTCATTTTATGACTTCTACATTACTCTGATACCAAAATTAGACAAGGACATTGCCAGAAAACATAGTTACAAGCCAAAATCCCTGATGAATATGGGTGCAAAAATCCTCAACGATTAGTGTATCAAACATTAAAAAGATCATACATCACGATCAAGTGGGTCTATTCCAGGAATGCAAAATGGTCCAACATCCACAGATCAATGAATGGGATCTACCACATTAACAGATGAAGGATAACCATCATGATCATCTCGACAGATGTGGAACAAGTGTTTGTTAAAATTCACCATCCTTTTATGATATAAACACTCTCAATGGATTGGATACAGAGGGAACATGCTTCAACCTATGTTCAAACCTTTTCTTATGAGTAGTGTTTAATTTTTCCAGAATATTATCCATTTCTTTTAGGTTTTCAAATTTATTTGCATAGAATTGTTCCAAAATATTTCCTTTCTTCTTTCACTTGTTGTTTCCCCCTTATTGTTTATTTCGTGTGTTTGTGATTTACTCCTCTTTTCCTTCATTAGGTTAGATAGTGGTTTGTGCATTTGTTGTTTTTGAAAAGCAGCTTTAGAAATTGTAGTCTCTTTTCATATTGTCTCTTTTTTGTTTTTAAAGCATTAATATTTACTTCTATTGTTATTATTTCCTTCTTTCTACTTTTTTGGTTTATTTTTGTTCTTTTTCCATTTTTTAGAAATTAATCTCTACGCCCTATGTGGGGCTCAAACTCACTCTGAGATCTCACTCTGAGATCCAGAGTCACATGCTGTCAACTGAATGAGCCATCTAGAGGCCCCAAAAGTAAACTCATCATTTGTATATTTATTTATTTTTATTATTTATTTTGAGAGAGAGAGAGAGAGAGAGAGAAAGAGAGTGAGCATGAGTGAGGGAGGTGTAGAGAGAAGGAGAGAGACAGAATATCCCAAGCAGTCTCCACACTATCAGCATAGAGCCTGATGGCAAAGGTCAAACTCACTTGGGTCGCAAACTCACAAACTGTGAGATCACGACCTAAGCTGAAACCAGGAGTCTGACGCTTAACTGACTGAACCACTCAGGTGCCCCTATTTAGTTATTTAAGTTTGTTTATTTTGAAAGAGAGAGAACAGGGGAGGGAGAGAGAGAGGGGGACGGAGGATCCAAAGTGGGGTCTGTGCTGACAGCAGAGATCCAATGCAGGGCTCAAACCCATGAACCATGAGATCATGACCTGAGCGGAAGTTGGATGTCTTACCAACTGAGCCACCCAGATGCCGTTGCCAAGAGATAAAAACATTCTTTACCTTCGTTCTCTGACTCATCCCAGGAGCCACAATTCCCAGAACCTCTTGGAAATATACACAGTGGCCCAGCATATGTCCTTTCAAATCTGAACAGATTTGGGAGGATGCTGGCTGTCTGCGTTAAAAAACTGAAGGCATGCTCAGGCGGGATTCTGGAGAATCCTGAATGAAAGGACCGTTTACAGACCGTTTAACAGTTGGGGGAACCCACACGGAAGAGTGAAGCATCCAGGGGCTCCCACCAGTGGGCAGCTCTTACCACTCCCAGGTCTGAGCAGCAGGAAGAGTTATCTTGTCCCCCCTCATCCCCCGTGTGGGGGGAGGTGGGGAAGGGCTGTCTGGAAGGGGTTGTGACAGTGGAGAATGGAACCAGTGCCATAACCAGGGTACCTCAGGAGATTAGCGTGAGTAGAGGAGCCAGAGGAGACATACCCCAACCTCTCTCTTCTCACTTTCTGGTCTCCTACTGGCGCCTCCCATTAGCCAAGCCCAGCTCAAAGGTGAGGTCCCAGAGGAGTCAAGGGGATGCAGGCAGCAGGGGTCAGTTCCCCGGGCAGAGAAGGGCAGAAGAGAGATCTGGGTTTCAGGGGAGAGGCAAATGCAGAACAACTTGACATGGTCTTTTGTCCCTGATCTCCTAGATTGGAGGGCTTCTTCAGAGGATATAGTACCTTATCCACTGAAGGTCTTTGTACATTCGCTTTAGATGAACTCAAACTCAAGTGCTGTTCTCTTCCTACAGCTTGCCTTTCTGGGTGAAGGAGAAGGCCAACAGGCTGAGGAATGAGATAAGAGAGGTTGAGGAGCTTGACAATTGGCGCCCAGCAGTCCCCTTGATGCACAGTTTATTCCCTGCTGGTGGGTTAAAGGACCTTCAAAGAATAGTATAAAACCGGAGGCAAGCCCATAAGAGAAGGCTCTTGAGAGGTTTCGCAGTAGAGAGGAGAGAAGGCAGAGCCTCTCCCGGAGTGGATGGTATCTTTTGCCCCAACGTGGTCCCTTGGGCTGACGTCATGACCGTGTGTCACTGTTGAGTGTGTTGGTTGAGCACCCTTAGTCTTGTAATGGAGCACAACCTTCAACTCCGTGCCTCTGTCCACAGGTTCTCTGGACTCGCCAAGACAATCCTAAACAGAAACAGGCCCACAGAGCATGGCACTGACTGTACTCGGGAGAACCTCTTCCAATTGATCCCTCTGTCAGGGGGATTGTTCTAAATAGAATGTTTGACTCCTATGAGTAATCACTGTGCTTTGCCTTTTTTGTAATATGTTTTTTAAAATGTCTATTTTTGAGAGAGAGAGAGACAGAGTGCAAGTGGGGGAGGGGCAGAGAGAGAGAGAGGGAGACACAGAATCTGAAGCAGGCTCCGAGCTGTCAGCACAGAGCCTAAGGTGGGCCTCGAACTCACGAACTGTGAGATCATGACCTGAGCCAGTCAGACGCTTAATCAACTGAGCCACCCAGGCACCTTCGTGCTTTGCCCGTTTTAATTCTATGTTCTGAAAGCTTTCAAACTTAACAGAAAAGTTGTGAGAATCATACAATGAACAAATACCTACATGTCCTACTTAGAATTCACCATTGTTAACCTTTGTCCAAATTTATGCATTCTTTCTCTCTCTTTCATTCCTGTTATTATTCTGAATTATTTGAGAATGAGTGGCAGACATCATCACCCCATACTCCTACATACTACATACTTCAGCATGTGTCTCCTAAGGTCAAGGATATGCTCCAACAGTTGCAATACAAAATAACAAGTTTGGGAAACTCAACATTGATACAATTCTATGACAGTCTACCTTCAGTTTTATTCAGTCAAATATAGTTTTCTAAGGATGCCCTCAAATCAATGGTAAAATGCAGACATTAGCTTTAATTTGGTAAAACTCTTCTCATTAACACTATCTGAGATTTTCTCTACTATTCAGGTGATGAATGTCAGAAAAATGTGAAGGCTGGATCGCCACAGACGATTCATACCGTTGCCCCTGACACTCCCTCCCTCCATCCCTGGCTTCTGTATTCGTTTGACCACACAGTCAAGTAGGATGAGAGCTCAGGGAGTACCAGTCATGAGACTTAAAGTCTTTCATAAATCAGGCAAGAAGCGAATATTTGGAAGGAAAGATGGGAACAAAAGCCGACCATTGACATTCAGGCTGTGACCCTCCACAGTCAAGCGTCTTTATAGCCCGTCTCCTCTATTAAGGAGGCCCCACCGGCTGACTAAGGGGGGCTGCGGGTCCGGTCTCCCAAAATGTTAGAGTGGAGAGAATTTGGGGCCCATGCTGAGACTCAAAGCGTTCAAGACGAGACACAACTTCTTTCTCTGTCAACACATTGTCTCCAGAGGTAGTTAAAGTAAATGAAGCAGGTTTAGAACACAGTACATTCTTGCTGTCTTTACACATGCCTTTGGGTCAACTAGCAAGACAACATGGTGGCCACTGCCCAGCAGCTGTGTCTGGCCACTCTTTGAGTTAGCAACAGCCTACCTCTGTGCTGATTCTCCTGCCCCTGGGACACAAAGCTCACCCCTGTCCCCCCAAATTCACAAAAATACATACATACATACATAAAACTAATTTAGAAAAGAAAAAAAACAAATTTTCTCAAAGGCATCTACTCCTGTAAAAGATATTTTTTGTGCTATTACTTAAAATATAAAAAATTCAATTGCAACTACCTGTGTTGGATGGATAATGGAGAGCACAACATAGAAGCGGAAAAGGATTTTGCAGGAATTTCCAGATGGGATTATCTAGGTGGACCAGGAAACTGCTCTCAGAGGGGACTCTGGTGTTTTGGAAGGAAAGAGTCCTATATAGTAATAAGAAAAACAATCAGCTTGCTATTTTAAAAGATGTAGATATAGCCGCCTCTAGATTTTAAAGAGGCCTATACCACCCCCCCCCCTTTTTTTGAAGTTTATTTTTGAGAGAAAGAGACAGAGCGTGAGTGGGGGAGGGGCAGAGAGCGAGGGAGACAGAATCAGAAGCAGGCTCCAGGCTCTGAGCTGTTAGCACAGAGCTCGATGCGGGGCTTGAACTCAGAAACTGCGAGGTCATGACCTGAGCTGAAGTTGGATGCTTAACCTACTGAGTCACCCAGGCACCCTCAGAGACCTTAGAAATCTACATAATTTCTACATGCTCTAAATTAGATATGATTAAAAAAGAAAACTATTAAATAATTGACCTCCTGGAGTTGCAGGGCCACATTCCATCCCCTGGAAATCAGGGCAGGTTTCACTGGACTTGGGGTTCTCCATGGGCACATTGCAGTGGCCAGATGGGCACTGCCAACACCTGGCAGGTGAGGATTTCCACGGCTAACTGTGGGCAGGACGTATGCGCATGTGTGTGCATCTTGTGGGGAGGGCAAGGCATGGACCAAATGGCCAAATGGCAAAAATATGTGGGTGTCCTAGCTGTTCCAGTCCTTTCTTCTTGCTAGGCACAAAGATGTTGGACCTTTTAAGGCATGAAGACCCCCTTCACCTCATTTCATGTTCCTTGGTAAATAGCATGTGGATGCAGATGCACGAGTGTGTGTGTGTGTGTGTGTGTGTGTGTGTGTGTGTGTGTGTATGTGTGTGTGTTCATCTCCAACTTCGGTCACTGAAACTCTCAGGCTTAATAGAAACAACCTGTACATGGCATTTCCAAGTAGGTTCATTAGAGTAACAACTTTACATTGTACACAGGGTGTTCTAAGTTCAGATCCTGGGAAGAGTGAAAACTGACCTCTGTGGACTGGAGGGAATTTTATGTTATACAACTGGTGGTACTCAAATCCAAATAAGCTAAATGAAGGCAATTCGGAGACTGTTTTTATAGTCTCTGCACTCCTAGTGAGCAAACTATTAAGATATTTGGATGTGACACTTTACAATTCCACAAATGCATTATGAACATTCTGTATAATTTCATGGTCTACATTTCTGGTATGAGCTCTCCAATTTGGTTAGGCCATTTCCTTTTGCTCTTAAGCATGGCCCTTAAAAGCTGGGCAGAGAAACGCCTTGTGTATAGATTTGACTTGCTGAAACATGTTAGAGCTGGAGCTTCTCCAGATCATGCCACTGGCGGAGAGGCTTTTCTTTCCTGGCTGGAAAATCAGGGGAGAGTGACTCCTCGACCCGAAACTGAGCAATGGGTCTGATGTAGGATGGGGCACTTGTACGGAGTCTACTGGCCGGGTTCACTGTGGGCTCTGGGAAAGGACATGGGAACCCATTTGGTGTCCTTCCAATGTTGGGGAAGGCTATATATATATACATGCCTAGAAGGGTTATGGCCTGAACCCACCCTGGAGATGGGGCGCTGCTACTGACTCGAGGAGCCAACACTGAGGCTGGACCTTGTAAGAAATACATATGTGAAAAGTAAACATTTCTTAATGTGCGGCGGGGGGCGCCCAGCCTCATATCAAATGAGAAGTCAAATATCCCAATGACTTGTTTTAATTTAATTTAACTTAAGTAATTTAATTTAATTTAGAGAGAGCGCGTGAGTGGGTGTAAGGGGCAGAGGGAGAAAGAGAATCTTAAGTAGAATCCACACTCAGCATGGAACCAGATGTAGGGCTTGATCCCACGACCCTCGGATCATGATCTGAGCCAAAATCAAGACCCAAGCCAAAATCAAGAGTCCGATGCTCAACCAACTGGACCACCCAGACTTCCTTCCCAACCCCATGACTTGTTTTCTGAGGAAATGTGTTGGTTTCCACCAAATATAGAAATGGTGCCGGGCAGTTTCCAGCGGTGATGGCATGAGCGTGACTATGATCATCTGGTTAGACACGTGTTCTTTTGTTTGGGTGTAATGTGGGTGGGTGTAAAAAGTGGGGTCCTCTTAGAAAAGGAGGACAGAACGGACCCACGAGGCGTAATTATATTAAAAATATGTTGTTGTTGTTTTTTTTTAACTTGAAATTCAAGTTTAACTGGGAGTTCTGTATCTTTATTTGCTAAATCTGGCAACTTACAGAAGGTAAGGAGGTAAAAGTGCAACTTACTAGGAGGTAAAAGTGAAAGGCTCTGGGCTGACTTGGATATGGGGAAGGGGAAGGTGTGGGAAAAGGACAGGTGGCAACAAGGTGGATGGGGATGCTCTTGCCAGGACAACATGTGGTGTCTAGTCCATGTGGTGTCTTTATACACTTAGGGAATGATGCCCTCTTGGAGGACATAGTCCTATGGATGCACTGCCTCATAAGCAGTTTACAAGGTAGATTTCAGCCCCCTTCTGTCCCTTGTGCAGTGAACTACTTACACAACCATACATGGCAGCCCAGTGCTATTTACTGAAATAATGAATACTGGAGAACTCTTCTAGGGGGAGCTTAAGGAAACTGTGACACACACAGCGGAATTGTTTGGGGGTGTAGCTGGGTATATGAATCTGGGTATATGAATCTACATCATGAATGTATGAAAAAAGGTTCCTGTGAGAAATATAAATCCCAAGACTGTGCCATGTGGATGCAGGGTCTAGATATAAATAACCTGTTCATAATATTGATCCCAAACCAAGAAATTAGCTCAAAAAGACTGTTGAACCTCTGTGGCTTGAGGGAAAAACCAAAACCAAAACCAAATCCTCTTTGGGAAACACTTTACCACCCCAGGGCACAGGGGACTCCCTAGAAATAATGAATACGAGCTCCTGAGAAAAAGACTTCAAACTACAACTGGGTCCACCACAAAGATAGGTCAGTAGGTGGAACCCAAATCAATTTATTTTTTTTTTAAGTTTATTTATTTTGAGGTAAGGGGAGGGGCAGAGACAGAGGGAGAAAGAGAATCCCAAGCAGGCTTTGCACTGTCACCACAGAGCCTGATGCATGGCTCAAATGGAAGAATCGAATTGTGAGATCATGACCTGTGCAGAAATCCGGAGATGGAAGATTAACTGACTGAGCCAGCCAGGCGTTCCCTCAAGCCAATTTAGATGATTAACCACAGTTAGCATCACGGTATGAATTACCAGCATTTAGCGTGCATGGAATTTCATGTCTACCCAAACATTAGCTTTCTCCAATATTAGTTTAGGGGTTCCTAAATAGAAGGGAGAGGTTTGGGGGTAGCAATCTGGTAGACAGGGCAGGCCTAGAGGTCTTGAAATTGTATTTGCAAAGCAGCCCTGTTTCTACCGAAATTCCATCTGCTTATTTGGGGGAGATGATGAAGATTATGAGTGGCTAACCCCCGCCCCTATTGCCTTGGTATTGTCACAGGCTTCTGACCCTAACGAGCCCTTTTCCTGCACAATTTGATGGTAAAAACTGGACAAGAAGGAAATGAATTTCAATTGTTTTCTTGGCTAAGCAAAGTTGACCCAGTCAGAACCAGTTCCTCAGAAAGGAATGAGAGGTGGGAAAATGGGGGAGACTGCAACTTAGAAGCCCTCCTGCTAACATCCCTGTTACTCTTTTGTAAGCTGGATGGACCTCCAACTTACTGAGTCATACACTCCACTGACTGAGTGAGGCAGGCAATGGCTTTTTCCTGGGCCAGAGTTTCTCAAATTGTGTTTCCTAAATATCAATTGATATTATAAGAAAAAAGGTTTCCAGGGTCAACTTTGTTTGGAAATGTTACATTAAAAAGGGAATATATGTTTCCTAGGGATGCTGTAACCACCAACTGGGTGGTTCACAATGAGAGAAATTTATTCTCTCACAGTTTGGGAGGCTGGAAATTGGAAATCAAGGTGTCCGTGAGGTTGGTTCATTCTTGGATGCTCAAGGAAGGGGGGGGCTATAGAATGCCTCTCTCTTAGTTCTAGTGTTTCCAGCTAGGGTGGTGATTGCCTCTTTGTGGGGACCCTGAGTCCTGGCTGGTGAGGCTCGGGTGATATTGTGGGGGTTTGGCCAATGCATGCCATATTGGAGGACAGTCTCTTGTGTTCATGGCTATTTGGTTTGGTTTCAGATATCATGGAAGTGGCATGACGTTGCATTTTCTGAATCTTTAAGTGAAACACGCAGTCTGCATGTTCAAGGGTGTCTTGGGGGACAATTGACAGGGTTGCTCTGTCCTAAAGGGCAGGTTGTATAGTGCACGCCGCTAGGGGGCATGATTTACATCATAGAAACGGTAGACACCGAGCCAGTCCCTGGGCGGTGGAATGGCATTTTGACAAGCTCTACCTTATTAGGTTTTAGGTATGTCTCAATTACTTTGCCACCCAAATTTATGAGGTAGGTATTGCTAACTCCACTTTTTAGATGGGGATACTGAGAGTCAGCAAGGTTAGTATGCAAGCTAATGAGAGCATAGATTTCAATCCAACCGATATATGAAAAACTGACGAGATATTTTCGTCGGCTTCTGGGATAATCACTGATCATCTGAGGTTGTCTTTCTTGTAATAACAGCTGCCACATTTGAGGGCAGTTATATGTATCAGATACTGGGCTAGGTTTATGATCTCATTTAACTCTTAGGACAACCCTATGGGGTTGCTATACTATTATCTCTATTTTATAGCTTAAAAAATTGAGGGTAGGGACGCCTGGCTGGTTCAGGTGGTTGAGCCTCCGACTCTTGATTTCAGCTCAGGTCATTATCTCCTGGTTCTCCAGTCTGAGCCTGGCACTGGACTCTGCACTGACATCGCGGAGCCTGTTTGGGATTCTTCTCCCCGCCCCTCCCTGGCTCACGCGCCCGCGTTCTCTCTCAAAATAAACTTAAAAAAATTTTAGGGTTAAATAATTTCCTTTTATTGAGTATTCTGCGAATAAATTCCTATTAGTTAAATGCCTAATAAATGCTAAATTGATAAGTTTACAAAGCTCTTCCAAGACCAGCTGGCTAATTCTGCACGTCTGATGTTCCCTTTCTCTGCCACTAGGTGACCTCACGATCAATCCCGCCACAACGTTGTCTAGCCACTGGCAGTATCTCGCGAGGGCCGTGGTTTCCTCCAACCTGTTCTGGACATGCGCGGGGCGTAGGGCGCTTTAGCCAGAGGGGCTTGATGGGTTTCTGTCAGTCTTCCCAGACTAGAGATACAACAACAAGGCACTTAGTCCGTCCCGCAGCCTCGGTTCTCGCGAGACTTGCTACTGTTTCCCCCCGCCCCCCCAACTTGCGCCTGCGCAGACTTCTTCAAACTAGAAGGTCGCGTTTGGAGGAAGTGTCGGCTTTAGGTCCCGTGGCCGTAGCGCCGTTACTACTTCTGTGAAGCTCTTCTCGGCCTCTTGCCGAGACACTCCGCAGCCAAGATGCCTCGAATTATGATCAAGGGGGGCGTGTGGAGGAATACCGAGGTAAGTCCCCTTTTCCCGCCGTCCGCTGCCCTTCGCCCCCTCCAGCAGCCTTTGCGCACGCGCGCGGAGGTCGCGGTGGCCTGGAGGATACCCTGCGGGGTCTGCGGGGGCTGGGGCTGGGGGCGGACAGCGCGGGGCGGACCCTGGAGGTCTTAACTTGAAGTCGGGCCTTGAGTCATCTGAGCACCTCAAGGACAGGAACCGTGATTTAACCACTTGACGAAGTGCCAGGCACTTGTTAGGCCCTTAATGAATATTCGTTGAATTGAGGACGCGCCCCTGCCGTGGAGGAACTCACGGTGTAGAGGGGGCGGGATAGGGGCTTGAGGGAGAGTTGGTCATCTGGCACACCGCCGTCCCCCATCCTGGCGACGGTGTTTCTCTCATAAATATAGCGAAGTGCTGTGGCCACAACTTTGTTTCTTCATTGACTTTCTTGCGGAGGGGAAGCAGCTTGAGTGCCAAGTTCAGGGCCCGTTTATGCCCGCTTCCCTCATGTTATCTCTTATCAAGGCGTAACTTGTTTGTCCGCACGGTAGATCCCAAGGCCTGTCTCTTCCTGGCACTCCGCCTCAGCCAGGATAGAAACCAGATAGGACAAACTGCCTGCATTAGTCTCTTTGCTTCCAGAAACGCAGTGGATAATGCCAGTGGCTAGCCATAGGGCAGTAGGGAAAGAGTAAAATACAAGTAAGATTTTGATCCAGTTTGTGTTCATAGTGCACTGAATTTGTCAGTTTCAGGAGCACATCTTTTATCTTTTTATGCTGTGTCTTTTTTACTTCGTGTGCCCTCTTGGAATGCCCTACTGCTGGCCATCCTTCAGAACCCATTTCAGAAACTCTTGCATTTTTGCCCCATCATCCTATAAAAATAAGTGGTCCCATGGCACTTCTTTCATCCACCTGGTTTAGCCTGTTTTTTCCTTTTGCAAGCATCATATTCTGTGTGATGACGATAAGTTTCTTAAACTCTCAGAGCCTCAGTTTTCTAATGGAGATGATAATAGAAAGAATAATCTTTTGAGAATTAAACGAATCAATATTTAAAACAGTGGCACATTGTAGTCTTTCAGTAAATGCTAGTTGATACTGCATTTCCCCAGCAGACACTTTCCCAAGAGAAGCAGGTCTTGGAATTCCTAGAAGCTAGGACAGTAACTTGAAATCGTTTTTTGGGGCAAATGTTTGCAGAACGCATTTAGTAGGGTGGACAGTTGCTCTGTGTTTTTAGTTCAAGATGCTATTGTAACAAAGTCACACATAAAATCAAAATCAGTGACAGCCTTGTCTCACAGCTAGCACAGAGGGAACCAGGCTGTTTAAATTGGAGAAGAGTGGACTTCTGGGGAGAGACAGATGTACAAAATCAAGTAACAGCAGGATTCCTGTGTAGTGGCCAAAGTCCTGCAGTCTTTATTCATCTCTGATGATGAGGTGGGGGGTGGAGTGGGGTGGAGTGGGTCATGTATGAAGCATGTATCCCA
Organism: Suricata suricatta; assembly: GCF_006229205.1. Taxonomy (NCBI): domain Eukaryota; kingdom Metazoa; phylum Chordata; class Mammalia; order Carnivora; family Herpestidae; genus Suricata; species Suricata suricatta. The sequence goes on from NC_043706.1 coordinate 41,025,494, forward strand.
AGTTCAAGGTGGAAAAAAGCCTGAAAGTAAAATGCCCCAAGTGCATTCATCTATCGTTCTGTTATCCTTGGTGTCTGTGGCTTAACTTTCTGGACTCCTCTGGGAGTAGTGAATTCCATATCAGAATGGCTGCCCTGGTGAAACAGTAACTACAGACTAGAAGAAGAAGAGCTGACTGGTGCAGTAGGAGAAAAATATTTAACTTTTAGGTTATACCTGAGATGCAGATTTTTGGGTCAGAGCAGGGGTTATGGGGACTGGAGAGAAAATGACATTTGTAAACTGGAGTGGAGAACGGATTCCCAGAGTCTTGATTTGCTTTTTGAGGGCTGGATGAGACCTATTTCATTCTCTTCCTAAGTATAGAAGACCCAGTACAAGGTAGGTGTTCAGGAAATGTTTTTTGAGCGAATGAATAAATGATAGAGGTGTATCCTTTTGAGAAATGGCCAAACATTGGAGAGTACTTTTTGTTAGCCACTGCCCGGTAGGGTTTCTCAAACAGGGAGGATATACTCCCAATATATTAGTCTGGGGAGGTTGTGTCTTAGGGACACATAGTTTGTATTTTGCCAATTCTGGCTTGTTGTTTATTATAGTAAATGAAGTTTTTGTATTTTTTTTCAGACCTACATCTGTGTGTGTGTGTGTGTGTGTGTGTGTGTGTGTGTATGTGTATGTGTGTATGTGTATGATTTTCCCTAGCAATTCTAGGGAGAAATTTAATCTGTTCTCACTTGGAATTTTGTGATTGAATATATTGTTTTTCTTTGATAATTTTTTAGGATGAAATTCTGAAAGCAGCAGTAATGAAATATGGAAAAAACCAGTGGTCTAGGATTGCCTCCCTGCTGCATAGAAAATCAGCAAAGCAGTGCAAAGCCAGATGGTATGTACCACTTAATGAGTGGAAAACAGAAAGCAACTTTAATTATGACGAGGAAAATGTCAGTTCTTTGAACCTTGCCAAAGAAAGCAGGCAGTGTGATACAACAGAAAGTATGGAGTGGGAGATGGGAATTTAGATTTAAGCCTTAGCTGTCACTTGCTTTCTTTGTGATCTTAGGCAAGCCATATTCCTATCCCCTCTTTCCTGTCCCTGTTTTCTCCCAATGGGGGGGAGGGTCCCTAACTGATGGAGATATGAGGTTCGAATGAGTTAATGTGCTTCAGAGTATTTTGTGAAGCATAAAATAAATATACTTTTAGTATCGATGGACCCCAGCTTGTAAGTGGATTGTGTTCCAGAAATTTGTAACTTGATTTAGAACTTCCTTTTCCAAAGCAATTAGTGATAAGTAATGGTTCATTTTCTAGGCTAGCTCACAGTAGTGAGTTTCCTCATCAATACAGTTGAAGCGTTATTGTATATTTGCTATCTCAGAATATAACTTAACCCAACATTGCACCTGTGATGTCCCCTTTTAAGTCACAGGACACATTAAGTTCTTGGCATGAGTGATCTGGCCCCAGCCTTGACCCATGTGGTACTAGGATCGTATCTTGGATTGTACAAGAGTGACTTAATTTCCTAGTCACCTGTGTGGGAGAAAGGATCAGAATGTAGAGATTGGATCCCAAGGAGGAAGGTGGTCCTCAGCCTGAAGTAATTTTGGTTTCTGCTTGTCTTAGTGGAGCTAAGCTCCTGCCCCACTATTTAGTAAGGCTTGTATCTTATTTGCAGCCAAGTAGACTGGATGGAAAAGGTGGGTTGGGTGGGGCAGTAGGAAAGACAGAGGATGGCATAGTAGTTTTACTTGAATTTAAAAACTCCAAATAAAGCATATGATATTGGGAAGCATTTGGTAAGTGTAAGTCAGATACTTGGAGTAAGCCAAGGTATTGTTGGAATTGACTCAATGTAGGAGAGGGGCACCTGGCTGGCTCAGTTGGAAGAGCATGCGATTCATGATCTTGGGGTTGTGAGTTTGAGCCCTGTGTAGGGTGTAGAGATTACTTAAGTAAATAAAACTTTTTTAAAAAGGGTGAGAAAGTGCTGTGAAAACTAGAAACACTAAAAATGTGTGGTATTTTTGTCTTTATTTCAGATAATTTCAGAACCTCTAATAAAGTATAAAATAAATGGAAACAACTGATAGTTGAGAAAGAAGGCATATGATCATGTTTCAGTTAGGATACCTCTTTCAGGCATTGCTAGTTCTGCATAATTAATAAACAGTGTAAGTTAGTGAAGTAGGGAGTAGTAAATGGGATAAAGTTGACCAAATAGTATTCAGTTGTGAAAAAAGAACAGCTTTTGTAATTGAAGGATAAGAGTTAGCTTGTGTTTTTCAGACACTAGAAGTTAGTATATCTAATGTGTAAATAGGATATTCATGCTGGGTGACTAAATAATGTATAAAATGGTATCATTTTAATAGGTATGAGTGGCTGGATCCAAGCATTAAGAAAACAGAATGGTCCCGGGAAGAAGAGGAAAAACTTTTGCACTTGGCCAAGTTGATGCCAACCCAGTGGAGGACCATTGCGCCAATCATTGGAAGAACAGCTGCCCAGTGCTTGGAACACTATGAATTTCTTTTGTAAGTGAATTTCCAAAAACAGTCTTAACATGTATGTTTATCTCCTGAATGAGGCTGAATAAGCTTTTAGCATTTTCTGTGTTTAAACATTGAGTTACAGATCTGAGTAAAGCCAAAGGAGCTAAAGCTATTGGATTCTGTGCTCTAAGTCTCGTGTGATTGATAGTGTTACATACTTATTATTTACTTTTTAAAAGAATAATTTAAAAATATTTTATAAGTCATACTTATTCTATTTTTTTTAAGAAAAATATGGAAAAAAATAGTATAGCAAATAATCACCCATAATTACACCCGTAATTCCATTGCTGAGAGTTAACCAGAACATCTTGGTTCTTCCCGAAAAAATTTTTTTTTCTTTTTTGTATGACTTTACGTCATTTGTGATTAAGGAACTGCTTGGATTCTGTTTCATGGTGAATGGAACACTCATTAAAATTAGAATTTTAATACCATCTCTTTCAGGTGAAGCAGTGGGAGAATCCGTTTATCTTGTGAATGCCCGTCTGTTGGGTTTTTGAAAGAAAAGAGTGCCAGTGCTAGGAAAACCTGGTATTTCTAAGACTGAGTGGTGTGATAGTGTGACTAACTTTTCTGGGCTTTTTTCTAGGGATAAAGCTGCACAAAGAGACAATGAAGAGGAAACGACAGATGATCCACGGAAACTTAAACCTGGGGAAATAGATCCAAATCCAGAAACAAAACCAGCTCGGCCCGATCCGATCGATATGGATGAGGGTGAGTGCATGCTTCTGAGCGGGTTGTTTCTCCGGTAACCATACATGCCTCAGGCCTCTTTTTCACTGGGTTTCTTTCTAAGCTCCTCTGACTTTCTAGTACCCCAGTTCTGTCTGCAGTGTTACGCTCTCTAAATGTGTCCAGTCTTCTGTTGGAGAGTAATTGCTTTTTCTGGACAGTGTCTCTTCATTTTTTGATTTTTCATTTCATTTAATAAATTAGGCAGTGCAAAACTACTGGACAGATTCCCAGAGGCCAGTGGTAAGCCCTCGAGAGTTATGTTCTCTCCTTCCCATTCTGGGGAGGAGCATCACGACGGGATTTGGAGTTCCAGTCCTGGTAACTACTTTGACTTCAGGCACGTAATGGAGTCTTTGTGGAAAGGCAGCACTGCAGCACTAGGAGGCTGACTCATGATGCCTTCTTCACACACTGAGCCAGGAATCAGAGGAACTGGCTTTTAGATTCCTGCCTGCCACTCATTAGCCATTTGATCTTAGGCAAGTCATAATCCTTCTGAGATTTGATTCTCTTTCCTGTTAGATAGAGAATAATAATAGCTATCTTATGTCAACAGAGATGTTGTGAAGTGTTAAGTGAATGTTTGTTGAGATTTTAATATTTAAAAGTTTAAAAGTAGCGGTTCCCACCTGCTTCATTGTCACATGGTGAGCTTCTAAAAATACAAGTACCAAGGCCTTCCCAGGAGATCTGAGTCCGTAAGCTGCAGCATGGAATGGGTACTCTTGGGATCAGAGTTTTAAAAAAAGTTATCTTGTAAGAAAAGAAAAAAAAAAGTTGAGATTCCTCTGAATAGCCTTATATTGGAATTGCTCTAAGGCATCAGTAATGAAATTTATTCTATTTTGGGAGCCATGGAAATGTATGGGAGGGGAGAAATAGTTCTGAGGGAAAAAAGGTTTGCCTAATGGAGACTTATCTGTTTCCTTATAATTAAATAGTAGTTTTTACAGTACTTTGTCATGACTGGTGCTGTGCCAGTTAGTTGATGATAATGAGGAATATGGTAATAATGGCTACTATTTAATGAATACTTGCTGGATGCTTTACCTGTTAGATTTTACTTAGCTGTCCTCAACATCCCTGTGAAATAGGACTTGTTATTCCCTTTTTTTAGATGATGAAACATGCTCAGGGAGGGTAAATAAATTATCCAGAGTCACAGAATTAGCAAGTGATGGGCCTGGTTTTTAACCGGTTTCTTGGACTTCAGAACCCACACACCACCATATAATGATTATATTTATGGGTTTTCTCTTCTTAAGCACTACAGTATGCCTCTCACATGCCTTGCTTCTGTTGGAGAACTTAGTTTTTCTTCTCTTTATTTTTGCAGATGAACTTGAGATGCTTTCTGAAGCTAGAGCGCGCTTGGCAAATACTCAGGGAAAGAAGGCCAAGAGGAAAGCAAGAGAGAAACAGTTGGAAGAAGCAAGGTATAGTTGATTTCCATCCATAATTGAACAATTAGTCTGTGCATCCTTAGACCCCATAAAACTGTAATTTATCAACTCTGTTGGGCAATAATTAGAATTGTCCAATTCCAGTTTTGCTAATATTCAGTTCCTTTATGGTTTGGAATTTTTTTAAGTTTATTTTTTTTAGTAATCTATACACCCGGCATGGGGCTTGAATCCAAAACCCTAAGATCAAAAACTGTGTGCTTCTCCTTCTGAGCCAGCCAAGCAACCTCATACTTTGGAAAAATCTTATTTTTTTCTCCCTAACAATTACAGAATAGATACAGGAAAAAAACGGGTTTTGAAAAAGATGTTGTAAGAAGTAAAAGATGTTGGCAGAAGTAATGCCCAGATGATATGTTGGATTTGTTCTGTTAACACAGAAGATCTTCATTTATGGTAGCTATTTTGGAGTCAGATGGCTAGAGGACACATAGTCAGATGGCTCTGTGACTTTCGCTTGACTGCCACTTACTCTCCTTGATTAGTATTGAGCAGGTACTGGCTGTGAAATAGAAAACTTGGCACTGTGTAGAGGGAGTTAATGAGCCTTGAACCAAATTTAGACTCTTCTAGAAATTTTTGTTTATATAGTGAGTGGAATCATTGCTGTCTGCTCAAGCGTTTCTCCACTTTCCCCTTCCTTTTTCCTTTTGGTTAGGTCTATGATTGACCTCATGTCCTATGATCCAGAAACTGAGATGAAAAGGATAAAGGGAAAATGTAAATTGAGAGCTTGTTAGCTTTCGAAATTTGGGCATTGGGATAGCCTTTCTAGCCCGCACAGCTGCTGTTTGGGTCCCCACACTGGGAAGTTCGTCCTGACCTGACGACTAGCGTTGTGTTGATGGTTTCCCCGGTAATGACTTTAAAGTGCCAGATCTGGGATGGAGGATTCTCTGATACCTGAGGATGCTTCTTGGCATAGCTGGCCAATCACTAGGCCAGAATAGTTGCTTAATGGAAGTATGAATGGCCCAGAACAACAGAGAGAAGCCAAAAGGAGGTACTCAATTTATTGCCCCGTTTCAGTCATTTTTCTATATTTTGTACTGTTTAGGGTTAAGTAATGTGAGTAGGGTTGGAAAAAAATTCACTTTTCCATTTTTGTCCATTGTTGTTTCGAGACCAAATAAATGGCCAAGGATGCTTCTCCATGTGTGAGTGGTATTGCTTGCTTTAAATATTTTTTGCAGATTTAAATTTACTCTGGATTATCTTGTAATTTTTCTTGTAGAATCTGTGTATCTTAATAATTTGTGTTGTACATATGTCTTGTAATAGACTAGATTGGTCTGTATATGCAAAATACATTGCAGGGCTATTTCTTTTTCTTTTTTTTTAATTTTTAATTTTTTTATTTATTAAAATTTTTTTTTGAAAAATATTTATTTTGGGGGCACCTGGGTGGCTCAGTCGGTTAAGCCTCCGACTTCGGCTCAGGTCAGATCTCACATTCGTGGGTTCAAGCCCTGCGTCAGGCTCTGTGCTGACAGCTAGCTCAGAGCCTGGAGCCTGCTTCCGGTTCTGTGTCTCCTTCTCTCTCTGCCCCTCCTTTTCTCATACTCTGTCTTTCTCTGTATCAAAAAATAAATAAAAAACATTAAAAAATTTCAAAAAGAAAAATATTTATTTTTAAGACAGAGAGAGAGAGCATGAGTGGGGAGGGGCAGAGAGAGAGGGAGACACAGAATTGGAAGCAGACTTCAGGCTCTGAGCTGTCAGCACAGAGGCAGGGCTATTTCTTTAATGCTAACTTAGAGATCCTGTTTTAAAGCTTTTTATTGAATATGAAGGTAATACATTTTTTCTCCAGTATTGCACTATTTTCTTTTTGGGGAATGGTCGATATTAGCTTGGTTATATTCATTTAGTGAAAGGTTTTCTGATGTCATATGAAGTCTTTATTTCCTTCATTTAAAGAATGAAATTATTGGGGCACCTGGGTAGCGCAGTTGATTAAGTGTCTGACTCCTGGTTTTGACTCAGGTCATGATCTCATGGTTCCTGGGATCGAGCCCCACATCTGGCTCTGTGCTTATAGCACAGAGGCTGCTTGGGAGTCTCTCCCTCTCCTCTCTCTGTCTCTCCCCAGCTCTCTCTCAAAATAAAGAAACATTAAAAGAAATGAAATTACTTTACTTTTGAAGTGTGTCTTTGCAATCTTTTCTTTTAATACATAGGTATGTTTATGTGTACATATACACTGTAATATTTGTATAAAATGGGATAATATTGTTACATGCTTCTTTGATGAGAAGTTAGCTATTAATCTTATTGGAGTTCCCTTGGCTTTGCGAATTTTTAGCATGATGTTTCTGTTTGTAGATTTCTTTATTTTTATCCAGCTTGGAGTTTGTTGAACATTCTGGACATGTAGGTTTAGTAAATTTGGGGGAATTTTCAGCCATTATTTCTTTGAATATTTTATTCTTTTTCTCTCTCCTTTTGGTATTCCTGTTGTGCATATGTTGGTGCACTTAATGATGCCCCACATTTCTGTGAGGCTCTGTTCTTATTTTTTTTCTCTTATTTTTTTCTAGCTTGTGTAATCTTTACCCATCTCTCTCAAGGTTCTTTTAAGTTACTTCTATCTTTCACTGATTTTCAGTATTTGATGTAATATTTTCATCATACCTTCCTTTGCTTCTTTAATCATGGTTTCCTTTTGCTTTTTTTTTGAAAATATTTATAATGGCTCCATTGAAGTCTGTCTGCTAAGTCTAACATCTAGTTGCTCTAGCTGGCAGTTTCTGTTGCCAGCTTTTTGTCTCTTGTATGGGTCCTGCTTTCTTGTTTCTTTGTATGTCTCAATTTTTTTTTCTTGTTGATGGGAACTGGACAAGTCAGATCATACATTGTAGCAATTCTGGGTGCTGTGTGTTTTCCATCCTGACTTTTTATGGTCTTTTGCTTGTTGAGTGACCATGGATTGTGTTAGTGAAGTTTCTTCCCTTCCCCTTCTGTCCCCTCCCCTCCCTTCAGAAATGTAAAGCCTCTGATGTTGCTCTTGGGGGCGGTGTGCAGTCTTGGGCATGCCCATAGTCACCCTAGGATGGTGTGGTTTTGACCACACTTTCTTTGGCATCTTCTTCCCTGGCTACACCCAGATTTTAAGCTCTACTAATTGCCAGCTGATTGCTGTATTGTTTTCAACAATATCCTGGAGCACAAATTGCTCCACAAACTGATCCAATTAAATTTGGGCTCATTTGAAGGGATGGTTGTTTCTTCCTCTTTGTCTTCTTCTTCATTTTAGTTAACATACAGTGCGATATTGGTTTCAGGAGTAAAATTCAGTGATTCATTCATCACTTATATACAACATCCAGTTGAAGGCATAGTTTCTGAGATCAGTGTTTGGTATTTGCTCTGATCCCAGGAAGTCTCCTCCCCCTTTTTTCTGGCAAACTAGTGGGCCAACAGATTAGCCGCTGTCTTCGGCGAATCTACCAGTTTCTTCCCACTTACCTTCTACCACAAGTTCCACTGGTTTCAGAGTTCTCTTAGGCCTGAACGTTTTCTCTATACTCTTGCAAATGAAGTCACTGTTTTTGGGGGGAGATTTGGAGTTCTGTCTTCTGCCCTTGGCCTCTGGTGTGTTTGTCTCTGAATGACATCTCCATTGCAGGAGCTGAATGTCTCGTATGGGCAGCAGCCCTAGGTCTCACTTCTCCTAGTGTGGAAGCCTCATCCCACAGTCTGGGGGACCACTGGAGCCCCAATATTTTTAGCAGCATTGTATCCAAAGTAGAGCCTCTGGGCACAAGAAGGCAGGTTCTGGGCAACTCTTGCTGGAACTTAACCTCTGCAACTGGTATCTGGGCGCAGGATGAGAATTGTTGATGTCCTGCCCCTCCTGGAATGAAAGCCTTCCTGTTGGGAACTGGAGGGAGGGAGCACCCTGTGGTTTTGGCTGCACTAGTGTGGAGTACAGAGAGCTTCCATCTCCCAGTGCCAACAGGGGTGAGAGATGAGGAAGTGGGTCTTACTTCAGATACCACAGACTCTCACTTTAATGAATTTTACTAGATTTGTAGCTGGGGTGTAGGGGTGCAAGGGGGTGCAAGAGTACTTGGCTCTGTGGGTGTCCCAGACACACCAGGTTTGGCCACTCCCCACTGGCAAAATCCAAAGGCAAAGGGATGAGTGGTGGTGGAACAAGACAAATTTATTTCAGTGACACTAACACTGGGAAGACTTGGATTAGCATTTTGAAGACTGTCTCCAAAGTGCCAAATACTTCTGGTTTATGTAAGGAGAATGGAACTGTGGGTATGTGCAGGTGGGCAGGAGAAGTCTGGCACTCAAGGTCTTCTTGGAGTCTGTCACCTGCAGGGTCTTGCTGGCTCAGGGCAGTCCTTAATGCTGGAGGGGGGAGTTTCCTTTGCTAGCAGGGGATGCTTTGCAGGGTCTTTTACCTGAGTTACGTAAGCTGGAAAGAAAAATTTAATTAGGAAGTACAGACTCCTATCACAACGGAGGTAGTTGAAATCCTCTTTCAGATTTTCCTTTTCTTCTTTTTTTTCTTTCCTTTTTTTTTTTTTTAAAGTTTATTTATTTTGAGGGGTTGGATAGGGAGAGAGAAAAATCCCAAGCAGTCTCTGAGCTGTCAGCTTGGAGACTGACACGGGGCTTGTTCTCACAAACTGAGATCATGAGCCGCGCCAAAATCAAGAGTTGGATGCTTAACCAACGCGCCCTTGAGGTGCCTCGTCTTTTAAATTTTCTTTTTATTTTTTTAATTTAAAATAATATTTTGGGGGGACACCTGGGTGGCCTAGTTAGTTAAGCATCTGACTTGGGCTCAGGTCATGATCTTGGTTCATGAGTTTGAGCCCCGTGTCGGGGTCTCTGCTGACAGCTCAGAGCCTGAGCCTGCTTCAGATTCTGTGTGTGTGTATCTCTCTCTCTCTCTCTCTTTCTCTCTGCCCCTCCCTGCTCATGTTCTGTTTCTCAAAAGTAAACATTAAGAAAATAAAAAATAAAAATTTAAAATGTCTATATGTTTTTGAGAGAGAGCAAGAAAACACAAGCATGGGAGGAGCAAAGAAGGGGACAGAGGATATAAAGTGGCCTTTGCACTGACAGCAGAGAGCATGACATGGGGTTCAAACTCACAAACTGTGAGATCATGACCTGAGCCGAAGTCGGATGTTTAACCGACTGAGCCACCCGGATGCCCCTCAGATTTTCTTGAATAAATGTTTCATCATGTGCTGTATCTCCTTTGAATCCTTTCCAGAGACTTAAACTTTTTTTTTTTTTGGTCTAATTTTCGTCAGTTTTATGGGGCGGTGGGGGGGAAGGGGTGTGCAGACCCTCATGCTGGAAATCGCTCTTATATACTGATTTCCCCCTTTAATATTGTAAATAAGTTTTCTAGTCATTATATCATTAAAATCATAACATCACGAGAAAGTACAAAAAGTTAAGATTAAATGAAATTCTAGCCTCAGTGATTATTGTTAATATTTTGTTGGACATCCTTCACATCTTACATGTGTATATTCACTAATATGCATGTAATTTTTACATGTTGCTCTATAACATGTAAACTTTGTAATGTTTTTTACACACCAGCATGTCTTGAGCATCTTGCCATGGCAAAGTAGATTTACAGCTTTTTTAAGTTATATAGATGGCTGTCTATTATTCTATCTTACAGCTATGCTCTAAATTTTCTTAATTTCTTGTTGGATGTCTAGATTATATCCAGTTATTAGCTTATTTATGAATGCTGCTTGGTGAAGTCTTACAGCTAAGGCCTTGTATATGTTATTTATTTCTTTAGGCTAAAGGCTGAGGAATAAAATGATTGGGTTAAAAAATGTGAGAAACTTTAGGGTTTTGATGTGTATTTTTAAATTCTCTTTGGGGAAACTGTACCAGTTTATTTTCCATTACTGCTGTGGGTCACTGTGCACTTTTTCTGCACTTGCCATTAAAACAAAAAAACTGAACACTCTTAATTAGATATGCAGATTTAATTTGTGATTATTAGCTAAATATACCTTTTATCATTTTGGCTATATGCATTTTTTCCCTTAGAGAACTATTTGTTTTCTTCTGTTCCTCCCCCCCAACTCCCCTTGGTGATAAATTAAAAAAACAAACAAACCTGAATAGATTCTTTCTATGTAACCATTCCCAATATTAATTATGAATGGTTTTTCCTGTTGTTGCCTTTTGTTTTATGATTAAAAAAATAATTCTATAGAGATATAAAATTTAAAGTTCAAAGCTGTTGGATCTTTCCCTTTGCCCTTTATTTAATTTATATTAAGTGAGTACATTTCCATTCAGAGGCAAGATGCATATTTACTTACATAGTCCCTTCTCGTTTTTCTTTTTGCTTGTGCGTGTACCTTTAAATCAAAAGGGGAATTTATTTTGATGAATGGTGTGAGGTGAAGATTTAAATAAATATTTCTTCCCCAAATATCCAGATAGTTTTTTAAACTCTTTTGGATGATCTATCTCTTCCCCCTGGTATGTGATTTTCAAGGTGATTTTGTGTTCTTTTTCTTCAGGCGTCTTGCAGCCCTCCAGAAGAGAAGAGAACTTAGAGCAGCTGGCATAGAGATTCAGAAGAAGAGAAAAAAGAAGAGAGGAGTTGATTATAATGCTGAAATCCCATTTGAAAAAAAGCCTGCTCTTGGTTTCTATGATACTTCTGAGGAAAACTACCAGGCTCTTGATGCAGATTTCAGAAAATTAAGACAACAGGATCTTGATGGGGAACTAAGATCGTAAGTTGCCTTTCTGATTTTGAACATGGAAAAGTATGACAGGAATTTATGGAGGGCCATGCACTTCCTTGTCAGGGCCAGATTTTTATTATTTAGGACAATGTGGCCTACATAACGTTTTTATTTATTTACTAGATTCACCTTTCTGAGAAAACCAGAGACCCTTGCTGTCATATCTTTGGCACAGAAGGCTGTTGGCCTGTCCTGACACGTCAGTGCTTGGCTCTTAGGGTAGTCTTTACTCAGAGTCACAGTCTTAATGTTTATGTACATTTGTGAACAGGTTAGGTATTTTACTAATGGACTGAGGGATCTGTCAAAATCTCGTCTGTATCTTTTTGTCTGTTGTGAAAATTTTATCTTGTTTTTCTTTGAATGGAAATAAAAAAGTTACCAATGCCTACTTAAGTATTTTTATCTAATGGGGATAAGTAAGCATATTTGTAAAATGTTTGTCTAAAGGTGCAGAAGATTTTCCTATTTCTAGGGATTTTTAGGGTTTTCTCTAATTGTTGCATCTGAATATTGTGGGGAGAACTTTTTGTGATTGTCAGAGAGTTTTAGTTTTCTACTCCCCTACTGACCTTCTGCTCTGTTGACATGAATTGGTACTAAAGGACAGATGCCAGGCACCGTGGAACAGGATTTTCTTAGATGTACTCCATTGTATCTTCTCAAATTAAGACTTTGCATGAGGTGGCCGGTTTGAATAAAGAGATGGAAGTGGGAGCAGGTCATGTGCAACGGGCAGGCTGGATGGGGAAGAGGCGGACACCCAGACTGGGAGGAGGCATTCTCGGAGCTTTCAGAGGTGGCCTTGAGCCTGGCATCAGGCTGTGACCGTTTGTCAGGACTTAAATATCCTTTATAAAAACAGGTGAATTTAAAGAATCATAGTGAACAATTGAAGAACAGTTTTAAAGGGAAATTTAAAAAGTCAGTGTTTTAATCCCATCCCCTTTGTATTATTGTTTCCTGTTATTTTGTATGCTTGTCTCATCATTTTTGTAAGTGGGCACACATACTTTTGTAGGAATGTAATCGTGATATGGGAATACTTTGGTTTTCTTTTTGAAATTCTACATTAAATTTTGCTTATCATCATAGTCTTTATGTAGGCTTAATATTTAGTATGTAAGTTATTTAGTACTGTATCTTATTTAATAATTCTATTGCTATTCTCAGCCTGCATTCCTCATGAGTATAGTGGGTAAGTAATGGTGTAGGGCACAGCTTAATGAATTTAGATTTTGTCTTTTTATCAGTAATTTTTTTTTTAGGACTGGGATTATTTTGTTCAATGTGTAATTTTTAAAAATCTTTCTGCTTTGATTCATGATAGAGAAAAAGAAGGAAGAGACAGAAAAAAAGACAAGCAGCATTTAAAAAGGAAAAAAGAATCTGATTTACCATCAGCTATTCTTCAGACTAGTGGTGTTTCTGAATTTACTAAAAAAAGAAGCAAACTAGTACTTCCTGCCCCTCAGGTAATCTGATAAAAGCATTTTCATTGTGTGAACTCATATGCTTATAATTTATTTAACAGATGTTGGAGGGACTGCGTGCCAGGCTTTTGCTAGGTGCTGGGTGCCCTTAAGAAATTACAGTGTAATAGGTGAGCCACATAAAAATAAGTCCTTATGATTTAATGTGATAACAGCTTATCTCTATAAATGATTGTATCAGGTCTTAAATTGCCCATGTGATGGTTTAGTAAGTAATTGTCAGCTTTTAGCAATTTGTGAGCAGGTTAGGGCTCCTGGCCTCTTAATGTAGCCAATTAGGATAAAGGTGGTATTTGGCTCTCTGGACTTGAGGCTTTAGGTCTATAGGGAATGCTTTGTTATGTCATACTTCTCATTTTGAGACAGTAGCTGTGAAAATTAACGTGGGAGATGTGAAGGGAGAGGAAAACATACCCTCGTTCAGCTTATCACAGGCTTTCTTCCTTAGACTTAATTATAGTTGTTCAGAACCATGGGAGTTTTGAATAAGCTGTTAGTTTATTTTGAGTGGTACAGCTCTGTAGAATTCGATGGTTGGGTTTCATGGAGCCGAGGGATGGACTTAGGAGGCCAGAAGAACTTTATCCAAATGATGTGCTTACATCAACACAGAATTCTTGGTCATAAAACGTTACATAATTTTCTCACGTGTTGCCATCCAAGTACTGATGTTCCTTTTTTTTTTAAGTTTATGTCTTTTGAGAGAGAGAAAGAGACAGTGCTCATGTGCCTGAGTGGGGAAGGGGCAGAGAGGGAGAGAGTCTCAAGCAGGCTCCCCAGTGTGGAACCCAGTGCGGGGCTCAAACCCACGAACTGTGAGATCATGACCTGACTGAGCCACCCAGGCGTCCTGAAGTACTGATATTTCTTAAATTGAGATTTTGCCTGTAATTTTTTTCTTCATTCTCTTTGGGATAGTTTTTTTTTTTTAATGTTTTATTTGTTTTTGAGCGAGGCAGAGCAGGCTCCAGGGTCTGAGCTGTCGGCACAGAGCCCGACGTGGGGTTCAAACTCACAAACACGAGATCATGACCTCAGCTGAAGTCAGACACTTAACTGACTGAGCCTCCTAGGTACCTTCCCTTAGGATCCTTGTTTTTGTAAAATTACTGAGATAACACCTTTTCATTTTCTCAGGGATCTTATGGCTTAGTGGACTCTGATGTTTTAATTGGCTTTCAGGTCCCCCTCCCTTGATGGTTGTATACAAATGTAATTATTTTATGTTCTTGGTTTATTAATAGGTTAGTTGGCTTAAAAGCATTTTATTATGGAAATACAAGACTTTGCAGCTTGGTAGTATATCATAGATGACATTTATCCCCACATTGTATAGGGAAGACTTAAAAACTTTTCAATAGAAATTTTCAAACCCACAAATAATGAAGAAAGGTACGACAAACTGCTGTGTACTCCTCAGTATGTCTTTCTGGAATATGGACGTTTTCAGCCGTGTTGTTCTTTGGTTAAAATATCGTTGTATGGTGATTTCCAGATTTCGGATGCAGAACTCCAGGAGGTTGTAAAGGTAGGCCAAGCAAGTGAGATTGCACGTCAGACTGCCGAGGAGTCTGGCATAACAAACTCGGCCTCCAGCACGCTCTTGTCTGAGTACAATGTCACCAACAACAGCATCGCGCTCAGAACCCCTCGGACGCCGGCTTCCCAGGACAGGATTCTGCAGGTACGCTGTCGGACGGGGGCGTGAGCCTTTCACTCTGTTGTCCTTGAAAGTGAAGGGGAACAGTGAGTTGGTTTGTTTCTTTTAGAAGGGGTAAACTAGATCCTAGAGATTCTGTTATTAGGGACCTAAATTAGCAGATTCAGTAATTAGGTGATTTCATTTCTATGTTTATTCATAGTTTTTTTCTTTTGAAGCCAGCCTTTCAAAATCTTTAGTTTTTTTTTTACTTTACTTACTAGTTTTTGATTACTTAGCACAAGTAATTAGTACCTATTAATAAAGCACAGCATTTTAAAATTTCACATTGCCTAGCAGTTCTAGAAAGAAATCAGATGGATGTAGTCAGTGATTTTTAAAATTTCTTTGCATTTCTGTATTTAGCTTGGCACAGGCTGCTGTCCGTACTGTTTTCTTCTCTCTCCTAAACACATGGGGTATACGGCTCTGTAGGGGGTTTGTACGAGGGAGAATAGCCACACGTAATGAAACACTGTCCAGCACCCTTACCTCTCATGTCCTCTTCTCTGATAATCAGACATACAATTTTAAGGTCTTTATTGGGAGTCAAATAGTTCCTGTAAAGCTTAGTAACAAAAATAGTTATGCTTCTCATTGCTTGCTCTGTAGAGGCACTAATTACAACTATGTTTTTACCATCTTATTGCATGGACACTTATTACTTGTTGATTTTATTTTCAGTTTTAGCCCCTTCTCCACCTGGGGATCTGAACATTTGGCTCTACCACTCTCTTCCTCTACCATGCATGCACACTCTTTCCGTTCCCTCATTTTCTATTATGGTCATATCATAATTTTGGTTAGCTCTGTATTCATGGTTTACTTTATGACTGTGCAAGCCATATTGCTTGCTGAACCCACAAAGTGTCTTATTGCATGTTATTATGTGTTTTTTTGAGTTAATACTTGTTTTATTCAGATGCTAAATTTTTTGATTACTTAGCACAAGTTCAGCTCTAGACTTGACACTGTAATCTGATCAAATTTTAGATATTCTTAGCTTCTTAAAGAAATCTTTCCCAGAATTTCTGAGTGTTCTATTCTGGATGATTACTTTTTTTTTTTTTTTTGCTTTTATTTTTACTTAGTATGTATTTCTTCATTTTCTTAAGTTTATTTATTTTGAGAGACATAGAGAGCAGAGGTGGGACAGAGAGAGAGGGAGAGAAATAATCCCAGGCAGGCTCCATGCTGTCAGTGTGGAGCCCAATGCGGAGCTTGAACTCACCAACCATGAGATCATGACCTAAGCTGAAACCAAGAGTTGGATGCTTAACCGGCTGAGCCATCCAGGTGCCCCTATATTTTATTTTATATTTTATTTTATTTTACTTACTTTTTTATTTTATTATTTTTTGAGAGAGAGAGAAAGACAGACAGAATGTGAATAGGGGAGAAGCAGAGAGAGAGGAGGTCACAGAATCTGAAACAGTCTCCAGGCTTCAAGCTGTTAGCATAGAGCCTGACTCGAGGCTCAAACCCATGAATTGTAAGATCACGACTTGAGCCAAAGTCGGTGCTTAATCAGCTGAGCTACCCAGGTGCCCCTGGATGATTTGATATTGTTTACAGCTTGTTCTCTTGATTTCCTGTTACTGGCACCCTAGAAAGTTCCTTGGATTCACCTATTTCCTGGCTCTCCTTTCTTTGGTTTTCTTGGTTTATGCCCTTGTTAGTGAAGTGTTACTGAAGTAACCTTCACTTCAGTGAAGTCCCTTCAGTAACTTCAGGGAGGGTTCATGGTAGATGGAATTTTTAAGACCTTGCATATCTCTGAATTATTGGTCTATCTTCTTAACTGATAGATAGTGTAACTGGGTGTAGAATTCCAGATTGAAATCTTTTTTTTTTACCTTTTAAGCTCTACACCCTTTGGGGTTTGAACTCACAGCCCTGAGACCAAGAGTTGCATGCTCCACTGGCTGAGCCAGTCAGGTGTTTTCAGATTGAAACGGTTTTTGTTTATAGTTTGGAAGATAGAGCTCCAGTGTCTTCTGGCTTCTGTTATAGCTATAGAGATGTGTGTCATTTAACAAATCCATTTTTTCCTTCTTCTAGAAGTTAATATGATCTCTTTTTCACCCTTGGTGAGACTCTGTTTTCAGTCACTCACTAGGTACTTAATGGATCTTTCATTCTGAAAACTCATGGCCTTCAGTTCTGGGATGTTACTTTGAAAATTTTGTTTCCTCCCTTTCATTGGTTTATTCCTTTTATGAACCTCAATTTTTCTTATTTATTCCTCTTCGGTTTTCTGTTTTTGTGAAAAAAAATTTTTTTAGTTCTATTTTATTACTTTTTTCTTTTTCTTTTTTTCTGTTCTTGATTTTTTCTTTTATAGGTTATTGTAAAGTTGGTTTCCATATAACACTGAGTGCTTCTTTTCCTCCATGCGCATACCCCCTTCCCTTCTCCCTCTCCCCCATCAGCCCTCAGTTTGTTATCAGCATTCAAGTCTCTCATGATTTGCCTCCCTTCCTCTCCCCTACTATATTTTTTCCCCTTCCCCTTCCCCATGGTCCTCTGTTAAGTTTTTCCTGTTACACTTAGGAGTGAAAACATATGGTATCTGTCCTTCTCTGCCTGTCTTATTTCAGTTAGCATAACACCCTCGAGTTCCATCCACGTTGCTATGAATGGCCAGGTTTCATTCTTTCTTGTTGCCATGTAGTACTCCATTGTATATATAAACCACATCTTCTTGATCCATTCATCAGTTGATGGACATTTAGGCCCTTTCCATGATTTGGCTATTGTTATAAGTGCTACTATGAACATAAACACATCTGTATCACTTGGGTAGATCCCCAGCAGTGCTGTTGCTGGGTCATAGGGGAGTTCTATTGTTAGTTTTTTGAGGAACCTCCACAGTGTTTTCCAGAATGGTTGCAGTTTACATTCCCACCAACAGTGTAGGAGGGTGCCTGTTTCTCCACATCCTCTTCAGCATCTATAGTCTCCTGATTTGTTCATTTCAGCCACTCAAACTGGCGTGAGGTGGTATCTCAGGGTGGTTCTGATTTATTTTTGAATTTTTAATGTTTTTTATTTATTTTGGAGAGACAGAGAGAGACGGCACGAGCAGGGGAGGGGCAGAGAGAGAGAGGGTGACACAGAATCTGAAGCAGGCTCCAGGCTCTGAGTTGTCACAACCCAGAGCCTGATGTGGGGCTCGAACTCACGAACTGCGAGATCATGACCTAAGTGGAAGTTGGCCGCTTAGCTGACTGAGCCACGCAGGTGCCTCATTCGGATTTCTGTTTTAATTGACCTTTTGATTTCTTGCTAGGAGATTTTTTTGTGAATTTTATCTTTGTTGGGTTTTTAAATTTCTGCTGTCACATTTTTAATTTCTAAAAGCTCTTTTAAAAATGTGTTCAATTTTTAAATGTTTCATTTAATGAATATTTTGTTTTATTTCTCTGAAACTGTTAATGATGTTTTGTTTTATGTTTTCTTTTCCTTGCTTAGTATTTAAGTTTCTTTTGTTCTCTGTTTTTCACATTGGATGTTTCCTCAAATATCTTTTGATCTTTGGCTCTCTGCTTATATTTCAGGGTTAAGGGTGGGGCACTTTAAAGTAGACTAGAAGCTCTCTAGGTATGGTTAAGGCCCTTCAACTCCAGGCTCCCCTGTAGGCGGAACTGGCTGGTGGGTTCCTTTGGAAATTCTTTTTTTTTTTTTTTTTTAATTTAAAAAAATTTTTTAAATTTTATTTTTGAAAGACCGAGAGACAGCGCAAGCAGGGGAGGGTCAGAGAGACAGGGAGATACAGAATCTGAAGCAGGCTCTAGGCTCTGGGCTAGCTGTCAGCACAGAGCCCGACACGGGGCTTGAACCCATGAACTGTGAGATCATGACCTGAGCCAAAGCTGGACGCTTAACCAACTGAGCCACCCAGGCGCCCCTCTTTGGCAAATTCTTGATGTCAGTATTCTGCATCTTCTTTTGGGTGAGATTCCTGAGAGAAGTAGTTTCCAGTCTTCTGGCCAAAGGTATAAAGCTGGCCAGCCTTTTGGGAGGCTAGTTGGGGAAAAATGTTTTGTATTTGTACTAGCAAAAAGAAAACACACAGGACTTGGGTAATGTGAAATTCAAGGTCTTTCCATGAATTAAGAACAGGGTAGTGGATAATGGAATAACCTTCATTTATTTTTTAAAATATTTATTTATTTATTTATTTATTTAGAGAGAGAGTGTGTGTGTGAGTCTGCGTGCGCGCACAAGTGGACGGGGGAGAGTGGCAGAGGGAGAGAGAGAGGGAAAATCTTAAGCAGACCCCATGCCCAGCACAGAGCCCAATGTGGGACTCGATCCCATGACCCTAGGATCATGACCTGAGCTGAAGTCAAGGGACACTCAACCGACTGAGCCACACACGTGCCCCTGATTATCTTCATTTTCCCCCAGAACTTACCGGCGTAAAACATGTCATTGTGCTAATGGTCTTTATTGGTCAGGAATTCGGACAGGGCACAGGATGAATGGCTTGTCTCTGCTTCATGATGTCGAGGGCCTCAGCTAAGAAGACTCAGCACTGGGGGGTGTCTTCACACATAGGAGCTTGAATCATCATCTTTCTATGTCTGGTGGTTGATGCCGGCTGTGGGTTGGGTCTTCACAGAGAATGGGGAATGAATCTGCATGTGGCCCCTCCAAAGCTTGGACTTTGTTTCAGCCTTTGGCCTCAGAACAGTTGAACTTCTCCCATGGTGTCTCCGAGCTCTAGTAGGGGAGTTGTAATGAGTGTGGTAGGAAGCTGTATGTTTGCTCACTTTGCCTTGCAAGTCAAGCAGTGTCACTTTTGCTGCATTCTGTTAGTTACAGATCATTTACAAGGCCACCTGGATTCAAAAGGAGGGGACATAGACCTCCACTTCACGTTGAGAGGAGGATCAATGTTGGATTCTAAGAAGAGCACATGAGATGAGAGTTAAGGCTGTCATTATCTTGGAAAATACAGTCTCTCACAGGCCTGGAGTTGGGAATTAGAAGATTGTGGGTGCAGTGATGGTAGTGAGTGCAGGGCTGTGGTAGACGGGCTAAAGCCTTCAGAACGCTGTCAGGCCTGCCTAAAGGGGACAACAGGACTTCAGAAAGGAGCTTGCCCTTGTGAGTTATCTCAGGAAGTGGATCAGTTAGTGGTATCTTAACTTCCCAGTGGAAGAAACTGCGACTAAGAGGGGCTAATGAAGACTGGAAAGTGTCTGGGTATTCTGATATTTGGCCTAAGCTCACATTGGGAAATTTCCATTCTTAGCTCTTTATGATTGTAAAGAGATTTGGTACAGGTAATAGAAGCTTTTGGGTCATGATAATTTCATTTCAAAACATTTCTTGACATTGAAAACTTTATTCCAGAACCTCTGATCTGCTGTGTTAGGCTGACAGAGGAATGGAAGTATTGAATTCTATCAATGCCCAGAGTTCATTTTCTCTCTTGGTGTTCATTAAGAAAATGTGTAATAATTCTGTCTCCTTTGAGGTTATATAGTAGGAGCGGAAGAGAGGATTCGGCTATTCTGGCTGAACTGTTAAAACACACTTTTCACCTTCTTGTTTATCAGGAAGCTCAGAACCTCATGGCCCTGACCAATGTGGACACCCCATTAAAAGGTGGACTTAATACCCCTTTGCACGAGAGTGACTTCTCAGGTGTGACCCCACAGCGGCAGGTTGTACAGACTCCAAACACAGTTCTCTCTACCCCATTCAGGTACTGTAAATACATACATCTCTCGTTTTAGAAAAACTTCAAGGATTTGGGCAACATGTTTGCTTTATTAATGTTTGGACAGAGAATGGAAGTAAGTGTTTAACATGGCTTTTGGATTTCTTCTCACTCATAGTAGTAAATAACATAATAATATCCAGGAATTGGTTATTACTATATGGTACTGTCTTTGTTCAGAGTTTCTGATACTATCACCTTTTTTCTGAATACATTTTATCTCATTTATTTATTAAATTTTTTTTGTTTTGTTTTTTAAATTTAAAAAAAGAATCTCAAGCAGGCTCTGGGCTGTGAGCTGTCAGCCTAGAGCCCAACACGGGGCTCAGATTCCTGAACTGCAGGATCATGACCTGAGCTGAAGTCAGATGCTTAACTGACTGAGTCACCCACTCACCCCCATTTTATCTCTTTTAGAAGAACAAATCAGTCCATTGTTCCTTTGATCATTTGTTGAATTATATAAAAATAGTAGTCTTTTATCTTGTATGTATTACTTTTGCTTTTCTTCCAACTTTTTTTTTTTTGGGAGAAAGAGAGTAAGATCACGAGTGGGAGAGGGACAGAGAAAGAGAGGGAGAGAGAGTCTTAAGCCGGCTCCATGCTCTATGTGGGGCTTGGTCTCACGACTGTGAAATCGTGACCTGAGCCGAAATCAAGAGTCAGATGCTTAAATGACTAAACCACCCACGTGCCCCATATCCCAACTTTTTATTTTGAAAATTTCTACATTCAGAGAGGTTAAAAGAATGGGAAGGCAAACATCCATATAGTCATCACCTAGATTCTACAGTTGTTAACATTTTACTGTATTTGCTTTATCACATATTCATCCGTCAATCCATCTAATTGTTTAATGCATTTCAAAATAAGTTGCAGGTTTCAGTCCATTTGACTTCTGACACATTCTTGTGCATATCATTAATTAGAGTCCAGAGTTCGGTCTTTGTTTACAATTTTTTTGTTTTGTTTTAAGTTACTATTTAAGAGGAACTTTAAAGATAGAAACGTTGAAGAAGCAAGTCATATTAAAATGAAATTTGAACTTTTAAGGTTGGAAATCTTTTCGGTGGTTCACTTTTCATTTTCAGTGTTAGGATATATCGTTGTACTGGTTATTTCATATGGGAAGCGTCTCAAACGGTTACAGTTTACCTGACAGCAGGATCAAGAAGCACTGGCAGCCAAATCCTAATATACAATTTAACACTTTTGCAAGGCTTGTAAGAGAGCCTAATCCTTCCTTCCCTGTGTATGTCTTGTCTCTCGACTAGATTGTAAGCTCCTTGGGGGCAGGGACCATGTCTTACGATAGATAACCCTGCATCTCACCTTTGGGAACATCTGTCTGGCAGCATCACTTGTCTGGAATAGACCCAAGGTACAGGAAGTAAGCAGCTAAAACAAACAAACAAAAACAGGGTGTGAACAATTAAGATAGAAGTTGCAAAGTCTGTGGACTTTATTCCTACGAGAGTCTCAGCCCTCACTCAGAGCTGTTCATGTGTAGGCTTGGTGTTGGGTTAACAAACCGAGTGTAAAGGAAGGAACTGCTGAAGTGAGTGCACACCCGTGATAGTGGTGTTCTAGCCAGCAGCTCCTGGCGGTGAGCGGCAAATGATCAGATGAAGACACTGAACTTATAAGCAGGTTCGTAGGGGTCTTTGAGCATTGTGGCTGACCTTTGCCCGTGGTATGTTCTTAGTCACCCAATAATGCATCAAGAAAAGGTTGAAATAATGTTTAGTGGGCCTAGTTTAGCAAGGCAAGAAAATGTCAAGTGCAGTAACTTTACTTGAAGTCATTAAAATAAAAATACTATGTGTAAATATTAAGCTAGTTGAACTAAACCTGTATTTTAACCTAGAGTCCCAACTTAAAACCAGGTAGGAAGACAATTTCTGCAGTCTTAGTTTCTTTCTTTTATGCTTTCTTTGTAAAATAATTTAGGTGAAAAATATTTGGAAGCACACTCCAGATAAAATTGGCACTTTCATTAATTGGAATTTCTGTCTTTCTAGGACTCCTTCTCATGGCTCTGAAGGGTTGACTCCCCGCAGTGGGACAACTCCCAAACCAGTTACTAACTCCACTCCGGGCAGAACTCCTCTTCGGGACAAGTTAAACATCAATCCCGAGGATGGAATGGCGGACTACAGCGATCCCTCTTACGTGAAGCAGATGGTACATGTCAAATCCCTTTAGTACCCCCCTTTTTTTTTTTTTCTTAAACTGCTCTTTTCTTATGGGGCTATATTAAAGTATTTCCCCTTCTTGGTGCATATTACATACATCTTAAGATGACTGTACATCTATAGATGCCAGAAAAGGAAAATGCTTTGTAGGACTTAAGAAGGGGAACCTTTTGGTGTCCTGAGCCGACTTATTCTTTTTTTTATTTTCTATTTTATTTCTTTAAAAAGATTTTTAAAAAATGTTTATTTTTGAGAGAGAGTGTGTGCGAGCAGGGGAGGGGCAGAGAGAGAGAGAGAGAGCGAGCGGGGGTGGAGGGGAGACAGACACAGAATCTGAAGCAGGCTCCAGGCTCTGAGCTGTCAGCACAGAGCCAGATGTGGGACTGGAACCCATGAACCATAAGATCATGACCTGAGCTAAAGTTGGACACTCAGCTGACTGGGCCACCCAGGTGCCCCAAGTCGACGTATTCTTAATGTGTTTGTGGATATTGATTATGCTGATAGTAATTCTCCTTGTATATCATGATTTTATTTTTTATCACTTACTAATTAATAGTTTACTTCCTTACATGGTAATTTTTTTCTACTTCTTTAAAAACAAATTTTGAGTTTGGAATGCCTCATAAATTAGATTTTGAGCCTTGATTCCAGTTTGCTCTCTACTTTTAGAAGAGCAGTCTAGATCTCACAGCCAAATTAAGTTGATGTTTATTGCTTATCTTTGTGAAATTTTCTTTTGTATATTTTGCAAGCTGATACAGCTGATTATAAAAGCCATGGTTTTGTTTCTGCCCATGTTATTGCTTTCTGCATGTCACTGTTGGGTCTCCTGTGATGCCACAGAAAAGCATCGTGAGATTTTTTTTTTAATGAGTTCCGGTGATACTGGCCTGTTTTTAGTTTACAAATTAATTCTAACATTGTGTATAGATTTGGTTCAGAATTTTTTATTAAAAAAATATTTTTTAATGTTTATTTTTGAGAGAGAGAGAGCACGTGAGCTCAGGAGGGCAGAGAGAGAAGGAGACACAGAATCCGAAGTAAGCTTCAGGCTCTGTGCAGACAGCTCAGAGCCTGACGTGGGGCTTAAACTCATGAACCATGAGATCATCACCTGAGCCAAAGTTGGACACATAACTAAGCCATCCAGGCACTCTGAGTTTAGAATTTTTTTCATGTCCAGCTTGGTATCAAGTAATGTCAACTGTGAATGGATACCTAACAGCTAAACAGATGAAGAATCTAATGTGTGCAGAGCGCTATTTGGAGACTTCAGAGGATCTAAAGTTGAGTAAAGATGTCCTTTGTCTTAAGGAAGTTTACGCTCAGGAGAGATTGGCAGTACTAAAACAAGTCCACTAATAATTGTAATATAAGAATAAAATAAGCTTTCTATGTAAAACCAACATGCTTGGGGGGCCAAAGAAAGAAATAATCACATTTGTTGGGTGGGTACTTAGGAAAAACCTTCGTTGAGGAGGTATGCCCAGGAGGAGAGGTGGGGGCCATCTCAGATGGAGGCCACAGCATGAGCAAACACGGAGCGTGTTTCAGACAAAGCAGCTCATCTGGTTGGTCCTCACACCTCCCATACATGCAGTGGAGCGATGGGGAGTAAGACAGGAGAGGTAAGCCAAGGATGTACCGGGTACCAGGCAGTTTCTCTCAGCAAGTGTGGACTGTTTCCTTTGGTCATCATGGGATCTAGTCATTTCTTTCCTTCTTTTTCATTTTTCAATAGTTAATTTGTTTTTAAGTAGATTCTGTCCCCAGTGTTGGGTTTGAACTCAAAACCCCAAGATTAAGATCGCATGCTCTACTGACTGAGCCAACCAGGCGCCCCATGATTTAGTTTCTATTAAAAATAAACACACCAAAACTCCGGCATCTTTTCAGATTAGATTTTATTAGTCCAAGAACAAATTGACTTTTGAATTTGTTCTCAGTGTGAGAAATGTAGTCCTTAAATGGAAATTCTAAAGGATTTTTTCTGCCCTGTAGAGATTATTCCTAGACCTTCTATTAGAATATCCCAGAGTAACTTTATATGTCACAAATTAGAGTTTTTGATCTTAATTTAGAGAAGAAACTGAGATAGAAGTCAAAAAAACTTGTCTCAGCACTGAAATTAGGGATCATTTTTCTAGAATTAAAATTAGGCTAATTATTTTTTAGAAACTCTTAAGAATAGAGGTTGAATATGTAAGATGTATGAATTGAGAAGGACCAATTTTTTTTCCCTATAGGAAAGAGAATCTCGTGAGCATCTCCGTTTAGGATTGTTGGGCCTCCCTGCCCCTAAGAATGACTTTGAAATTGTTCTGCCAGAAAATGCTGAGAAGGAGCTGGAAGACCGTGAAATAGATGATACTTACATCGAAGATGCTGCTGATGTGGACGCACGAAAGCAGGTGGGTAATTGTGCTAGAGAGGAAGTAGTGTGTCCCTGGCTGTGTCAGGAGGCTGACTTAACTGTGTCAGGATCACCACTTAGAAGTTTTTTCAATATCTAAAAAAATTACCCTAAATTACTGAACATTGGTAATAATATATATTCACATAATTAGTAAATACAGGAATAGGCAGTCTTAAAATGTGTGTATGTATATGTGTATATACATAATAATTTAAATACCTCCTGTCAAATTTATTAGGCTTCTTTAAAATACACATAGTCTTTTAGACATTGCTTTTCACTCCTGCCAAGGAAAGGTATTACTGATCAGTCTTAAAAAGAAGTGTATATTGAATTGGTTGAGAAAATGATTTTAGGTTAGTGTAAACAAAAGTGTGGATTTGGAAATGTAAAGACTGTCAGGATAGTATTAGTAACACCTCATACTGATACATCTTATAGTTAATTACTCATACACACATAACAGCCTGTTGATGTAAGTGGGGATAGGTGTTAACCTCATTTTAGAAATAAGGAAACCAGCTCCACTTAACTAAGTTAACTTTCTCAGCTCTCATATTTGGAAAGTGGTGGATCTTGACCTAAAATTGGGATCATGTGACACCTTTTAGGAATTCTCACTGTAGTCCATTATAGGATAACTTAATTAATTAATTGTTAAATGTTTATTTTGAGAGAGAATGTGCGCAAGCAGGGGAGGAGCAGAGAGAGAGGGAGAGAGAATCCCAAGCAGGCTCTGTCACTGGGGTGACTGTGCTGTCAGTGCAGAACCTGACTTGGGACTCAATCTCATGAACTGTGAGATCATGACCTGCATCCAAATCAGGAATTGGATGCCTAACTGACTTAGCTATCCAGGCACCCCTAGGATAATTTTAGAAATTGGATTTCATGGGACTGGAGGGGGAATAGCATCAATGCAAATATATTTCAGAGAGAAATCACATGAATGTGCTTTTTAGTTGATAGTACAGGATAACACTTTATTTATTTAAAAAAATTTTTTTTTAATTTTTAAATTTATTTTTGAGAGATAGTGTGAGCAGGGGAGGGTCAGAGAGAGAGGGAGACACAGAATCCAAAGCAGGCTCCAGCCTCTGAGCTGTCAGCACAGAACCTGACGCGGGGCTTGAACCCATGAACCGTGAGATCATGACCTGAGCCGAAGCCAGACATTTAACTGACTGAGCCAACCAGGTGCCCCATAATACTTTATTTTTTAAGTTAATTTATTATGAGACAGAGAAAAAGAGAGAGCATGTGAGTAGGGGAAGGGCAGAGGGGGCTCGGGAGAGAATCCCAAGCAGGCTCTGTACTTTGAGCACAGAGCCTGATGCAGGGCTTGAACTCATGAACCATGAGATTGTGACCTGAGATGAAATGAAGAGTTGGATGCTTAACACACTGAGCCACCTACGCACCCCCAAGATAGTACTTATTATGTTTAGTTCTCTTGGTTACTTTGCCTTATGTTTACTGTCAGAAATGTCATGAAGTTAACCCATATTACTTGTGATTTCAGACTTAGGAAACAGCACATTCATTGGCTGGTTTTTTAAATTAAAAGTCTGTAGCTTTTGAGGTGGAAGTGAGGTTTGTGTTGCAGGAAGAACAATTAAGAGTCCCCTGTAAGTTTAGGGTTCCAGTTTATTATTTGAATTTTTAAAATTTTATTTTATCTTATTTATTTACTTTTTATTTATTTATTTATTTGAGATACAGAGAGAGACAGTGTGAGCAGGGGAGGGTCAGAGAGAGAGGGAGACACAGAATCTGAATCAGGCTCCAGGCTCTGAGCTGTCAGCACAGAGCCCAATGCAGGGCTCCAACCCACGAACTGTGAGATCATGACCTGAGCCGAAGTTGGATGCTTAACTGACTGAGCCACCCAGGCACCCCTTAAATTTTATTTTATTTTAATTCCAATATTGTTAACATACAGTGTGGTATTAGTGTACAATATAGCAACTCAACAATTCCATATCACCCAGTGCTAGTACCTTCCTTAATCCCCATCACCCATCCTTCCACCCACCTCCTGTCTGGTAGCCATCAGTTTTCTATAGTTAAGAGTGTTTCTTGGTTTGTGTCTCTCTCTCTCTCTCTCTCTCTCTTTTTTTTTCTTTCTTTGCTGGTTTGTTTTGTTTCTTAAGTTCTACATGAGTGAAATTAGATGGCATTTGTCTTTCTGATTGTTTCACTTAACATTACACTCTCTAGCTCCATCCATGTTGCACATGGCAAGATTTCATTCCTTTTCATGGCTGAGTAATATTCCGTGTGTGTGTGTGTGTGTGTGTGTGTGTGTGTGTGTGTGTGTGTGTTCATTATCTTTATAGATATATACATACATACACATACACATCGCATCTTCTTTATCCATTCATCAATCCATGGACACTTGGGCTGCTTCCATAATTTGGCTATTGTAAATAATGCTGCTCTAAACATAAGGGTGCATGTGTCCCTTTGAATTAGTGTTTTTGTATATTTTGGGTAAATGCCCCAAAGTGCGATTACTGGATTTTAGGGTAGTTCTATTTTTAACTTTTTGAGGAGCCTCTGTACTGTTTTCCTCAGGGGCTGCACCATTTTGCTCTCCCACCAACAGTGCTCGAGGGTTCCTTTTTCTTCATATCCTCGCCAATACTTGTTCTTTCTTATGTTTTTGATTTTAGCCATTCTGAGAGGTTTAAAGTAATATCTCATTGTAGTTTTGAATTGTATTTTCCTGATAATGAGAGATGTTGAGCATCTAGGTGTCCGCTAACCATCTAGATGTTCTGTTTTTTGTTTTTGGAGACGTGTCTGTTCATATCTTCTGCCCACTTTGTAATTGAATTATTTGTTTTTTTCGTGTTGTGTTGTAGAAGCTCTTTGTATATTTTATATACTAACCTTTTCTCGGATATGTCATATGCAAATATCTTCTCTCATTCAGCAATAATCCTTTTTATTGATTATTTTCTTCATTCTGCTTTTTATTTTGATGTAATTCCCATAGTTTATTTTTGCGTTTCTTTCCCTTGCCTTCGGAGACATATCTAGAAAAATGTTGCTACAGCTGATGTCAGGGACATTCCTGCCTGTGCTCTTTTCTAGGATTTTTATTAGAATTCCAATTTAAACAAGAAGAGAATGATTATCTGATGGATGGAGCCATGTAAACTTGGAGAATGCTCTAGTAGCTGTTGGCAGTTCTTAAGTTTGTATTGTAATGAGAGAATGAATAGACTGATTTCTGTGGCCTTATATTACCTTTCTGGAAACTTACACAGACTTCTACAGCTTTAACTCTTGAACATACATGTTCTTATACATGTTTTCAACTTTATTGAAATGCAGCAATACCGTATAGCTATAATAATTGATGTAAAAATAATTTTTTTAGGCTATACGAGAGGCAGAGCGTGTAAAGGAAATGAAGCGGATGCACAAAGCTGTCCAGAAAGACCTGCCAAGACCATCAGAAGTATGTATTAGAATTTCTGGCTTAGGAAGTTTTAAGTTTCTTCTTATGCGATTGATGCTTTTATATCATTCATAAAGTTTGTAAAACAGAATTTTACCTGCTTTCTGGAATATAGTAAAGCAGTTCCCAAGTATAATCTAAAATGTTTTGTTTGCACAAATAAGACCTTAGAAGGAAAAACAAAGAATTTCTTTTGAAAATATAAAACTATTATTTAATTCATGCTAGAACAAGTAATAGCATCAGTATTGGAGTGAGATGTTTGGTAATTGTACTTGTTTTAACATTTTAGGTAAATGAAACTATTCTCAGACCCTTAAACGTGGAACCACCTCTAACAGATTTACAAAAAAGTGAAGAACTAATCAAAAAAGAAATGATCACAATGCTTCATTATGACCTTCTACATCACCCTTATGAGCCATCTGGAAATAAAAAAGGAAAAACTGTAGGATTTGGTACCAATAATTCAGAGCACATTGCCTATCTGGAACATAACCCTTATGAAAAGTTCTCCAAAGAAGAGCTGAAAAAGGTATGATTGATTATAAAATGTTTATTAAATAGTGTGTTTCATGGACAAACATCATCTTGTTTTCTCATGGTGATGTTTATAAATAAGTGAATTACATGATTAGGAGGTGAGTGTTCATAGTATTATGAAGAAGACATACTTAATAACGCCCCCCCCCCCCTTCACTCAGTGATAGACCTTTTCCAGGTGGACACCTGCTTGGGTGGCCAGGGGTTTTTGTTTCATGGGTGAATGCCTCATGGACAGTTGCTGCAAATTGCCATTTTCTGTGTTTAACTCTGCTACTTCTGAGTTGAATTGAATACCTTGAATACTTAAACCTCATTTATTTAGATTAATATGAAAAAAGAAAGCCTGAATTTTTTCCTCTTACACGATTTCCCACTAACCTTTTAGATAAGGAAATACAGAAACGTTTTTTTTTAATTTTTAATGTTTTATTTATTTTTGATACAGAGAGAGACAGAGCATGAGAGGGGGAGGGGCAGAGAGAGAAGGAGACACAGAACCGGAAGCAGGCTCCAGGCTCTGAGCTAGCTGTCAGTACAGAGCCTGACGCGGGACTCGAACCCACGAACGTGAGATCTGACCTGAGCCGAAGTCGGAGGCTTAGCCGACTGAGCCACCCAGGCGCCCCCAGAAACGTTTTCTTGTATAAAATCTGTGCTACCTCTTCCTCTGTCTGTAGTTGATTATTTCTGCTCTGACAGAGCAAACAGCTGTGGTTGTGAATTGAAATCTGTTCCATGGTCTGAGGAAATACAGTTGGTGTCATGGTTGGAAGCAGAGTGGTCATTAGCTTTCGTCTTACTTCTTCAGTCCTTAGCCCTGTGGGGCAGTGGCAGACTTGTTGATTGCAGCGGGCTGTTGCATAGTTGGGGAGAAAACCTGGAAGATATTTGTTTTCCTGTCTTCTCTCCTACTCTTTTCCTCTGTCGTTTTCTTTCTGTTTTCCTTGTTGCAAAAGTAATACGTGTTTGAGGGATTTTTAGAAGTTAGAGAGAGGAAGGACAGTTCAGATCAATATTTAAACAGTTTGCCCCTGATTTCTGAGTAACCTTTTGTTACTCTTTTTTAGAAAGTGTGATAGGAAACTGACATCTGTTGAATGCTTATGCTTGTGGTAGGTACATTTTATCATTGGACTGGGGTTGAGAATTATACTCTGAACTCCATACTTGAACTGTTTCCTCTTTTTAAAGTGAAAATAGGAGAAGATGGGATTTAAGAAATTGACTGTGTGTATGGAAACCTGAAATAAGGATCACATTGTTGCCCAACAGAGGGTTCTGTAGGGAATAGATTCTAATAAAACTTAAAAAAATAATAGTTGTAGGTAGTGCTTTAGAATTATTGGAAACCATTATAAAGTAGTTTAAATTTTTGTTTTTTAAAATTTATTTATTTTGAGAGAGTGTGAGTAGGGGAGGGACAGACGGGAGAGGAGAGAAAGAATCCCAACCAGGCTCCGCTGTCAGTGCACAGCCCTATGCTGGGCTTGAACCCACGAGCCCTGAGTGAGATCATGACCTGAGCTGAAATCAAGCGTCAGACGCTTGACTAATTGAGCCACCCATGTGCCCCTCGTTTTTTTTTTTTTTTTTGTATGTGTGGTTTTTTTTTAGATTAAATATTCTTTCATATTTTATGTTGTATTTACATTCTTTTCTGTTCCAAAAAGAGTTTAAAACAGCATTTACTTAGATTCTTTATGGACAGTTTAAAAATAACTTAGTTCTACTCTCTTCTAATAATTATAAGAGCTGAATTTGTAAATTTTTACTTTGTACAGTTTTGGAGTGAAATACCACTTCTTTTATTGTGAAATGTGGAGTTTTCATTAAGTGTGTTAAAATTGGCTTTTTTCATTATTTCTTCTCAGAGATATTGTTTAAAAGTATCCATTCCTTATATTCTATAGTCTTGATTTTCTATTGTTTTAAGTTTTTTGTATTTGATTTTATATATTTTGATTTGATATATATTGGTCCCTGTTTATTTTCTGTTGTACTAGAATGATGGAAAGCTTTCTTGAAGGCATAAAACGATAGTTGCCAATTTTGAGCAAAGGGCTGGAAAAAGTTGGTGTGGTCTGCTCGTTGGGTCCTTATGTGTGTTTGGGCTATGCTGTATGTATGTTGTATCACTTAATCCTGATAACAGACATGTCAGGTGGGCTTTATCCTCATTTTACAGCTGAGAAATGGGCTCTGAGATGTGAAGCAAGTTCAGATAGCTGCTTGAATGGTAAAGCTATGACATGCACCCAGGCCTGTCCAACTCTATCTCCCCTCATTCTGTCATCTCAAATTCTCTTAGTAGTAAGTAAAAGCTGGTCTGTGAGCCGTATTATTTGATCTGTGCCCCCATCTCCTTCTTTGGCAATGTCAGGGGCATCTCTTCTGATGAGAAAAAAGGCATGTATCCAAAGAAGTGCCTGGTCGCCCTTTGCAATCCTGTGAAGTCTGAAGTGCAGGGAGGGATTGGAGGGAAGGAGCGCACCCAGATGAAGGTACCATTTGGCTGGGCCTTCATCCTGCCTTGCCTTTTATTAGTGTGATGTGTTTTCGAACAACTGCTTAATCTTTCTGAGCCTTGGTTTCATCATCTTTGTTACAGCTGCTTTGTAACGTGTTTATGGTGTTTGGAGATAATGTAGGTAAAATTTTTACATTGAGTTTTTGGCATAGAGTAGATATCCAAGAGATGGTAGTTGCTGTTGTAATAGAGGCAGAGATGTTTATATTATTGGTGATCTATAGAAGCTTGACTTTTTAGGTCAGTCTGCATCAACTTACTGGCTTCTTAATTCGTTTTGTTTAGGTATTGTTCCCCCCTTCCAAAAAAACCCAAAAAAACAAAAACAGTCGCCTGAAACTCCTTGCCTTTCACAAAGAAAGAGGAAAAATTAGCTTTTCAAAATTCTCTCTTGATAATATTCTGGTACCCAAACTTACTAAAATTACTGCCGTACACAGGCCCAGGATGTTCTGGTTCAGGAGATGGAAGTGGTAAAACAAGGTATGAGCCACGGAGAACTCTCAAGCGAAGCTTATAACCAGGTGTGGGAAGAATGCTACAGTCAAGTTTTGTATCTTCCTGGGCAGAGCCGCTACACACGGGCCAACTTAGCCAGCAAAAAGGACAGAATCGAGTCACTTGAAAAGAGGCTTGAGGTTGGTATCCTTTTAAAAGTCTAATTTAGTGGCACCTGGGTGGCTCAGTGGGTTAAGTGCCAACTTGGGCTCAGGTCATGATCTCATGACTCGTGGGTTCGAGCCCTGCGTCGGGCTCTGTGCTGACAGCTCAGAGGCTGGAGCCTGCTTCGGTTTCTGTGTCTCCCTCCCTCTCTGACCCTCCCCCACCCACTCTCTCTCTCACAAAAATGAATAAATGTTTAAAAAAAAAAAAGTCTAATTTAAATGTACCTTGATTGAAACAGTGGACCAAATAATACCACTGGGGACAGTTTCAGAAAAATAGACCTGAGGCAGTTACTGCTTTTGCAATTCTTGCTTTTTTTTTTTTAAAGTCTTTTTATTTTGTTTAGTGGTGTCTACCTTTAATATGGGGCTTGAACTCACGACCCCGTGATCAACAGTTGCATGCTTTTCTGACAGCCAGCCAGGTGCCCCTTGCTTTTGCAGTTCTGGAGGGAAAACTGTATTAAAGTGTTTGATCTTTGGCTGTCGTTGGTTTTTCAGAATGCCGCCCTTTATGAGAGAGTGGTCCCTCCAGGTTGATCCCAGGTCAAACAGGACCTCTTAAATGTGGGAGCAAGGGGACAAGAAGTTAACACTGGTCACTCAGAACAGTGTCCATCAATGCTCGAATAGCTTGTTTCCTGTAAAGATGGATCTCAGTGGTACCAAGGAGCTTTTTTATCTATGGCCAAGAGAGCACCTTTATGAAACTTTGGTTCCTTTTTGTTCATTCTCTGATTCCTTTGCGTTTGTTACAGAGAGAGCATCGAGCTGCGTTATCTTTGATAATGGCTTCTGTGATTTTTTTCACATCTGAGGAAATGTTGAAAGGTACTAGATGGAAGTTTCACAGCATATGGTTTCTTAATATAGTCTGCAGGTTTTGAATTCCAGAATCTGTGTAGGCATTTTGCCAGTGGCATGTAAATTGTGGTTCCTGGACCACTAGGCTGCCTTGTGGATTCTTCAGTGTGGTCTTCAGGGATGTTTCTGAGGCCAGGATAGGATGGGGAGAAAGGGGTGCTGCAGGCAAGCACGTGCAGAAATGGCTGTAATGTCCTCCTTTGTGATTACTCATTTCTCTTTACAGAAAGCAGATTGGAAAATATTTTTATTTAAAGTAAAATAAGAAAAGTAGTAATACTACTAGAAGGGGTTGATGTGTGGGTCTAGGGAAATGAACAAGAAAGAGTTCTTGTAACATGAAATTATTCTAAGTCTTAATTTTACCTTTAAGGCTGCACATATAGGGACCTAATGGTTAACGCCTGTGAACTTCTTTTATCATTTAGTGGATATTAGTTTCTTTTTGAATAATTCTACCTTGGGTAAAATCTTTGTGCAGTCCAGTTGTTGCTGGTTACTCCGTTGTACTGCTGACTTCCAGCAGGGTGTGCTGTTGCTCTGTGTTTTAGTTTGGGGTTTAAAGTCCGGGCAAGTAGAACATCAGTGGTCACATTTTAAGTTACATTTTCTGTTGTGTTGGCTTCGTTTATTTATAAATGGTAGTTAGCAGTGTAATCCTGATCTAAGGTGAGCATTGTAATTGATTAGAAAGCTCTTTGGAAAGCTTTCTTGTAACCTTTACATATAAATACTTTGTTTGCTCTCACTTAGTTTGAAAATCTTCTCATTTGAGGCAGGTAAACTTTTCTGCCCCACGTGGTAAGGACATTTTGTGCTTTTTAAAATATAAAAAACGTCTTTCCCTAAATCTCATTTACTTTGTTGAGGCACTAACTTTCATGACAGCAAATAAATGTGTCATGAAGTGAGTGGTGCCATAAAGTACAGTAATTTTTATTTTAATGTTGAGTTGGTCTTGTGAGTTTTGAAGGGAAAAATACAGAAAGAACCACTGCTGTTCTTCTGGAGATTTATTTGGGTCGTTTATGAGCAACCATTAAAAACATGTGGTTCTCTTTGTTCAGTTCAGTACCAGGAACTGAAATCTTCCGTTGAACTATTTTTGTTGAAGGATTGGTGATTTTGGAGGAATATTCATAAAACAGTCTGAAGTAATTTTTCTTTTCTTGACTTCTGGATAACTTACTTTATTGTTTACCCAGCCAGTTACTTTTAAAGAATATGTAATCAAATCCTTTAATTTAGTAAACTACACTTATTTCAAATGAAAGTTCATTAAATCTTTAAAAAGAAGAAAAGAGACTCAAAAACCCAAATAAACAAATCCCCCATTTTATTTGTATCCATCCCTAATTCAGAACTAGGTTTGTGTTCGCTTATTTTAGTTTTTGAAGACACAATTCTACTGGTTTGAAATACATAAATATTTTATTTCAATTGTGGTAATTCTTTCATCATTTCAGTTGATTACTAAATTATAAACATTATTCAAAGTTTGTTGTGGGGAAGGAACTCCAGTTGTATTATATAAACTAAATGCTATACTTAAATTATTCTTTCCACTCCTAGGTTCAGGGAGATAGCCTTTCTGTGCAAGCACAATACACCATGGCTGCCAGTGTGTTTGATTTTTGCTGCCATGAACTTTGGAACAGTGAATCTAAATTACGGCCCTATCACAGTGTATCCAGCAAGATGAAATCCAGCTTTGTCGTGGTTGGTGTCTCCTAAATGGATTAAAAAATATGCCCTGAGGTTTATATTGGAGCTGGGTCTTTGAGCCATTACTCATGATTAGTATTTGAAACATAGAGTTTAAATGAAAATCCTTAAGATACTCACTTAAAACTAATAGAACCATCTCGGGTTTTATGTAGAATGCGGTGGGTGGTGTTAGGAGTCTGTTAAATAAATGGAATCAGAATGTAGTCACAGGTCAGATCTAAGTGGGAGAGACTTCTGAATTGTAACCAAGTTCATGTGTTTTACTCTGCTTTGGCGGCAGAATTAATTTTAGAACTGTGCCATACAAACGTTTGTGGGTGAAACAAGGCGGCAGCAGTGAACAGAAATGAAAGCTCATGTCAGAAAAGGAAGAGTAGAAAGCACAGCATGTCGAGGCTATTCAAATATACTTTAATCGCTTCTGAGGGTATTAAGGGTATGTGGTAGGAGAGCAGAATGGTTGCTGTCTGTAGTGCTGCCCCTAATTTTTTAAAAAATGGTTAATTTCTGTTCACTGTTATTTTTTTTAAAAGAGGGACTATTTTTTAAAAATAGTAGGACAATTTTTATCAAATGGAAAAAAAAAAGTCTTTATAGTAGTTGATGTGATCGTATGTTCAGTGACTAGTACTGAGCATCTAATATGCGCCAGTGCTTGCTCTGGCCCCTGGGACGGAGCGGGAACAAAGCGGACAAGCTCTGTGCTCTCATGGCCTTCAGTTATCTGGGAAATGCTTCATGTGGCGGACAACCTCATTTTCTGATGATGCCAGATAAATGAGTCATTACTGTATTTGGGAAGTGCAAATAGAATTTGAAGTGTTCTAATTTGTTTCCACTTTAAGTGGAAATAGGAAATCGTCTGAAGACATAATTATTTTGAGTGAAATAATTTCCAGTAGGTGCAAGAGTGAAATGAGAAGTCTGAATTTAGGCCTGCTATTAAATTTAATAGTATTTGAAGTAGTATCTAAACTGCTGTGTTGAGGAAGTTTGGCTGAAAAGTAGATTTTGTCATGTTAGCTATAAAAATGGAAAGGCTTTCCTTAGAGGTGGAAACCAGGTCCAGAAGTAATATTTCTCTGTGTATTTTACTGGCACAGTCAGCTTAGTCAAGAAATATTACGTAACATCGACTTCTTGGAAATAAAGTAACTTAAAAAACACAGATAACACATCTTTCCCAGTGTATGTATGGAATTCTTATGAGTGCCCCTGACTTTATACTGAATGGTTGTATTTCAGCAAAATTGACTACACAATGGATCATATTTTCAGTGATTTTCTTTATAAAATTAGATATTTTTACATAGGAAATAATTCCCTTAATACTTTAAAGAGTGAAAATTCAGGGTAAGGATCAAGTTGTTGGGCAAATCTGGATGGAGGACTGTGTGTGAAGTTAACTGGCCAGGTTTATGTTCTCTTGTGCATGCGTGTGTGGGGGGGGAGGGGTGACATGGGACACAGGAGAGAAGTTTCTAGTACGCTGGAATGCTCCCTTTCTCAAATACTGCTCTTTGCTTTGATCCTTAGAGGCACAGACAGATTTCTTGCTTGTTTGTATCAAGAATGCTAGAGCCAGACCAGAGATCTTGGTACAATTGTGTTGCTTCTGTTGTGCCTCAATATTGAATTGAATTTCTTTCATGCAGTTAGTCTATTTCATTTCCTAACTCATACAGATGTAAAGTGCTCTTGATATTACTTTGTTGGTGCTTTATTGTTCTTGGAAAGGTTTTTAGTCATGTTTTTTGCCTTACTGATTAGCTTGCTTTGCAGGGATGCAGTCTGGTGGATGCTAACTGATAGATGCTAGCAATAATCACATACTTGGACCTGCATCTCATCAGTGTGGAGAAGGTTCCCTGATACCATTTAATGCTAGTGAGTATAGAGATGGAAGGAAAGGCACTGACGGCCTCATGTTGTTGGCAAACATTTCGGTGGCTGAACCACATCGTTACTACTCTAGGGTGATATTGCTGAGCGATAGACTAGGAAGTGGAGCTGCCCTCCATCTGTATTTATTTTGGGCATCCGTAAACCTGTTTTTTCAGTGGTATAAAGTTATATTCTGGGCCCTGAGCAAGAGTTTCACTGAGGGATGCTCTTAATGTTTCTGAACCTCACTGTAACAGACTTTTAACTGAAGACAGTATTGGAGACCCAACGATAATGTGTTTATTTTGGAATTACTTAAGCTTAGTAACCTTAACAAACTTAGTGAGTTTGAAAGTAACAATTACACTTTTATAAGTCCCATACAGCCCCCTTTTGTAATGACCCGAGGAAACACTTATGGCTCCACTGATTCATCTCCTGGGGACCATCAGTTTTCCATTGGTCTCTGGCCAGTCTTTTTTAGACAGTTTCTCTTCTATGCATTTGAGAAATAACATTTGTAGGTGTTTTTCTAAAAATAATACCTGTACTTTGTAGAAATTTAAAAAGAAATTAAAAAACAATTTGAAAAGAAGCCTACCATCCAGACATAATCACCTTACACATTTTGAGGGATATGTATGTGTATGTGTATATATTAATATATGTGTGTGTGTGTAAATAAATATAGAAAAAATTACTGTATGCATCTGTGTGTGGATGAAAGGAGGAAGATGTTTAGAACTGAATTGGAATCACCATATACTACTTTGTTAACTTAGTAACATATAGCAAGTATCATTTTTAAAAGACCTGGTCACTTGCTCTCATTTATAAAGTTGTGGCAAAGATCTGGTTTGGTGAAATCCCCAGTTATGCTAGTTCTATTCTGCCCAACTTCTTGAGAAGTTGTTAAATAACCTTTTTTCGCCTGTAAAGTTTTTCTGAGAAATATTTGTGTTTTTATAATTTTATAGCTTGTTAAGAATAAAAGAATTGGGGGGGGGCGCCTGGGTGGCTCAGTCAGCTAAAGCGTCTGACTTTGGCTCAGGTCATGATCTCACAGACTGTGGGTTCGAGCCCCGCTGTCAGGCTCTGTGCTGACAGCTCAGAGCCTGGACTCTGCTCCGGATTCTGTGTCTCCCTCTGTCTCTGCCCCTTGCCTGCTCACTCTCTGTCTGTCTCTCTCAAAATAAAATAAAGACCTAAAAAAAAAAAAAAAAGAATCAAAGAATTAGGAATTGAAAAGTATAAGCTGAGGAAGGTCAAACCTTTTCTCAAGTGTCAAATAAAATTCACCTAGGTTAATGTCTCAACCAGGGAAAGAGTGATGGGCAGGTCTATTCATTAAGATCTTGTTTACATGTGTCTAGAATAACTTGTTTTTCAGGGAACTGTCTGATGGCATTTAGCCAGTTAGTCCCACAGCTTGAATTTCTTCAGGCATGTTTGCATTTCAGAGGCTGAGACAGAGAGGATGTTCGGTTTCTTAGTGGTGCTGTGGTCTAGTGCATTGAGCTTTCAAGTAGGACATACTTCATAGCTTCATCACTTAGTGTCTGTGTGGCCTAGGACAAGTTACTTAACCTCTCTGAGCTCGTATTTCCAGTGTTACCTATAAAATTAGGGTGGGTAATAGTTTTTAGCTCAGGGAAGTAAGAGTTTGAGATTAAGATTAAATGAGATACTGGTTGTGCCTAGCAGATAGCAAGTTTTAGTGGATGGGAAATCTGTCCTGTATCTCTTCAGGTCTGTTAATCACATTAGTGTTGTCTAAATTGGATTAAACTTGGTTAGATACTTTCACTATCAAGAAATAACCTTGAACAGCGGGGTGGCTGAGTTTCTGTTCTAAAAGTTTTGATGACTGTCTGAAATCTGAGATGTGGGTTGATTTTCACAAGGAGATTGAATAAGACTTAATGCTCAGATTTTGGTTAGTATAAGTGGATTTTAACGTAATTGTGGATTTTAATTTAACATTTCATATATACATCCTGGTGTGCTAAAATTGTTGACATACTTGTAAATTTTGATGTCTCTGATATTTCATTGTATTGGTGCTTCATGGTTTGTGGTGCACCGTCTTAACAGCATAGCTTCCGCAGTAGATCTTGAATTTGAATTTTATAGAACCTTTTATTATGGGAGTTTTCAAATATACCCTAAAGTGGATTAGTTTAATTCCTCAAGTGTTATCATCCAGCTGTATCAACTCACAGCCCCTTTTGTTTTCAGTATTATTCTCCCTTCCCCATTATTTTGAACCAGATTCCAGACATTGTAGTATAAAACGATTATAGTACATGAAATTTGTCAGTTTGCTGTCCTTATATATTTACATGTAGATATATTGTCATTCATCTCTTTTGAATTGAATTTTACTCTTTCATATTGGATGTAGTCACCTTTAATTATATCAAGTGTTGCCTACTTTAATTTCCTAATGATGAATTTTATTTAAGGTTATTAGAAATTTTGTGCTGATCCATATTTAAAGCATAAACTTCCATTAAAACACTATGTGATAGATTTGTCTGGTGGCAAGTTAACAAAGTATTTAATCCTGTTTCTACTACTGTCTCTCTTGGTATTTGTGTGTGTGTGTGTGTGTGTGTGTGTGTGTGTGTGTGTTGTGTGAGAGAGAGAGAGAGAGCGAGAGAGCGAGCAAGCGAGCGAGTGCGCCCGCCCACATGAGCAGGGGAGGGGCAGAGAGAGAAGGGGACTGAGGATCTGGACGGGGCTCTGCACTGACAACAGTGAGCCAGATGTGGGGCTCAAACTCACGAACCGTGAGATGAGGACCTGCACTGAAGCCAGATGCTCAACTGACTGAGCCACCCACGTACCCCTCCATTAGACGTTTTAAGAAGAATTTGAAGTGCATATCTAAGGGCAGATAAGGATTTAAAAAAATTTTTTTGAGAACTCTTTGTAAGTCAGCTCTGATGTACCATACAAGCTCCTTAAGGCAGTATTGTTTTGTTTAAAATAAGTTGTCCTTCAGGAAGGGTAATTGCTGATACTTAATATATATTTTTTTATTAAAAAAATTTTTTTACATTTATTTTTGAGAAAGAGTGAGTGGAGGAGGGGCAGAGAGAGAGGGAGACACAGAATCTGAAGTAGCTCTGGGCTCTGAGCTGTCAGCACAGAGCCTGACACTGGGCTTGATACTACTAACTGAGCTCACGATCTGAGCCGATGTCAGATGCTCAACTGACTAGCCACCTAGGCACCCCGCTAATACTTACTTTTTAAAAAAAGGTTTAGAAACATGAACTTGATCAAATCAGTGTCTGGTTTTTCCTGATTTTTCTTTGTATTTTAAAACCTTAAAATTTTTGTTTTAATTTTAGAGAGAGTGAGTGAGTGTGGGACAAGGGCAGAGGGAGAGAGAGAATATTAAGTAGTGGAGCCAGATGCAGGGCTTGATCCCACAACTTTTGGATCATGATCTGAGCCTAAATCAAGAGTTGGATGGTCAACCAACTGAGCCACTCAGGCACCCCTGATTTTTTTGTATTTTAAACAATAAGGTCTTACATCCTGTTGGACTTTAATGTTTCTGTGGTATATGAGTGGGGAGGGGGTTGGACTAATTTGCATTTCTTGCTTGAGATTTCTTAGCTAGAAGAAGGCCAGTTCTTGTTAGTTTTTTCCTTCCTACAGCACGTCATAGGTTGAACATTTTACAAAGTGTACAGATAACTTCCTTCACATTTTAATGATGAGATGATAGATGTAAGGTAACTGAGCTTAAATTGAATATTAAAAGCTGCATTTAATTTTTTCTTTATACTTTTAGTGACTAAATTTATGTAGTTACTAGACTAAATTAATTTTTTCCTGTGCTTAATTTTTTTGGTATCATTTATTTCCATATTTGCTTGGAATCTTAGCACACTATTCGAGTCAGAAGATTTCATATAAAGCTTGGGCTAAATTAACTAAAATTGTTGGCATGAAATGGAAGCTAGCAACTTAGTAGTTTTAAAATCCATGATAGTTTGGGAAGCACAAATTACTCAACTGTCCGAGGCAAGGTAGTCCCCAGATACAAGGTACCAGTCATAGTAAATGTGCCTTGATGGCTGATTAAACGCTGTTGGAATGTAAGGATTATGCTGTTGCACCAGATTGGAAATTGAGTATCATGGAGTGCAGTGTGTAGCGAAGTGGATTATCTTGACCAATGAAAATGGAAATTTATTATGTCTGTTTTTGAAAATGTGCTATATGTATTAATTTGAAATTCTGTGCTGGTAGGGGTTTTGTAATACTTATTTGAACCCACATTGGATTAGAGTATCTTAGGACATGCTGAATTATATTTAAGGGACTGCATGCAACTCCTCAATTTAGCTGTTCAGTTATTGGGAATGAGGACTTTTTGGTGGGTCTAGTTAAGAGAAAACTGCTGATAATTATCTTCTGTAATGACAGTGGTTGAAACAGATTCTCTATCCTGATTGTCCAGTAGAATCATTTGGGGGCTTTAATAATACCAAGGTCTGAGACCGAGACCATTTAAATAAGGATCTCTTGGGTTAGGGCGCTGGCGCTGGTAGATTTGTAAAGGTCTGCAGGTAATTCTAAAGTTTAGCTGGGATTGAAAACCCTTGGCTTGAGAAGATGTGTTTCAGTACATGTCTCTTCAAGAAGCAACAGCTGTTGTTCCTTATTTTATTTCCAGCAAGGGTTCCAGGTCATTTTTTAAATTAAAGTTGGAATTTTTTTTTTTAATTTTTAAAAAAATGTATTTATTTTTGAGAGAGAGAGAGAGAGAGACAGAGAGACAGTGTGAGCAGGGGAGGGTCAGAGAGAGCAAGAATCACAGGATCCGAAGACAGGCTCCAGGCTCTGAGTTAGCAGTCAGCACAGAGCCTGACGCAGGGCTTGAACCCACGAACCGTGAGATCATGACCTGAGCTGAAGCCAGATGCTTAACTGACTGAGCCACCCAGGTGCCCCTAAAGTTGGAATTTTAAAGAAGGTTTTAAAGCCTCATCATTAGTCCCTTGGTCCATTAGAGAGGAGAGCACAAAATGTTAAAGTCTTAGTGTATCTAAGATAATTTTAACCAGAGCTGACATTTGTTAACTGCTTACTCCATTCCAGTTCCTGGGTGGCTACAGGCTTTTACGTACATTATCTTGTTTCAGCTTCATAATAACTTAGCAGTGACTGCCATTTTTCTGATGGAGGAATGGAGACAGGTTAGCTAACTTGCACAGACTGCAGAACAGCTGGGCGGCTGAGCTGCCGGGAAAGAGCGACTCACCCCACTCTGCCCTGTGCTGCCTTGACTTCACGCAGCACTTCCTTAGAAGACCTGTCACTGCTGGGGAACTTCCTTTGCTTTGTTAGGTCTTAGAGGAACGTGGCTCCTTTATAAAGGACATTATTTATCCTTGGATTTATTCTTCAGATGAATTGCAGAGGAGGAAAAGCTTATTAACTTTTATAAAATGCTGAAGATATAAATGGTTTTTAAAAAGCTGTATTTTAATATTAGGTCCATCTCACATTTTTCAGGCAAGGTCTGTACATGCAACATGTTCCTTCTTCCCTACCCCACAGGGTTATTTGACTTTGACTTTTAATAAAGTAAGCTGGAGATGGATAGGTATGAAGTGTTACTTTTGCAGTGAAAGTATGCAGTTGACCCTTGAACAACACGGGTTATGGGCTCTGACTCCCCTTCCCCCGTTCAAAATTTATGCATGACTTGGCGCCCCCC
The DNA here is from genome assembly GCF_006229205.1 of Suricata suricatta. Taxonomy (NCBI): domain Eukaryota; kingdom Metazoa; phylum Chordata; class Mammalia; order Carnivora; family Herpestidae; genus Suricata; species Suricata suricatta. The sequence continues at coordinate 41,067,989 of NC_043706.1, forward strand.
CCAAACTTAAATGTTAATAGCCTATTGTTGACTGGGGCACCTTACTGATAACATAAACAGTCAATTTATGCATATTTTCTATTTTATATGTTTTATGCACTTATTCCTACAGTAAAGTAAGCTAGAGAAAAGAACATGGTATTAAAATTATAAGAGAAAATACATGTACAGTGCTGTAGGAAATCCATGTAAGAGGACCCGTGCAGTTTGTTTGTTTATTTATTATCTACTTATTTATTTTGAGAGAGGGAGGGAGGGAGGGAGAGGCAAAGAGAGAGAGAGTCCCAAGCAGGCTATGCTCTGTCAGCATGGAGACTGATGAGGAGACTTGAACTCATGATCATGACCTGAGCTGAAACCAAGAGTTGGACGCTTACCCAGCTGAGGCACCCAGGCGCCCCTTAGGAACATTTTCATTTTTTGCAGTCTAACCATAAAGCATTGCAATCAGTGTTTTTATTTTTAAATTGGATGTTGGCATTGAAGTGGGTATTTCAGAGTTGTTATTTTGGAAAGCTATATATTTGTTTTGGTGATTTTATTGTTTCTAGATACTTTAATAGAACAGCCTATGTACAGTTTTTCCTATCAGTTATTTTGCATTTGACATTTATCCATGGTACCCTTTCTGCTTATTTATCTTTATCCCTATTTATCCCACATTTGTTTTTTAGAAAGAAATATTTACACTATTACATGGTTTCCATTGTTTACATTGTTACATTGTTATGAATTATGGATTATCATCTGGGTGTATGTTATCTTGAAACTGCTTAGTTTTGGAGTCACTTGATGAAATCAGTTTGAGGGAGAGAGTGGAGAGAGGCCAAGTAAGGGGAGGGAGGGAGGAAAGAACAGACAGATATATAAGAAACTAGCACAGATTTAATAATTACTCTTAACGCTCAACCTCTCAGTTGTGTTGTGTGTGCATTTGCAGGTCACTTTAAAATTCGAGTGATTACATTGTGGGCTGTAGAGTACATACCTCACATAGGTGTCATGTGAATGGGATTATTCTGCGTTCCACACCTTCTCCCTTCTCCTCCATCTCTCCTTGGACTCCCTCTCTCAACTGGGGCCTTCTCTCTCCTGCACCAGTTCTAGAATTTTGGTGAATCTTACTTTTGTTAGTTGTCCCTTCTCCTGTTGTTTTGTGAGTTTTGTATATTTTGAGTTCTTTTCCCCTAATTTTAGAATGAGCCAAGGAGGCAGCCAGCCCATCGGTGCCCAGTATACATATTTAATAGGAAAACTGCCAACTCTCAATCTTATGGTGTCTTTTCACTTTACAAAAACTAAAGATTTTTTTCGTTGCCAAATGTGACATTGTTTTATGGGTTTTATGCCAAATTTAGAATTATAACATTATAAAAATAACTAGTAGTTTTATAGTTCGAGGGGGTTACATTTTGATTACAACTATGGTTTATAATTGGACATTATTTAGTTACTGAAAAAGTAATGGATGTTTAACATAGAAGTGTGTTTTCTCTGCTTTTATTGGGAAGTAATTAACATCCATCATTGTATCAGCTTAAGACATTCAGCATGATGGCTTGGTTTACATATACTGTGAAATGATTATCACAGAAGACTCAGTTAACATCTGTCATCTCATATAGATAAAATATAAAGAAAAGGAAGAAGGGAAAAAAAGGGAAGGAAAACATTTTCTCTTGTGATCTTCAGATTTACTCTTGTAACAGCTTCCCTGTGTATCGTGCAGGGGTGTTAGCGGCGGCCGTCGGGCAGCATCGCAGTGCGTTGTGGGGATGAAGCTGGTGAAGGTGGGTCTCTGCACGTCCCCAAATCAGTGCAGATTAATGATAGCAGGAGCTATTTTCAGAAGTACAGATTAATTTTTCTTACACTATGAAATTCATGCCTGCTTTGAAATTGAATTATGGGTGAGATTATTAGAAATAGATTATTCGGGACTGAACTGTACAATCTTAGTGCAAGACAAATCCTTCTTAGGCCAAATTTCGTGTAATGGTAGCTAACGTATGAGGAATTCTAATGTACTTTCACTTTGAGGAGGTCAATGAACCAGTGGTGCCTTTTTCTGTTATTTAGCCTGCTTTTCTCATGTCTGCTGATGTGATCTTCCTCTACCCCCCTCCAGATAAACAGGGGTCACATGACAACAGAAGCCAAGAGAGCTGCAAAGATGGAAAAGAAGATGAAAATTTTGCTTGGGGGTTACCAGTCCCGTGCTATGGGGCTCATGAAACAGTTGAATGACTTATGGGACCAAATCGAGCAGGCTTACTTGGAGTTACGCACTTTTGAAGAACTCAAGAAGCATGAAGATTCTGCTATTCCCCGGAGGCTAGAGGTAACATCATTGCTTTGCAGCAGTGCTTAAAAAGAACTGCAAAAAATTACCAGGGCTTTCCTGTTTTTTGTTTTTCCTGTGCAGATTTATTTCTGAAGTTGATACTCTCTGGCTTTTTTCAGTGAGAGCCTGGGGTTTTTGACTTTCTTACCTAGAATTGTCTGTGTATAGATGGATAGACCAGGCCAGTGGTGGATACAATGACTTTTCCTTTACTGATTTTCTGGTTTGTATATAGATACACTGTGAAATAGAGTAAGTAACCCTTGTGATTTGTCCCCCTGGAACTTAATTGAATCCCATTTTTACAGCTCTCTGAGGTGCATTAAACCACTGTCCGTTTTGTAATTTAGGATCCTGGGAATATAGCTGGTCATTGCATGAAATTGCTGTGGCCAGATTTGGTTTAATTTGATCTCCGAAGTGTGCGGGATAGTCCCTGCCCAGATACAGGGCTGTGGGGGCTTGTTGAGGTGCCCTTGTGGGTCCTGATCGAGCAGTGGCAGCGTGTGTAGTTGAGATGGCAGAGATCCTCCAACTAGACGGTGGTCATGTGACCAAAGAACGGCTGCAGTGCTGGCTCTATAGCATGAGTCGTTCCTTCTTGTCTCCCGGGGGAGTACTTCTCTCCTAAGAGTCATGACTGAACTCCGCTGTTCGTAAGATGATAAAGCACTGTAAGATACTCTTCATTTTCAGTGTGTGCTTACATATGAAATAATCATGTATTATTTTTGTCTCTTCAAGTGTCTAAAAGAAGATGTTCAGCGACAACAGGAAAGAGAAAAAGAACTTCAGCATAGATATGCTGATTTGCTGCTGGAGAAAGAGACTTTAAGTTCCAAATTCTGAAGCAGAGTTTATATTCTGTCACAGGATGAATTAATTGCTGGTTTTCATACTCTGGAAGGCTGAAACTGATGATTATCTTCATTGACAAATTTGCCCACAATCTGTGGTTTTTCAGTTGTTTACTTTAAATGATATTGATCTTACACAGTCTACATATAAAGACTTTAACTCCATAAGACGTTTTAGGGCTTAAATTATTAAGACGATCATTCTTTTAGCAGTGTCATATTTGCAAAAAATTTTTTTAGTTTTGGCCTTTAATTTTAAAAGCCTGATTTTAAAGTGCTGCCTGTGAGTAAGCTCTTGAATAAAAACAAAATATAAAAAATTGAGAGTGTAGCCTTTTGTTTGAAGTAATTAGATACTTAGAGTGCCCACAAACCAGCAAGTATGTGCTCTGTGTCATATGTAATGAGTAACTCCGGGGCAGTCAGAATGGCGAGGCAGTGGCTTAATTCCGTTAAGAGGCAGTCCTTTTGTGGCCTTGTTAGTTTCAGCACAGAGTACTCATTTCTCTGTACACTGACAGGGTGGATTAGCATTTTAATACCTCAGGTTGCTTTTTTTTTTTTTTCTTTCTCCAGTATAACTTTAAAAAGGTTTCTTCTTTGCCCAACTCTTCACACAGTTTATGGATTAGGACTCAGAAGATTTAATTTTTATTAACCTGCTACGTTCTTTTAAATGTCTTTTCGCTGAGGCATGTTGAAAATTAATTTCAGTAAGGCTTTCACACTTTATTAAAGCTTTGTGTTTATCTTAGCAAGTTAATTCCACACAAGTGTAGAATTTGGGGAATTGGTAGAAGTGGGAAGACCTGACTTTATAATTCACATGAAATCATTTGGGGTAGTCACTGGTTAGCTACAAGCTCAGTATAAACCAACAGTGTGTTGGACTTACCAGGACTATTTCCCAGTCTTAATCTGGGGATTACGAGGAGGGAAGGAGGGGTTTATTCATTTCTTAGCTAATTTATTAACCCCCCAGCGTCAGAGTCTTGAAGACAGAACAGTGAGTAAAGTAGGCATAACTCCTGGTGTGTGGCGCTTACAGTCTATAGTGGGACTGATGGACGATTACAATTCAGATGTTTATTGAGTGACTCTTAAGTACCAGGCACTGGAGATAAACAGTTAAGACAGACTTCTTGCTCTCATGGAGGTGACATTAGTGGGAGGAGATATTCAACATACAGGGAAAAGTATCAGATCATGAAGTTTGATTCTATGGAAAGACTTAAAATATGGTGATGGGAGACAGTGATTGGGTGGTGACAAGAACAGCATTTGAATAAGGCCTGGTGGATGTATAGAGGCATGTTTAGAAGGCCTTGGTAAGAAATTTGGTTTTTATTCTATCATGGGAAGCTGTGAGAAGATTGTGAGCAAAGGAATGACATGATCAGATTTGGTTTAGAAACATCCTGTGGTCTTACTGCATAACCTCTCACCGGGCTGCGATGGGTGAGGAAGCCACCGAGTTGAGCATGAAGGTAATGGCAGGCGAACAATAATATGGACTCAGACCAGGACGGGGGCAGTCCTGGTGGGGGCAGGCGCGAGCACGTGGGTGGCACTCCGTCTGTAGCCTCCTCAGACTATGTATTTTTCTAGTTACCTAGTCACTTAATTCTAGCACTTGCTTCAGTAATTTCACATGGGTTTTCTAGGAAACACTTTATCATCTGTGAATAACAGTAATGTTTCTCCTGATAGTTTCATTTTTGTTGCGTGTTTTGTTGGCACAAATGTTTAGAACAGTTTTAAATGACGATGATGGCAGACATTCTTGTTTTGTTTCTGATTTTCATAGGAATGTCCATAATATTTTACTTTCAGGTTGGCTGTTTTGAGTTCTTCTTTATCTAGAAAGGAAATACCCATGTATTTTTAGTTTTTAAAGATTCCGAATTAGGATTGGCTCTGGAATTTAGTCACTTACACTTTTTGGGTATTGCATAAGATAGCCATGTGGGTTTTTTTCCATTTGTAGATGACATAGCAATCGATGTTTCCAACATGAAACAATCTTTGGACTCCTGGAAACAGGTAGATTAATTAAAAAATTTTTTTAAGATATACATTTTACATGCATCTTATGTAGACTTGAATTATATGGATTTTAAAAAGTTGATCTCCTATTAAAGACTCCTTTTGTTTTCAAAATCTGAGGTAGTGCACGCATTCTTAACAGCCCAAAGAATGACCCAGGTTTGCATAATTTCAAAACTCGTGGTCTCAGTGCATCGTGGACGGGTCCTGCTTTTGCTTTGTAGCCTCAAAGCTTTAAGTGGTTGGTAGAGAACTCTGCCCTCCTCCTTTGTTAGCAGCCCGTAAAGCCCAGCGCCCTTTACCAGCCCCACTCTGAGAGCGATTTTGGGTGCTGTCTTCACATTCACATTTCTCATTTTCTCTTACAGGCATTCATTGAGTGGTCTTGTGAAAATTAGTGTTGAAAAACATGTTCAAGTCTCAGTAACTTTGGGACAGAAATTAAATGTGATAAAAAGCCATCAATCCCCCCTCCCCCAGCATGAGTGGAATCTCCTCTTTGAAATATTAGAAATAATGCCGAGATACGAAAATGCAGTGTCTACTACTAGCAATTGTAGACTTCTGCTGTCCAGCCATTTTATCCTCCTAATTTTTACATTTGTTTTTCTGGGAAGATTAGTTGTGAAATTTGTGAGGTCATACAGTGCATTTCTCCTCAAATGTGGCTGCCCTGTTGGTCCTATAAAATTTGATTTACTAATATGTTATTTAGGAAAATGGCATTTTTATGTGAATGAATTTAGTCTTTTGGGCTCATGTCTAGTTTTTAGCCTAGGGATTTTGCTAGCTGTATAAGATAGGATAACTGTATATATTTTCCTTTGCATCAAGCAATTATATCATCGGAGTGATTGGTACCACTGAACATTAAAGGATCGTGCTTGTAAAACTTTTGCATTGAGAGCTCTTTTGGAACTATTTTCTTGATAACTGTCAACTTTCTTCTGTGATATGTTACCTATCTTTAAATTTAAGTATCTTCCAATCTGATTTTAAAATTTTGTTTCAAAATGTATTTCTCCTTTTGTGTGTTATTTGTTAAAGTTAAGTAATTTATGCTTTTCCAGAAAGTGGAATTTTGTTGAAATTTAAAACATTTATTAGCAGAGAATTTGAATAGAGTAAGAAATTTTCTGTGTGAAGTTTGTTACTTTTAAATTATAAGAAATGACCTTTTCTCAGTTTGACCGTTCCTTATTTTTTCCTTGATTAGACTTGCTGAAGGTAATTTTTTTTCCCTTAAAAAAAAAAACAACACTGGTGTTTTGATTTATCATGTGTGATTTGTTTTAAAAATATTTTAATTTCTCATTTCTGTGTATTTCTTTTGTTTTCTGTAGATTTTTTTCACTGTAACTTTTTGAGTCTAATGTTTATTTTTTGTTTTTATATGTATACAAATGAAGGGTTTTAGTTATCTCTGATTTCAAATATGTTCCCATCCCAGCTACAGTGATGTGTCTTTTTTCCTAAGTAGTTTATCATTGTGTTTTAAACTTTTGGTTAAATAAGAATATTTAAAAATTTCTGTGTGGTTGGCCTTTTTTTTTTTTTTTTCTTATAATTACTTGTAGCAAGGAAAACTGGCTTACGTAATTTCTGCCTTTTAGAATTGATTGAGGTTTTGGGGCCTAGCATTTTAAGAAAGCATGCTATGGATATTTCAAATGAAGGCTTATTCAGTTTGTGTGGAACAGAGGTGAACATGTATTCAAGCACAAAGTTTATTTTCTTATTTTTGTGTGTAAACTACCATAGACTAATAGTGTCATCCTAAAGGTTTCTAGATAGTTCCTTCTCTCAATTTTATCTTGTTTGCTGCTTTTGCTTTGTATATTTTGATACAGTTGTTGAGTATGTAAATACCTGTGTTGGGGACCATTCATAAGAAGACATAGTCATCTATAAAGTTACTCTTTTTGTCCTTTATACTTTATACCTCTTTGAGATTGGAATATTCTTTTTATGTTTATATTTGCTTGATAAGTTGTCTATCCTTTTTTTTTAACTTTTATATAATTTTTTGTTGTCTCTAAACAGCATGCCTTGTTGGATTTTGTATTTCAGCCCATTTGGAAAGTTTTTGCAATTTAATAGGGGAGACTAATCCATTTGCTTTTATGTTAATTACTGGCTTTGGTCTTTGTGATCATGTTTTATGCTTTCTCACTGATTCCTCTCATTTCCTAAATGGGCTCTAATGCCTTGGGCTTTAATTTTCTTAGTGATTTAGGAAATACGCATTCTCTTTTAAGTTTTACAGATGATGATGCTATATCATTTAGGGTTCAGGATCCATTCAGGAGAAAGAAACCATACTAGTAATTTGAGCAGGGAAATTTATGATAAAGAATTATTAGCTAGTAACACGAGATTAACCACTAAGAGGGGCGAAGGCAACCTTGAAGAATGTAGGACTAGCAGCTGTAGACTGAGAGAGAGTATGTCAGTAGGGAACATTCTTTTTTATGCCTGAGTAATATTCGTGTGTGTGTGTGTGTGTGTGTGTGTGTGTGTGTGTGTGTCACAGTTTTGTTACCTGTTCACCCATTGGTAGATACCCATGTTGGCTCCACATCTTGGCTATTGTAAATGGTGCAGTGAACACGGGGATGCAGGTATCTTTTGGAGTTAGTGTTTTCATTTTCTTTGGATAAATACCCAGAAGTGGAACTGCTGAATCATATGGTGGTTCCATTTTTAATTTTTTGAGGAAGCTCTGTACAGTTTTTTTATAGTTGCCGCACCAGTTTGCATTCCCGAGTACAGTGCACGAGGGCTCCCTTTTGTCTACATCCTTGCCCACAGTTATTATTTCTTGTCTTTTTGATACTAGTCATTCTGACAGGTGTGAGGTAATGTCTCATTGCGGTTTTGATTTGCATTTCTCTGATGACTAATGATGATGAGCATCTTTTCATGTACTCACTATCTGTAGGTCTTTGGAAAAATGTCTCTGCCCATTAAAATTTTTTTAATTTATTTTTTAAATTTACATCCAAATTAGTTAGCATATGGTGCAACGGTGATTTCAGGAGCAGATTCCTTAATGCCCCTCACCCATTTTGCCCATCCCCCTACCCATAACCCCTCCAGTAACTCTCTGTTAGTTCTTTATATTTAAGAGTCTCTTATGTTTTTGTCCCTCTCACTGTTTTCATATTATTTTTGCTTCCCTTCCTTTATGTTCATCTGTTTTGTATCTTAAAGGTCTCATACGAGTGAAGCCATATGGTATTTGTCTTTCTCTAATTTCACTTAGCATAATATCCTCCAGTTCCATCTATGTAGTTGCAAATGTCAAGATTCATTCTTTTTGATTGCCAATTAATACTCCATTGTGTATATACACCACATCTTCTTTATCCGTTCATCCATCGATGGACATGTGGGCTCTTTCCATACCCTTGCTATTGTCAATAGCATTGCTATCAACATTGGGGTGCACGTGACCCTTTGGAACAGCTCACCCTGTATCCTTTGGATAAATAACTAGTAGTTGTCTCTGCCTATTTTTTAATCAGTTGTTTCTTTTGCTATTGAGTTGTATGAATTCTTTATATATTTTAGATATTAGTCCCTTACCAGATACTTGATTTGTAAGTCTGTTCTCCCATCCAGTAGCTTGCCTTTTAATGTTTTTGGTGGTTCCTTTTGCTGTGCAGAAGGCTTTAAGTTTGATGTAGTCCTGCTTGTTTATTTTTTCTTTTGTTGCTTTTGATGTCAGATTAAAAAAATTATTACCAGGGCAGGGAGTTTGCAGCCTATGTTTCTTGTAGGAGGTATATGGTTTCAGGGCTTCTATTTAAGTCTTTAATCCATTTTGAGTTAATTTTTGTGTATGGTATAAGACTGGGGTCCACTTCATACTTTTGCATGTGGCTGTCCCATTTTCCCAGCACCATTTATTGAGAGACTGTTCTTTCCCCAATGTATATTTTTGACTCCTTTATAAATTAATTGTCCATATATACGTGGGTTTATTTCTGGGCTCTCTAATCTGTTCCATTGGTCTATGTGTCTGTTTTTATGCCATCACCATACTGTTTCACTTTCTGTAGCTTTGTAATAGAGTTAGAAACCAGGAAGTAGGATGCTTTCAGTGAATATCAACAGACATGACTCACATAAAAGATTTTTGGGGTCCTCAATTTTTAAAAGCATAAGGGGATCCTAAGATCCCCCCACTCCCCCAAATTGAGAACTGCTAATTTAGATTAAGCTGGGAAATAACATTTGCTCAGAGAATCCACAGCTCTCTCTGGTCTTTGATCAGAAATGTGGATGGGGCGCCTGAGTGGCTGAGTCCGTTAAGCATCTGACTTCAACTCAGGTCATGATCTCATGGTCTGTGGGTTTGAGCCCTGGGTTGGACTCTGTGCTGATGGCTCCAAGCCTGGAGCCTGCTTTGCATTCCGTGTCTCCCTTTCCCTCTGTCCCTCACCCACTCATGCTCTCTCTCTCCTTCAAAAATAAATAAGCATTAAAAAAATATATGGTGTGTGCGCTGTTCTCCTGGGCCTCTCACTCCGCTGTGCCTGAGTGAGGCTGGTGGTGGCCGTGCCCTGTGTGTGCACTGTGTCCCTGTTCTGTCCTTACACTCATAGATTCTGAGGCTTTTCAGCTTAAATAGAAGTGACCACTTAGATTTTGTTTTGTTCTTTTTCCTATCTTGATACTATAGAGATGAGCAAAATGCAGTCATGAGGCAACCTGAAGGAGTGGGTGCAGTAACATTTCTTTTGCAGATGGGGTGGCTGAGATCTCCTGAGGGGAAAGGATTTGCCTCATAGTGAAATTGGTGTTCAAGCCACATCCAGAAGCAAAGCCTTGTTTTTCCACTGTAGCCATGCACCTTGGGATCTGAAATCTCAAAGATGACTCCAAGGACACTTGTTAGTTTTTAAATAAAATCACCCTTTATGTTACTGTATCTAATAAACTTGGGACTCATCACCCTTCAGTTTAAAGAAATCCAAATATTTGAATAATCCTTCTTTCATGAATAATCATGAATAATTATGGACTTTCCTTCTATATCTTGGGAGTATTATCTTAATACAGATTATCTTTGAAACTGGGACACCTGGGTGGCTCAGTCGGTTGGGCATTTGACTTCGGCTCAGGTCATGATCTCAGGGTTTGTGAGTTCGAGCCCTGCATTGGGCTCTGTGCTGACAGCTCAGAGCCTGGAGCCTGTCTTCGGATTCTGTGTCTCGCTCTCTCTCTGCCCCTCCCCTGATCATACTGTCTTTCAAAAATTAATAAAATGTTAAAAGAAAAAAGAAACTGATTCATGGAAGAGCACTTGTCACCCCTTCCCACTGAGCATCACCTGGTGTTCTGCCCCCGTGCCCCTCTTGCCAAGAGCATTTGGGAGACGTAGTTGACGAGTGCCCTGGTATAGCAAAGTGGCCAAAAACAGAAGCTGGACCAGATTTTAGAAGCGATGCATATGGCTTACCTCCAGGGGGTATATTATGGATTAATTGGAAGATGAAGTGTACAGTTTACTCTCTGCTTCCAGAATAGCCCTTGCAGCAAAATTTACTGTCTGACGGAAAATATGTAGGTGATGGTTACTTGATTTCTCCCAAGGAGAACTCGCTACTCCTCAACAAAAAGTGTCAGGTCTGCCAACTATAATTTTGTGTTTAAAGTTCTTTACCTGAGGAAGGAGATGTCCGGAAAACCTGCCCAGAATCAGGATTTGCTTGCTTGAGAAATGTAGACGTTTTTAACATCTGCGGGACTGTCCAGTGTCTGCCCTCAAAGTTAGAATCCGTTCATAAAATCGGGTGAAAGAAGAAAGAGGATGACAGCCATGTTTTAATTTGGCATTTGGCTAAGGGAGCCGAGGCTTGGTAGTGAGCCACTTCTTTTCTGGTTGATGAGTTAAGAAGAGCCTGTGTGAGCGCATGGTTTCTGAATACTTACAGGATAGCGTCTTGGAGAATTGGGCTCAGAGGGAAGGCAAGGGTCTTAGCAGTGATGAGCCTGCAGATAGGCACCAGGCGCTAAGCCAGAGGGATTTGGGGGGTAGTTAGCCTGCAGAAGCTGTCATTTTCTGCGAAAGCTCCCGCGACGGGCTGGAACTAGAGAGTAGGACTAGGGAGAATCATGACATAGACTCCTATGTAGACTTATTTTCCAAGTTACCTCTTTGCTTTTCTGCTATTGCTCTGATGATGATCAAGTATTTGGTTCTTGCCTTTAATAAGAATCAGATCTGAAGTGACATGCCTGTTATGAGTGCGTTAAGGAAGTAGTGGCATACCTTCCAAATTCCAAGTCTCTGCCAGGCCCAGGGGGTGTGGCCCTGAACTCCACCCAGCTGTCTCCGGGAACCATAGCTCAAGTGCCATCTAGTGGTGAAGTGGAGGAATTGTTTTTAAACCAAGGAACCAGCAACTGGGTTAAGACTTTTTGATTATCCAATCTGAGAAATAGAACATGTTCATTCTCAAGTGTCACTACAATTTTCAAGTGAACCCGCTTCTTTGGAAATCTTTATTTTGAACTAGGTGAACTAATAATGCTAGGTCCTAAAATCCCTAGCAGGTAACCAAGAAATAGCAGTGATGACAAAAATCACAGCGAATAGGTCAGTGAAAAACCCTAAACAAAACCAGTGCCATCCGAGAAATAGGTTCCTCCAACCTGAGACTTAAGCCTGTCTCAATAGACTGAGCTGCTCATGCCTCACCATCTAGCCCTGGTAGGGGCTCCCTGAGTGGGCGAGGCCACGAAGGTCTGTCTGTCTCTGACGCAGTACCTGTGATGTGGCTCTGAAGTACCATGACTGACGGTGGAGCAATTTCATAAGCTTCAGGGTGCGTTTGTGTGGCCCTTTCCCGAGTAGTCCCCTAGGAAGCCATGCACTTTGGAACCACTTACTGGAATTGTTTGGGATTTCTTCAGTGGTGCTTGGAAGAAACTGGCCTGGATGTGGTTTCTGTCATGAGGTTGGGAAGGAGAGAGATGGAGGCAGGAAGGCTGGTGAGAAGTCACTGAAGGAGCCCGAGGTGAGGTCACAAGGGTGGGGGCAATGAAGGCAGAAGAGATCTTACGAAGGCAGAATTGAAAAGTGTTGGTACCTGGATATAGAGGCAAAAAAAAAAAAAAAAAGCTGTGGGTTAGTCATTTCTGACAGAAGATGCTGAGGGGAACATTTTGGAGAAAAGATGAAATGTTTGCTTCTAGTGAAATACCCAGCAGGCCTTGAATGTAGAGCCCAAGAGAGCAGTCGTTACTGGAGACTGATCTGTGTTTATTCATGAAACAAACATCGCCAAGCGCCTATAGTAATGGCTTGCATTTATGAAGTACCACGAGGGACAGCGCTGCACCCCTGTGCACTGACTTAATCCTCACAAGAGGACCGAGAAGGGTAGGTGCTCTCATATCCTCATTTTAGGGATGGAGGTAAAGTGGTTTGAACGGGCCAAGTATTTCATCCCCAGTTAAGACGGAATTAAGTGTGAGAGAGTAGGAAGCAAGAAGAAATAAGTGCAAATATCACCATTATTACCGATGAAACAAGGCTGGAAGACGGGGCTTAGATTTGTGCCAACGGCGGCGGCTTTCCCGGTCTTTCCCCCCACTCCCGAGCCTCAGCACAGCCCCCCGGGGAGCCCACGTGAGTTCGTGCAGCAGGTGCGTCCGCTCAGACTCCTGGTGGTCCTTTGGGTTTGGATGGGCTCCGGCGCCTTCACGAAGTTGCGTTGATTGCAGATGGCAGTGGGTGAGTTTACAAAGCAGGGCTGGTTTTGGGGGAGACAGGCTTCAAGGTGATCATTTCAAGAGAAGCTAAGCCCTCGGTAAGGCGGGGGTGGGCTGGGAGTCAGGGCTCTGGACCCAGCCGCCGGCTGTCGGCAGTGGCTGCCTCCGGGGACTTAGCAGCATTGAGGCTTTAAGTCTCACCACACAGATTGTGGTTTCTGCGCCTGTGGCCTCAGCAGCACTGGTCCCACGGAACGGGGATCTGCATTTTAATGTGCACCCCCAGCTGGCTCGTGTGCACATTGAAGTTTGGGAAACATCGCCGGAACCATACCCAGGAGCTGCCGTGTGCATGAAGGAGCCGCTTGTTCGCTCCCGGTCCGCCCTGCTCTCGGGAAGCCCGCATTAATATTCTCCTCCCTGCCGAGGCCTTTCTGCTCTGAAGGCTGCCGCCGGCCCTTCCTTCGATCACTCATTATATCAACAATTTGTCCGTTATTTGGGAGCAATGAAAAAAGCCTTCTCAAAACATGCCCCGAAGCTCATGGGGCTTATGTGATAACTTACTCAAACCAACCTGATACCCATTTCATTTCCCTGCCTCGTCCACTCCAAAGAGTTTTTAAAAAGCAATTTTCTAAAACCTTTGGATAGGCCATTTGTTTCTCTATAAGACTTTTTTCCCCAGAGGGATTTGTGATTATAACTGGAGTGAGAAAGCTCTGTTATTAGAAATAACATTTGGTCCTAGAAGGCTCTAGAGAACCTGGGTGGAAGGGAAGGAAGGTAGAAAGGGCAGGGGTGGTTAGCGGGTGAGGGTGGGGGAACAGGGCTCATGCTGGATCCAGAAAGTCCCGTTTTTGTACTTTGACAAAGAGGCAGAGAAACCCAAGGGGAAAAAAAAAGTTCAAAAAGTGTTGGTTTGAGGGATACAGGAGTGCTGATGCACAGGGGCATGTGTACCCCAGTGTTCACACAGCACTGTCAACAGTAGCCAAACCAATGAAAGAGCCTAAATGTCCATCACCTGATGAGTGGATCAAGAAGATGTGGTTTATATACAATGGAGTACTACATGGCAACAAGAAAGAATGAAATCACGCCATTTGCAGCAACACGGATGGAATTGGAAGGTTTTATTCTTAGTGAAATAAGTCCGAGAAGGACAGATACATGTTTTCACTCATATGTGGATCTTGAGAAACTTAACAGAAGACCATGGGAGAAGGGAAGAGGGGAAAGTAGTTAACAGAGGGAGGGAGGCAAACCATAAGAGACTCTTAAATAGAGAACAAACTGGGTTGTTCTCTGAGGGTTGATGGGGGGGTGGGGAGAGGGGAAATGGGCGAGGGGCATGGAGGAGGGCACTTGCTGGGATGAGCACTGGGTGTTGTATGTAAGCCAATTTGACAATAAATCATATTTATATAAATAAAATGAAAACATTAAAAGAGAAAAAACAAAGGTGTGCTGGTTCTAGAACTATGCTGCCCAATATGGACATCAGCTATGTGTAGCTATTAAAATGAGCATTTGAATAAAATTGAATAAAATTATGTTCAGTGATCTCAGCCACATTTCCCACCACCAAGAAAGTTCTGTTGGGCAGCACTGTTCTGGGAAGTCCTGTAAGGTTGCGTTGCTGGCGCGCAGTAGGAATTTACAAGAGGGGGCCTGAAGGTCCTCCTGGTCTTCCCTAGGCATGGTGGGGCGAGTGTGCCTTTCAGTTCTGTAATGCTTTCAAGACAAAGTAAAACAGGGCATCTGTGCTCATTTTGTCCAAGTGATAGAAGCTGTGGGCCACGTTCCGGGTCCAAAGTCCAAGACCCTGTTTCATTGCGTTGCGTTACACTGGACAGTAGGGGACATTAGTGGTCTGTAAGGATAGTGCGTGTCACTACTGGGAAGTGTGCTTGGTGTGTGTGTGTGTGTGAGAAAGAGAGAGAGGGAGGGAGAGGGAGAGAGATGGTGTGGTTCTGAATTGCACACAAGTCTTAGAAGAAGAAAACTCATGGAAGGGGCGCCTGGGTGGCTCAGTCGGTCAAGTGTACACCTTCAGCTCAGGTCCCGGTCTCGCGGTTCATGAGTTTGAGCTGCGTGTCGAGCTCTGTGCTGACAGCTCAGAGCCTGGAGCCTGCTTCAGATGCTGTGTCTCCCTCTCTCTCTGCCCCTCCCCCACTCACGCTCTGTCTCAAAAATAAATAAAGACATAAAAAAAAAAAGAAAACTCATGGATCCTCATTCAGCAAGTAAAACAGCAACAATAAAAGCAAATGACAAGAAAAACAAGAAATACACTCCTATCTCCCTGTACTTGCGGTAATGTGCGAACTAATCTCTGGAAGAAAACCCGGCACGGTGAGCGTGGTAGAGGTGAGCTCTTTAAACTGCATTAGAAAATAAAGCTATCCAAGTTTAGTATTGCCATCGAGACGCGATTTTAACAGGTTTGAAACTAACCCCGATGCAGGCTCTTTTACAGAACAAAACCTCAGTTGGCAGCTTCCCAAAATCATACTTTTAAACACAAAGGTGTTCGCGTTCTTCTACAGCTCAGAGTTAAATGTAAGGGTTTGCACATACGAAATGTATCTGTTGGTTTCCTGCCTAAAATTCAAAGCACCTTGTCTTAGCAGTGTTTTCCTCTGTAAATAAGAAGCTTTTTCTCTTTGGACTCATTTAGTTAGCCCTGTTGATTGGTTCTCCTCAAACACAAGTCAAATGGTGTCTCTAAGACTTTCCTCTGCATTGGTCTTTGAAGCCTATTTCAAAATATTTCATACTCTGTGGAGCTCCCGCGGACACTGGGTGATCGCAGGGAGAAAAGTGCCACCTCAGCCCTGCGGAAGTGCGGGAGAGAGAAGTGATGCCCGAGTCAGGACCCATGGCTTCAGACCGGGGTGGGGTGAGGACAAAGGTTGGGAGGCATTCACGGTTCAGCGCAGGTCTCAGTGAGACCTTACTTGCTGAATGAGGATCCTGTCTGCTTGGCCAGAGGACAGTGTCCTCACACGCTTCCCCACAGCCCATAAAAGAGAGGATGTTCACTGTATTTGAGAGTCAGTGTGGGGCTTGCAGACCTGCCTAGCATGTCTGTACATTTGAAAAGGTCAGTATAAGCCTGTAAACCTTAGTTTCTCTACATTTCCTCAAATACATGATCGGGGTGCAAATTTCCACGTTGCAGAGCTGGAAAGAAGCAGGAGGGCGGTTCTGGGGCTGTGTTACAGTGGCAGGGGAAAAATGCTGCAATACTGAATGGCATAAGAATGCAGCAAACTGGGGCGCCTGCGTGACTCAGTCGGTTAAGCATCGGACTTTGGCTCAGGTCATGATCTCATGGTTTGTGGGTTTGAGCCCCGCGTCGGGCTCTGTGCTGACAGCTAGCTCAGAGCCTGGAGCCTGCTTCAGATTCTGTGTCTCCCTCTGTCTCTGACCATCCCCTGCTCATGCTGCTGCTCTCTCTCTCAAAAATAAATAAAACATAAAAACATTAAAAAAGAATGCTGCAAACTGCTCTTGGAGGGAGCAATTCCACATCTGGGAACAGCCACCTACAGGGACCGCGCAACAAAACGGAGCCCCATTGTAGCACCGGGAACAGCCTTGGCGCCCACAAATAGATTAAATTCATCACAGCATCACGCATGCCATGGAGCGCTATGCAGTCCTGTGCCCTGGGGCTCGGGGCCTCCCTATCCATGCTCAGCTTGCTTCAGGCGGGTCTTGTCTTTGTCTTCCCTCTAGGCCCTGGTCAAGTCCAGCCAGGCCGGTCCCAACCCACTCTCCCCCACTCAGCCCTCCTCTGTCACCTGTGGTGTTGACTTGTATTTGGTCTCACACATCTTATTTTATTAATTTTTTAATGTTTTATTGATTTTTGAGAGAGAGAAGGAGGGGCAGAGAGAGGGAGACAGAGGATCCGAGACAGGCTCTGCACTGTCAGCACAGAGCCCGATGCGGGGCTTGAACTCACAAACCGTGAGATCATGACCTGAGCCGAAGTTGGACACTCAACCGACTGAGCCACCCAGGCACCCCCACACGGATTTTATTATTACTATTTTTTTTGTTTAAAAGATGTGTATTTATTTTGAGAGAGAGAGAGAGAGTGAGAGAACCCCAAGCAGGGTCTACACTGTCAGTGCAGACCTGGCTGGCCTTGGGGCTCGAACTCACAAACTGTGAGATCATGACCTGAGCCCAAATTAAGAGTTGGATGCTTAACTGACTGAGCCACCTAGGTGCTCCTGGTCTCATGTATTTGAGACCTCATTTCTTGCTGTGTCTCCTCTTAGCTCCTTAGCTAGATCTGCCAAGCATCTCCTTAGAAAGATACTTGGGCATCTAAGTATCTTGCTCACTCTCTGTCTCTTTTCTCTGTCTCTGTGTATCTCTTCCCCATCTACCTCTTGTGTACTGGCACCTCTGGCCCGTAAACAGATCCCCTTGTCAGTCCCCACCCAGGCCAGCAGATGAGCCTTAAATCTGGAAATTAACAATTACTTTTGCTGCCGGACAGAAGGGAAAGGGCGGGGGGAGTCATTGAGGATAAATGTCCTGGGAATGAGAAAGCTCTGTCCTGGGGTTGAGTCTTGCCTCCCTTTATTTTCAGGCTGTGTGACTTGGGGCAAGTTACTTGATGTCTCTGAACTTCCCTGTGTGCGGTGCAGCTGCTCGGCTCTTGTGGCTTGTCACGAGAGACCGGTTAGGGTGGTTTGCGAGCCGAGCGCTCACACCTGCAAAGCCTCCTTACCACCCATGCTCTTCACAAGTTCCTGACCGTCGCTCATGGAGAATGGTGTGAGCAAAAGCGTCCTGTCAGGTTCAGAGCCAAAATGTGGGGCTGTGGCGGAAGAGGGGACTTGGCGGGGGAGGCTGGGAGTGCCGCGACTCATCATTCCACAGTGTCTTGGCTCAGAAGTCCTTGGCATTGGTTTGTATCTGAGTGAGTGGATGTGCTGATTAGTCGTACTTGGTGAACCAGAAGCACAACCAAAATATGTTCCTTTGTGGGATTTAAACAAATTAACAGGAAGAGCAGTGTGGGGTGATGAGTGCGGAAGCACATGTCGGTTTGTGTTTTCAACCATTAACACATACGTTCTGAAAGCCAGTCTGTGAAAACATGCTCTGCCAACCGTACAGTTAGCTGGGTGATGTCTTTTCTCCCTCGTGCTGATGGGGGAAAAGTGAGGGTGGCATTTGTCCCCAGAAGGACAGGCAGCAGAGTGGACAGAGCTTTGGATTCATGGCAGCCTCTACCACGAAGGAGCTGTGTGACCTTGGGCAAGTGACCTACCTTCTCTGAGCTTTGATTTCTTCACCTGTAAAGCGGGGATCTCCTTTGCAGGGTGTTGTGACCATTAAATGTAAAGAGTCCAGGACTGTGCCCGGCACGCGGCAAACCTCCAATCAATGGTAGGCATTACCGTCACGTAAAACACCCAGGAACAGGAAACAGAACCAAACCACCGTTACTTTGGGGTTTTGTGTTACAGCTGGACTTAATCCTGACTAATACACTCACTTTACAAATAAACTCCCCACGTCTCTTAGGAAAGGAACCCAGAGTTACAAGCCCCAGACTTCCTACACATGGCCTAGCCTTTAAGCCCATTTTGTATTTTTCCAAAATACCACTTTCTCAGTTAACATTCTCAGCACTTTCTGGCGGTCCGCTTTCAAGTCCTTATTAAAGACCTGTGTGTCTAGGTTTTGGCCAGGGGGACAGAAGCAGAAATGTAGGTGAGCGACGTGTTCTTACAGAGGTTGGGTGCCCTTCTTCCCTCTTTCCACACTGTTCTTACTCACCGCACTTATGACTCCAAATGTGTGGGTTTTGTTTCCCACACCAACCCCTTCTCCCAGTTCTCTGCACCCCACCGGGGTGTCCTGCGATTCAGTTCAGCTCAGACCCTGCTGACCTGGGGTTAGTGTCGGATCCCGCAGGTTAAGGGCTCCGTCCCACAAGACGGCCCCCGCTTTGGATGCCCCTCACAAGACCTGGCTGTCACCTGCACTTCCTGTTTGTTTGTTTTTTAAGGTTATTCACTTACTTATTTTGTGGTTGAGGCGAAGAGAGGTGGTGGGGGAGGGCAGACAGAAAGGGAGAGAGAGAATTCCCAGCAGGCTCTGTGCCAATTGCAGAGGCCCCACAGAGGGCTCAAACTCCCAAACCCTGAGGTCACGACCTGAGCCAAGATCAAGAGTTGGACGCTTAATCGACTGAGCCACCTAAGCGCCCTCCATCTGCACTCTGACCAACCAGTTACAAATTGGGGGTTCCCATGACCCCCTCAGTTTTGCCAATTTGCTAGAACGGCTCACAGAACACCAGAAAGCACCTGAATAACTATTAATGGTTTATTGTAAGGATATGATAAAGGGTACCAGTGGACAGCCACAAGAAGAGACATGTAGGATGAGGTCTGGACGGGTCCCAAGCACAGGAGCCTCATGCCCCTGGAGTCGGGGTCCACCACCCTCCCAGCCTACGGATGCATTTGCAATCTGGAAGCTCTCTGAATCCTATGGTTTGGGATGTTTTATGGATGTTCCATTATGTTGGCATGATTGATGAAATCATGGGGTGCCTGCATGGTTGAGTGTCCAACTTCGGCTCAGGCCATGATCAAATGGTTCATGAGTTTGAGCCCCATATCAGGTTCACTGCTTCAGCACAGAGTGCGCTCCGGTTCCTCTGTCCCCCACTCTCTCTGCTTCTCCCCACTTGTACTCCCAATCTCTTTCAAAAATAAATGAACATAAAAAACAATTATAATCAGTGACTGTACTCAACTTCCAGTCTCTTCTTCTCCATGGAATGTGGGGGATGGGCTGAAAGTTCCAACCCTTTAATCATGTGGTCGGTTCCTCTGGCAACCAGCCTCCCTCCTCACCACCATCTAGGGGACCACCAAGAGTCACCTTATTCGATTAGAGTCATGTATGGTTTAAAAGGGCTTGTTATGGGGGCGCCTGGGTGGCTCCGTGGGTTGAGTGTCCAACTTTGACTCAGGTCAAGATCTTGCAGTCTGTGGGTTCGAACCCTGCATCGGGCTCTGTGCTCACAGCTCAGAGCCTGGAGCCTGCTTCAGATTCTCTTTCTCTGCCCCTCCCCTGCTCACTCTCTCTTCCTCTCTTTCTCTCAAAATTAAACATTAAAAACAATTTTTAAAAAGGGCTTGTTATGAATAACAAAAGACACTCCCATCACCTCTACAACTCAGGGACATTCCAAGCAGTTTAGGAGCCCTGTGCCAGGACCTGGGGACACAGCATGGTGCCACCATACCACCAGGAAGCTGGGCTCAGGAGAGAACAACAGAAAAGGTGCTCGGGTCCCCAACACCAAGGAGGCCACAGTAGCCCTAGTGTGACCATCTCTGGGCCTCCTGAGCATGCAAAGATATCCCTAAAGAAGCTGATTGTCTCTCCCAATGCACTGTTTAAATTTTCAGTAGGTATAAGCAGGCTTGCCGTAGTGCCTGGCGAGGCTGGGTCCGCTGTGGATAAGGGAGAGAAACAGGGAGAGGAAATACTCCCACCAGTGCTGGGAAGAGTGCTGTTCGCAAGGGCGGTAGTGTGCTCTGACCTTGACCCTATTTGTAACAAAATAGCTTGGATGAAGACCTAAAACGCATACTTACAACATTTAGCGATGATTTGAAACCAGTTAGGGGAGCTGATACTTTGAAAAGTTAGAAAGGTGCAAAGAATACTTTGATCAAACAGCCTTATGAGTGGAAGGTAATGATATGATCCATGAGGTGAAGCTGAATGGAAGAATTTGCCTGATTTGGGAATGACGCACCAACGGCCTCAGTATAATTCCCACCGTGGGAACTGGGTCGAGCTGTGAATTTGGGGGCAGCTGGCCATCAGTGTGAAGAGGCTCAAACATGCGTTATGGAGAGCCGGGTGAGGAAAGAGCTGATGGGATGGGGTGACACGAGGGAAGAGCCCCTTGAGTTTCCTTGGACTGCCATAACCAAGTTCCAACATGACAGAAATGTGTGGTCTCACGGTTCTGGAGGCCAGAAAGCCAAGATCAAGGTGTTGGTAGGGTTGGTTCCTTCTCTGTGCCTCTCTCCTAGCGTCTGGTGATTTACTGGCAATCTTTGGCATTCCGTCAGTTGTAGACCCATCAGGGCATCTCTCTTTACCCTCACATGGTGGTCTCACTGTGTGCGTATCTCTGTGTCCAAATCCACCCCCAGTTTTATAGAGACACAGTCATATTAAGTTAGGCTTACTCTATAATGACCTCATTTTACTTGCTCATCTGCAAAGACCCTATTCCCAAATAAGATATCGACAGATCCTGGGGGGTTAGGGCTCCAATACCTTTTTGGAGGGAATACAATTCAACCCAGAACAAGCCCTCTTCTAATACTTGGAGGGTTGTCCTGTGAGAGAGGCTTAATTTTCTTCCACAGGACCTCAGGGGAGAGAGGCAGGGCTGGTGGGGGGGGCGGGTAGTTCTGCGGAGACAGAGGACAGCCTGGAAAGAAGGTGCAGGGCTGTGTCTCGAAAGTTCTCTTCTCTCCTCTCCCACTTGTACCCACTGGCCATTTTCCCCCCCGCCATCCCTATCTAAGCAAAAACAAAGATGCCAATAAATTATTGACCAAATAACCTATCATCTAAACGGGAACACTTCTGAGCATGGCAGTGGTGTGAGTGGGGGAGCAGTTGGCAAGGGGGTACATTGACCAAAGAATGAAAAGTAACAACAGCAACAACAAAAACGCATGAAACTCTTCACAATCACTGTGCATCAGCAGTAAGCAGTTCTGAACCACAGCAGTGATAACATAACTCCTTGAAAAAATGTTGTTGCCTTAAGTCATAAACAATTGTAACATCTACATAAGCTCTAAATTAGCTTATTTGAATCTATTATCTTTTAAGAAATAAATATTTGGGGCACCCGGGTGGCTCAGTCGGTTGAATGTCCAACTTTTGCTCTCGGCTCAGGTTTTGGGGTCGTGAGTTCAAGCCCCATGTTGGACTTTGTGCTGGGTATGGAGACTACTTTTAAATAAAGAAAGAAAGAGAGAGAGAGGGAGAAAGGAAGAAAGAAAGATTATTATTTTACCTGGAAGAAAGGAAGGAAGGAAGGAAGGAAGGAAGGAAGGAAGGAAGGAAGGAAGGAAGAAAGAAAAGAAAGAAAGAAAGAAAGAAAGAAAGAAAGAAAGAAAGAAAGAAAGAAAGAAAGAAAGAAAGAAGGAAAGAAAGAAGGAAAGAAAGAAAGAAAGAAAGAAAGAAAGAAAGAAAGAAAGAAAGAAAAAGAAAGATTATTATTTTATCTGGAATAAAGAAAGAAAGAAAGAAAGGAAGGAAGCAAGGAAGGAAGGAAGAAAGAAAGAATATTATTTTACCTGGAAGAAAGGAAGAAAGAGAAAGAAAAAAGAAAGAAAGAAAGATTGATTATTATTTTACCTGGAAGTTAATTTGGAGAGCACCTAGTTCTACAGTTGGCCCCTGGCCCACGGGACTCACTGTGTGTACATTCATTTGAAGAAGTTCACGGCCATTCAAAACCATTCATGTTTGGTGAACAGTCCATGTCTCAAGCCCCTGGGTGAGTACTCCTGGGTTTAAATCATAGATTTGAAATGGACAATGACATTGCAATGGTTTAAAAAGACAAACAGAACCTAAGTGACTTTAAGTCTGTCCTTCTTCAGAATGAAAGAATAAATTAAAAAATATATTCTCTTTTACTCTTTAAGTTGTAGCACAAATGGTTCATCAAACACATCTGATAATTTCCAAATTATTTGTTCACGTTTAGCAACCGTTGGTGTGGGCTCTTGGTTGCCGTGGCTGACTGCCCTGAAGTGATGCACCTGTCTGGGCCACGATTTGATGCAGGAAATGACATCAAGCTCTTCCGGCAATTTCCCTATTTAGATTATATTCATTGGGTAACGTGTAGCCTCCGTGAGTAGAAGATCTTTTTGAATGTCAGTGATACTACAAATGATGCTGATCTCAGATTCTGTTAAACTAACAGCAATTGAGTTAAACATTTTCTAGGCCTTATTAATTTATCCGACCTCTCCATATATTCCATATCTCTAATTATTGACGAAATCATTGGAAATCGTTCTTTGAAATGTCATGTTTAGTTAGGTCAAGTGCAATGTTTCAGAGGTAGTGCTGCGTGTTTGGCCAGGTGCCTGGGCTCTGTTGCCAGATTTCCTATTTTGAATCTGGGGCTCGTTCTGCTGTTTAAGTTTTAAATATCTCTGCCCTCTGATTCCTCACCTGTAAGAATGGGGTGGTGATGATGATGGTACTTAGGAACAGTACATTTATTTTTCTTTAATGTTTATTTACTTAGTTTGAGAGAGAGTGTGAGCGAGCACATATGTATGAGCGTGCACAGGGAAGGGGGAGCGGAAGGCAGAGAGGAGGGAAAAAATCCCAAGCAGGCTCTGAGCTGTTAGCACGGGGCCTGATGCAGGGCTTGAACCTACAAACCATGAGATCACGACCTGACCGAAAATCAAGAGTCAGACGCTTAACTGACTGAGCCACCCAGGTGCCCTGAGGTATAATACATTTTAAAAAGTGTGTGGCATTGACCAAGCCCTGTGTTAAGTGTCAGCTCTTGGTTCTATTAATTAAGATTATTCATCCCAGAGAGGGGCTGATGCTTAAGGAGTTAAATTTTTTTTAATGTTTATTTTTGAGAGAGACGGAATGTGAGTGGGGGAAGAGCAGAGAGAGAGGGAGACATAGAATCCAAAGCAGGTTCCAGGCTCTGAGATTTCAGCACAGAGCCCGATGCGGGGCTCAAACCCACAAATTGTGAGATCATGACTGGAACCAAAGTCGGACGCTTAACCAACTGAGCCACCCAGGTGCCCCTGGTGCTTAAGGAGTTTAAATACATGTTCCCTTCAAAGGAGGTGACATTCAACAGGAACTATGGAACGAGGGCCCTATGCCCCAGCTGACTTCCGGAACTGAACTACCCCTGTAGATCTGGGCCATCCTCTATCATCATGGACTTGGGTGCCCACCTGTTCTCCGGCCTCTCCGGTCCCCCAGAGGTGCAGTTCCTCCATGTGGCCATGTGAGGGCAGCTCCAGATCAGTGGCAGCTGTTGCCTTTGGGAGCGGGGCTGGGAGCTGGTCATTTCCATGCAGGATGCCAACCCCAGTGCCAAGGAGTCCAGGCTGCTGTGGCTGAGGACGCATGTGGGGATGGAGTCTTGCACCAGGGCGTTGTGCTGGGGGGAGGGGTTCCGAGGGCTGGTGGGGCTGTCACCTAGATTCTAGGGGCCTTGGGCTGTGCCAAGTGCTAACTCTTAGGTTGTAAGCAGGTGCAGGAGTCTCGGGAGGGCCCAGGGGGAGGGGTGATTGCCAGCCAGTATACGAGAACTTCAACTTTTTGCCAACCAATACAGCTGGGCACTGCCCACATACAGACCCTTGTCATGAATCTATAATAATAGCAGAATAGGCGTGATCCTAAGAGTGCACACCTCACAGTTACATTCCCCATGAAAATAAATAACTCATTTCAGTGTGGTGTGAATGTAAGTGCTTGGTATTGTTCTTTATGATCTTTCATATGGAGTTCAAAAAATTCTCAGAGAAATTGTGGACCACCTAAAACATTTCTTAAAGATTCATTATGTGACATCTTTAAAAAATTTTTTTAAATTCATTTTTGAGAGACAGAGAGAAAGTGTGAGCAGAGAGAGACACACACAGAATCCAAATCAGGCTCCAGGCTCTGAGCTGTCAGCACAGAGCCCAACACGGGGCTTGAACCCACAGACTGTGAGATCGTGACCTGAGCTGAAGTCGGATGCTTAACTGCCTGAGCCACCCAGATGCCCCTATGTGACATCTTTTTAAAAAACAGTCAGCAAAAACAAATACATTTGCTAAGGTGTTACTTGGGACTAGTGGCATGTTTTAGCAAAATTGCAAAGGAGGTAAATTTCATCTTCAAAATTCCTCGTTCTACTTTCTGTGCCCTGTGCCATCCTTCCTCTGTTACCACCGTTCCCATGGCTGCTGCTTCTCCCCATTGTTGGCACTCAGGCACCCGTGACTTTCTCTACAAGACGGGACCGACCGGTATACAGCATCTCTTCCTCTTACACCCAAGCTTCAGCTCTTTTATTTATTTACTTACTTATTTATTTATTTATTCACTATGCCCAGAGAGGGCACAGTGAAGGCAAGGGTGTAGGGGTGCCTGGGTGGCTCAGTTGGTTGAGCATCTGACTCTTGATTTCTGCTCAGGTCATGATCTCAGGGTCATGGGATTGAGCCCCAAGTCAGGCTCTGTGCTGAGCACGGAGCCTGCCTAGGACTCTCTCTTTCCCTCCCTCTGCCCTCCCCCCACTTCAGTTTGGGCACAGTATGTGCAGTCTCTCTCTTTCTCTCTCCAAAAAAAAAAAAAAAGTTTAGGGTGTAATGAGCACCTAGTGGATGTCAGGAGCTTGCACAAAGCATCATCTCATTTCATCCCCACAGCAAGTGGATTTACTTTGCTATTCAACAGAAAGGGAAGTGGAGGTTTGGGGGCTTGAGAAGGTACAGTTACTTGGTTAGGGTCACAGGACTGATGGCTCTCTGGCGGGGCTGCACTTACAAGCACATTTGGTACAATCTCAACCCCGGCCCATCCTGAAGACAGCTCCCCTTCCTCTCCCCTCCCCTCCTCTCCTTCCCTCGGGCTCCTGTCCTCCACGGCCCAGCAGGGAGCCAGGCCCCTTGTCCCTTGCCCATGGCGCCTGGGCTGTGGTGGGTGGCAGAGGAAAGTCTCGCTGGTCCCGGCTGCCCATCTGCGGCTTGAACAGGAAAGAGACAAAGGTCCCATTTTAGGGCTGCTGTCTGTTTCCATGTCTCTAGTTGCTGAACCACCAGGAGGAAAAGCATTTGAGGTATTTCCACGGGAAATGGTAGCCAACAAAAGCGCCGTTGGGTGGTATTCTAGTTAATTGCAGGAAGGCGGGCAGCCCTCCAGGATATTACCTTTCTTGGGCTGGAAAGTGTTTCTTTGAAAAACGTTTTGGTTCAGCCGAGGCCTCCTGAGTTTTCGCAGATTTGCTTGTTCATAACTACGAAGAGAGTCACCAAGTCGGTCCTTCGGGGCCGGGAGGGGGTGCGGTGGGAGGCACAGCTGGGCGGGAGGAAAACACTCTGATGACAACTCTCTGCTAAACGATGGCTGGAAAACACTGGATTATGTTTCCCAGCCGGTATAAATTCCTACAGGGGGCCGTTCCCCCGAGGCCCGCCGCCCCTGGACAGAAACAGAATCTGTGACCCCGAATGAGACATCTCTTGCCCCTGCGGAGGAGAGGGCAGGAAATGAAGAGAAATGATCACTCTTCCTAAACACACTTAAAAAATACATATGTAATGAAAAGAAAAGCATTCACAAAGGTGCATGAATCCAAGCGTGTTGCTCCTGACACATTGGGTCTGTGTGCACTCTTGCCTTCTGGGAAGGCTTCCTGTTCATTCCATGCACGCGTCATGACTGCGTACTCACCACAGCCACCTCCTTTGTGCCCGCGCTGGGCTGCTGGCAAGGACCTGAGGTGGCTGCTGTCTGGCCGTGGGGACACACATCCAGAACAGCCCGAGGTGAGCTGGAGCCCATGTGGAGCTCTGAGTAGGGAGGGCTGGGGGTGGTCAGATGTCCTGAAGGAGGCGATTCTGTCCCCCACCCCGTCCTCCCCACCTCCCAGGGCTCTAGCCATCACAGCTCACAGAAGTCCAGGGACTGTGCCCACGAAAGAGTATTTGCATTCTTGGTAGTGACTGTCTGTTTCATATATGCTAGTTGGCATCAGTTCAGATGCAGAGGCATAGGGAGTAAAAGGTCCAATGTCATTTCCCTGCCGCCTGCAATTCTGGCCCCCCACCACCAAGATGAACACTCTGAGCACGTTAGCATGGTGGCATGTGTCCCTTTGGACATGTTCATCTGTGACAACCTGTGTGGCCTCTTCCCTGAACACCCCTCTGGTCCACTCGTGCTCCTCCTGCCTGCTCTGCCTCTCTCTGCCCTGCAGGGACCCTGAGTGCTGAGGTGATTTGTCCCTACCTGTCTGGCAGGTGCGTCTGTTCTGGGTCAGAGCAACTGTTGGTGGCTTCCCTTCTTCCCATCCCCTCAGCCGCCTCCTCCCTTTACTCTAGAGCGTGGCGGGGGGGGGCCGGAGAGGGGGTGCCGCTGGCCCCTGGGTCCTTCATCATGCCTTGCCTACTCCCTTAACTCTAAAGAACCTTTTAAAAAAGTTATTTATTATTTATTTTTAGGTTTTTGTTTTGTTTTGTTTGCTTTTTTTAAGAGACAGACAGAGCGAGCATGTGTACATGAGCAGGCCGGAGGGGCAGAGGGAGAGAGAGAATCCTAAGCAGCTTCACACTTAGCTCGGAGCCCAATATGCATCTCAATCCCATGAATGGTGAGATCACGACCTGAGCCGAAATCAAGAGTTGGAGCTTAACCAACAGAGCCACCCGACGGCCCCTCTTCCTACCTTGCCTCCTTACATTCTGACCCTTTTAAGTAAACTCTCCCCAAATCACCCACCTCAGATTTTGTAGGACCTTGACTGATGATAAGCACATACATTGTTTTGTAGTCTGCACGTGCAGGTGTGTGTGTGTGTGTGTGTGTGTGTGTGTGTGTGTGTGTGTGAAAAGTAGTAGTGCATCATATAGCTCTATATGTGTGTATCCATCTCTTACTTTGTAAGGCGAACTTAGTATTGCATAGTATTCCTGTGTATGTTATCACTCCCCCTCCTAATAAACATTTAAGGTTGTGTTCTGTTTCTCTCGTGGCCGAGGGCCGTGGAAGGTAGGTACCTGTAAGAGCCTGGGCAAGGCACTCCACCTCTCCGAGCCTCAGTTTCCCCATCTGTCCGATGGGAATTAGCATAGTGTACAGATCATTGGCCCTGAAGGCATGTGAGGCCTCTGACTTTGCTGAGGCTGCCCTTGTGAGGCTGCCCTTGTGAGGCTGGGGTGCAGGCGGTGTGTCTCCCCTCACGCTCGCTCCCTGCGAAAATACTAGTTTCTGGAAGAAGCCCTGGGTGAAAACCAGCTACTAGCGCTAGAATGGAAACAGAGTGAAAATGAAGATTCAGACAGAGGGATGATTCGTACAACTAGGAAGTGCTATGCGAGACGGGCGCCTGGGTGGCTCAGTCCATTATGCCTTGCACTCTTGGTTTTGGTTCAGTTAGTGGGATTGAGCTCACATTAGTGGGATTGAGCCCCATGTTCGGCTCTGACCTGACAGCAGGGAACCTGCTAGGGATTCTCTCTCTCTCTCTCTCTCTCCCTCTCTCTCTCTCCCTCTCTCTCTCTGCCCCACGCCACACGCTCGCTCTCTCTCTCTCTCTCAGTAAATAAAAAAACATAAAAAAAAGTGTTCTAGGAGAAACCATGTGTTCTTGGGCATCTGGGAGCTGAAAAGGGAGAGGGGGGAATCGGGGAGATGGTGTGGGCAGCTACAAGCCCTCACAACTCCTCAAGACCCCAGGTCTTTCTTCCAGGCTCCGGGAGGTGCAAGCAAGGCCCGAGCAGGGGTCCCAGAGAGCTCACGGGGGCGCCATGCAGCGGCAAACTGGCCCCAGAGTGGTGGTGGCGGCCCCGACCAGCAGGTGTCGCTGCTGCCCCAGCAGACGGCCGGGAGCACGGACCACACAGCTCTGGTCCAGCCTGGCAGGATTTCCCGGGGGCAATAACAGGGTTTGAAGCCTGTTCTCCCCCACGTCCCCACTGATGCCTAAGAAAAGGAGTGACACCCCTCTTCCTCCTTCCCGAAGAGGGTGGGAGGCTGCGGTCGGAAGAGAACTCCGTGCAGGCTGGCAGTGCGGTGTCCTCCCTCGCTGCCTGGCCAGGGCGTGCGGCATCCCTGGGCATGTGGGGTCCAGGGCACTGCCTGCCAGGCTCTCCCTGGAGCTGTCGGGGTGCTTGGATGAAGAGGCTCTATGGATTTCATAATCCAGCAAGGGGATGGGGACAACTTGACGGGGACTTTGTAAGTGTAACAAAGAGGGGCCCAGCCTGGGTCAGGCAAGTTGAGTCCATCTCCTTCCCAGCCTGTTTTTTCTTTAAGAGTCCTGTTCTAGGTTCTGAGTTATTCCTCTGCATAATAGGAGAAAAGGAAGCAGCTCACCGGAATGGGTTTAGAGGGTGACCAATGGTTCCATTTGCCCCTCACTTTAGGGGTTGCTGGGATGCAAGACTTTGGCACTAAACCCCGGAAAGCCCAGAGCAGCTGGGAGCCCAGAGCTTGGTCGTTCTAACTGGGTACCAGCCACTTTCCAGGCATTATTTCATTTAATCCACATCGGTGGTTGCATTGTCATCGCCGTTGTTCAGAAGAAGAAACTGAGGGTCAGAGAGCCTACACAGGCTGCCCAATGTCTCCGAATGGGAAGGAAAGAGCTGCCATTTGAATGAAAGTCCACTTTGCTGGTATTCTTTCCACTGCGTTCCACAGTCTCCTGGAGTTCTCCAAAGTTGGGAGCTGAGAAGTGACTTTCAAAGGCGAATCTGGGAGGCCCAAACAGTAGGCGGCTGTCGGTCGTGGGCACAGATAATTATAACGTGTGCTGCGGCCGGTGCCTGAACTGGGGCAGCAGCCCAGGGGCTCCTCAAGGGCTTGGCGTTCCGAGGGAAGCAGCGTGTTGGGACCTGGGAGGAGAGGAGGACATGCCAGTGAGAGCGCAGGCAGAAGAAAGATGGGTAATGGGCCAGGCCTAGGGGGCACTGCTGGGGCCAACAGGGCTGGGGGGGAGACCAGGGAGAGGGGGCAGACCACACCACCAAGAAGGCCCTGACCACTTCATCTACCTCCTCGATAGCCCAGACATTTTTTTAAAAAATAATCTTTTAGTCCAAGAATAAAAGCCTGTTGAACTCAGGACCTGTGAGATTGTCTTGCTGAGCATGGCAGGACCGGGTGAGCAGGAAGAAGCAGATCCTGAAGGAAGTTCAAGGCCATCTCCCTCGCGGGGCGGCCAGGGGCAGCATCAGCTACCTCCCAGGCTCGTTGTGAAGTGGCCTCAGGTTCTGGGAAAACACTCGAGCTGGCGTGAAAACCCGAATGAAATGATCCACATGGTCCTTGGTCCACCTGGTAAAAGCAGCTCTTGTCCGCCCAGGCTGCTTGCTGAGCTCAGGGCCAGTGTTAACAGAGAGAAGCCCCAGCTTTCCCTTCTCTGCCACTGAGAGCTCCCAGGCCCCCCACAGACAGACTCCTCAGCAAGTCAGTGCAACCAAGGGAGTGACAAGCTCATTAAGACAGTGCTCAAGATGTCACCCATCTGCTCCTGGGATCTGCATGGGACTGCCACACAGGGCTGCTGCCTTCACAGGTGAGAATTAAGGACAAATGCCCTCCCTGGATGTGTACGGCTCTCGGCAGCACAGCTTTGCAAGTTCAGATCCCATGAGCCCCCTCAGCTGGGTGCCTTTGTGCAGTGCGTACTCCGCGCAACTGCACGTGGTGGTCCTGAAGACAGAAGTCTGGGTCAGGGGCTGAGGATTCTTTTGGGAGGGAATTTGTCAGGAAGGAGGAGTGCCAGGCAGGCATGAATGGGTTTAGGAGTGAGGCTGGAGTGGGCCTGGGAAGCACCCAAGAGAAGTTATTCAGGAAGACAAGGAGGAGGAGGAGGAGGGGCCTCCTGGGCGAAGGAGTAACATGTGCAGATGCACAGAGGCATCAAATCTCCAGGCTGCTTGGAGGGTGGGGTGCAAGGAGAGGACAGTGGGGGACGAGGAGGGCAGGGGCCAGCGGGTAGAGGCCTGGGCTTCTGTGCATGGTTCTGCAGTTGAGGATGGGATGAGTCAGACTGGAGAGAAGGGGGCTGCAAGGAAGGCAGAATGGGAGGTAACACTTCCCTGTGTAGGCTCCCCTGATATTTATTCCCACACCACATAAATGCCACGTCTAGAAACCTCCATTGGTAGTGATGAGCTCCGCCTTCTTCCCATGGGGCCTGCTCCTCCTGGGGGTCTTAGAAATAAACGTTGGGAACCTTACTCTCAACAGAAATGCACCGTCTGCAGAAGAGACTTCTGATACCACACGTGTGCCTGCTGGGACTGGCAGGGCACAGAGAATGCAGGGCAAAGGAGCCAGCCCTATGCCTGGGTGGTCTGCAAGGGCTTCTCACCCCGGCCCACTGCTAGTACAGACCTCGCTGTGGGCATGAACTTCACCCCCGACGTGGGCACCAGCTAAGCCACACCCCCTTCCACTGGGTTCCAATGCTTGCATAAGGGCCCGGAAGCTCCCGCCCACCCCTTGGCCAGGGCATAAGTTGCCCGGATGTCGTGACCTCCTGGCGGGTGGCAGCATCTCAGGGACAGACCCCTGCCTCTCCCTGTGCGCACCGGTGCAGACCCACGTTTGATGCTACATGGCCAAAGAATGTTGCTATTTTCTTTTCCTCTTTTATTCTCGTTTCTCTTTTTGGAAGGTACAGGAAAGAGGCTGGAAAGGGCACCCTTGACCGAAGCTGATTTGAAGGGGCTTTTGAAAGCGTGCAGACAATGGTTGGTGGGCCAGGCTGGCTGTGTCCCAGGAGCCGAGCTTCAACAAGAACTTGAACTGAACCGAACCATGACCCCCACATTGGAAAACACTGCCCCGATTCACTGAACCCAAAACCGAATCCAAATATTATTATTTTTCGACTGAACTCTGAATTGAACTGTTTTTTTCTTAAATACCTACCAAGCCAGTTTGAGCTAGACACAAACATATGTGTTTTCTAAAACTATTGAACCTGAACTTCAAAATAATCTCCTATCCGAGGGCGAAGTGAGACTTTATTTGCTCTAGAGTGTCTTGTTCCCAGCAGGCCAGCAGAGTTTCCTTTATTTCATTTGTTCGGCCCTGTAACTTTGCTTCTCATCTTTTTTTAAATTTAACTTTTTAAGAGACAGAGTGTGCTTGTGTGTGAGTGGGGGAGGGGGAGAGAGAATGTTTTAAAAGTTTATTTATTTACTTATTTTGAGAGAGAGAGCGTGAGCACAGGAGGGGCAAAGAGAGAGAGACAGAAAGAGAGAAAGAGAGAGAGAGAGAATCCCAAGCAGGCTCCCCACCATCAGTGCAGAGCCTGATGCAGGGCTCGATCCTATGATCCTGGGATCATAACCTGAGCCGAAATAAGGAATCAGATGCTTAACCAACTGAGCCACCCAGGTGC
The DNA here is from genome assembly GCF_006229205.1 of Suricata suricatta. NCBI lineage: Eukaryota > Metazoa > Chordata > Mammalia > Carnivora > Herpestidae > Suricata > Suricata suricatta. Next base: position 41,100,180 of record NC_043706.1, read on the forward strand.
CCCGCTTTACTTCTCATCTTTAAACACAGTGCAATGCATAGATCTTAAATGTGTAGTTCCGTCAATTCTGACAGACGCACACACTGGAGGAGCTGGCACCCGGCTCAAGATCTAGAGCGTTGGCATCAGCCCAGAGAGTTCCCTTTGCCCCTCCCGGGTCCCCACCCAACAACCACTATTCTCATTTCGTCTCCTTTCGCTTCTAATGGAGGCATAGAATCTACTGTCCCCTTACCTCCCCTACTACCCTGGAAAGAGGGAAAACAAATAAGCTGATACCCATTTTACGGATAAGAGAGATGAGGCTCAGAGGAATGCAAATAGCTTGCTTAGGCTCACTGAGCTTGGTGGTGGCAGAGTTAGAATAGTCTCCCAAGTTTCTGGTCCCCTGGCCAATCGCTTTTTTCCATTTCAAGCCAGCCGCTGAGCTGAACAGTGGATTTAGTGCCTCCACGGGCTTCCTAGGGAACGTATCCCACCTCTGGCTTTCAGGGCACAGTGGGAATTGCTTGCCCCCCAAAACAGGGTGGTTTCACCTATCTTTAAAAATAGGCAAAGAGGGCCCGGCGTGGCTGTGTCCTGGGCCGGGCTGCCTTGCAGATAGGACCGTGCTGCGGGGCCCCCCTGCAGACCCCTGTGGCGGCAGCCTGCGCTGGGTGCCTGCTCCCTGTCTCCAGCCTGCCTGTGTGTGGCTGTCTGTCGGTGTCTCTGGCCGCCTGTGTGTAGACAAACTGTATCTGACCCCCGAGGAGCAGTGTCTGTCTCCCGAGCAGTCGAGCTAGAGAACATTGACCAGGTTCCCAGGCTGGTTTTCCTGGGGAAACATTTTCCAGAGCCTACAACAATGTTGCATTTGATTTGATTTCCACCCCCCCTCCTTTGCAGGCGATTGTGTGGTTTGGGGTGTTTTGCTCCTAGTTATAATCCAATAAAGAGCAGCTGCTGTGATTTTTCCAAGAGTGCTGCTTTCAACCGCCCTCGTTGAAAATGCTCTAATTTATTTCAGTCGCTTGTGGGAAACCCAGCCTCGGCTCAAAACAAAGGCGTCCTGTGCTGGTGTAATTGCCCCCGAGTCTCTCCTCGGGGCTCCAGGCCTGGATGGTCACTGAGGCCGCCCAGGAAGAAGCCTCCCGTCTAGCTGGTGGCAGCTACCCAAGAGACCCCTGTTCTGGACCTCTGGGGGGGATGTGGGAGCCTCAAGCTCAGAAGGGGGCCAGGAACCAAGATGGTCTTCATGTCTTTTCCACTTCCTGTGGCTCCCAGGGGTCAATTTAGGGGTCCATCACACCTTCGTGTGAATTAGTTTGGTCATTTTCTTTCTGCTTAATGTGTAGTCGAGCCCTGCCCATTGAGGGGCTGAAAGTTTGGGAGAAAGAATGGAATGAGAGAGAGGGAATCTCGGCTGAATAGACCTTTATGGAAACCCAGGCTGTGGCACCTGGGGGAGGGCATTTTGGGCACGTTGGTGTTTTGGGGGAGGAAGAGATGCCAAGGGTCCGCCTACTCTCAGCTATCCAGGCAGGCCTGTTCTGTCTCCCGTTCTGCCCAGCTGCCACCAGACCCCTGGCTAAGGTGATTACAGACCACTTACTCCTCCATATGGTTTGATGGGGCACAGATTTCTTCTTGTGAAGCATGTGGGCCTCCTGGACCCCAGAGTCCAAAATGGCGGCCCCTTGGCAGAGTGATGTCAACTCGTAGATAAGACTCTGATTGAATTACACTGGGTGGTGCCATAGATATAACATATATATAACTGTATCCCAGGGAGGGACTCTGGGTGTGTGCCGTGGGGCTGGCTCTCTCAAAGGCCCTGTTTTCCATATTGTTTGCAAAGCAATTTCCATAGAGCCACAGGGCTCTGTTTCCTTCAAGTTCCAAGAGGTCACACGCTGGAGAGCATTTGCCTAGGAGGCGCCCTTCCCTTCCCCTCTGGCCCCTCTCTCCCGGGCAACCATTCTCTCCCTAGAACCACCTGGTGGGGCAGAATGAATCCGGTGGGCAGAGACTTGAACTGGCAAGCCCTCTCCAGGCCCTTGATCCTCCGTGGCAAATTATAAAGAACCGGTGTGGGGAAGGCACAGAGGAGCCCCAAACGCTTACCAAGTACAGATTTCTAGGATTCACAGCCTTCAGAGATTCTGGTTCAGTCCATCTGATGCAGGGCTCAAGCATCTTTCTTTTTATTTAAAAAAAAGTATGTAAGTATGGGTGTTCATTTAAAACCTTTCAAGGGTTAAGAAACTGTCAACCATAATGTTTTCTGTCCTCCAACAATCACACTGAACTTTTGTGCAAACTTCTTTCTGGTCTTTATTATTGTACAGACATTTCTATCTGGAGAAGCACCACACGCTCACTTTGGTGTCCTTTTTCTTTTGTGCATCATGAGCATTTTCCCGTGACATTCGATATTTTCTGAAAGCATGTTTTGTACAGGCCACACATAAGGGAATCTTTGTCTGCATGTCTGATTACTTCCGCGAGCTGGGTTCTCGGGTATGTGAGAAAGCTCTAGAATCGACTTTGAAATACTTGACTTTGCTCATTCCCTTGTGCTGGGTTCACTCCCCCGATACACCCAGCTTTTGCCCCCATCTAATGTGGAGCCTCATTTATGTTCTTAGTTTTAAAATCACAAAAGCGGGGGTGCCTGAGTGGCTCAATTGGTTATGTGTCCAACTCTTGATTTCGGTCTTGATCTCACCATTCATGAGTTCAAGCCCTGCATTGGACTCTGTGCTGTGCCAGCTTGGAGCCTGCTTGGAACTCTCTCTCCCTTTCTCTCTGCCCCTACCCTACTAGTGCGCATGTGCACGCAGGTGCGCAGGCACTCTCTCAAAACAAATAAATAAACTTAAAAAACCCCACAAAGGCAGCACATGCTGGAGGAGAACCAGTCAAGCAATGAGAAGGTGTGTGAAACAAAACACACAGTCCTTGGGTTTCCCCAGCCAGGATATCGCCCCTTCAAGGACCCATTGGTTAGGGACACACCTCTTCAGTCTCATTTTTATTTGTACTAAGTTTCTCAGCTGTTTTTGCTGCATGGGGAGATGAGGGACTCTTGTCGTGGGGGACAGGGTAGGCTGGGAACCGAAAACCTGAGATCTTGATATTGTCCCTCCCCAACCTCCTCACCGGCACTGGGAATGTGAGCTCTGTAAGAAATCTTGGACTTCACTTTCTTCTTTGCAGTGTAGGGATGATGATGTCCTTGATGCCGGCCTGCCTGAAGATTGTTCTGGGATTACATTCAGCAAGTAAACAATAAAACAATGTAACAATGTAAGACTATGCAAGATGTCTACTTAAATTTGAATTTCAAATAAACCACAGTGGGGGTGCCAGGGGCTCTGGGCGGGGAGCTCAGTTGGTTGAGCATCCAACTCTTTTTTTAAACAATTTTTAATTATTTTATTTTATTTTTATTTAAAAAAAAATTTTAATGTTTATTTAGTTTTGAAGGAGAGAGAGACAGAGCATGAGAGGGGGAGGAGCAGAGAGACAGGGAGACACAGAATAGGAAGAAGGCTCCAGGCTCTGAGCTGTCAGCACAGAGCCCAATGTGGGGGTTGAACTCACGATCTGTGAGATCATGACCTGTGCCTAAGTTGGATGCTTAACCAACTGAACCACCCAGGTGCCCCTTTTATTTTTATTTTTAATTTAGTTTTTAAACTATAATTCATTGTCAAATTGGCTTCTGT
>NC_043706.1:41103989-41228640 GCF_006229205.1 Suricata suricatta
ACACCACATCTTCTTTATCCATTCATTCATCAATGGACATTTGGGCTCTTTCCGTACTTTGGCTATTGTCGATAGTGCTGCTATAAACATTGGGGTGCATGTCCTCCTTCAAAACAGCACACCTACATCCCTTGGATAAATACCTAGTAGTGCAATTGCTGAGTCATAAGGTAGTTCTATTTTTGATTTTTTGAAGAACCCCCACACTGTTTTCCAGGGTGGCTGCACCAGTTTGCATTCCCGCCAGCCGTGCAGAAGAGATCTTCTTTCTCCGCATCCTCACCAACATCTGTTGTTGCCTGAGTTGTTAATGTTAGCTGTTCTGACAGGTCTGAGATGGTATCTCATTGTGGTTTTGATTTGTATTTCCCTGAGGATGAGTGATGTTGAGCATTTTTTCATGTGTCTGTTTGCCATCTGGATGTCTTCTTTGGAGAAGTGTCTATTCATGACTTTTGCCCATTTTTTCATTGGATTATTTGTTTCTTGGGTGTTGAGTTTGACAAGTTCTTTATAGATTTTGGATACTAACCCTGTATCTGATATGTCATTTGCAAATATCTCCTCTCATTCTGTTGGTTGCCTTTTAGTTTTGTTGATTGTTTCCTTTGTTGTGCTATCTCCCCTTCTTGGGTGACTCACATAGAGCTGACTTTCCTGGGAATCTCTGGGCAGAAGTAGGGATCTCTCAGGGTGTCCACCTCTGGGCTTCCTGGGCATGGTGCTCTCGTGCAGTGTCTTCTGACCCCTCAGTAGCCATCCTAGCATCCCCTGAATACCCCACAGACCTCCCCCACCTGCTTTCCACAGCTGTGGGACTCTGTGGAACTCCATGAGATACAGATATGTTCATGTCAAAATGACTGAGTACGATATAATTCTGCTCTAAACGGGGTGCCATTTTAACCTGTGTTCTACTATAAACCACGGGTTATTTTAGTAGAAACAAATGTACAGGGAGGGGAGCACTTATTTCGGAAACACTACCTTCCGAGAGGTTTTTCACTGAAGCAGCAGCACACTTGATTGCAGGAGCTGAATCTGAGAACCTCCTGGAGGCTCACACTGTCCCCGTGGCCCCTGCGTCTCCATCCCACCGAAGTTAGTAACACCAGTGAGAGAACCACAACTTTTTGGATGTGTTCTCTCTCCTGGCTAAAGACACTATGTTACTTCCGTCCCATCAGTAATGATGGTAATAATATCTCAGATTTAATACAGCATGATATTTTTTTTCTGATCAATTTTCATACTTGAAACAACATTGAGAAAAGCAAAAGTCTCTTCTCTGCCCCTGATTCAGTTCCCTCTATGTCTCAGGTGTCCACTATTAGCAGTTTGGGTTATAACCTTCTAGACTTTTCCATCTGTACATAAACGTGTGTGTGTGTGTGTGTGTGTGTGTGTGTGTGTGTGTGTTTTACGTGGCTTGCAGCACGCTACATATATTGTAATCCTGCTGTGTTCACTTAGCCAGTAGATTGTGGACACACAGTCCCTGTTTATCCTTCTTCCTTGTGCTGTCCTACACCGTGTGGCCGTACCTCAGTTCTTGCAGGGGTGGCCCCCTCCTGACGGACATTTACACTGTGTCGAGTTCAGTGGCGGTCACGAAGCTGCCGCCAACACACCTATGTTAACAGGGCACCTAACTGACTTAGAGAATCTCATTCCTGTCTGCTATTTGATGCGTGTAGGTCAAATGTTATTCCTTTTCTTTACAAATCCAGACCTCGAGCATAGAGATGGGCCAAGGTCCTGTGGCCACGCAGCTGGTAAGGTGCCCAGCCAGCTGGCTTTTGCGTCCCTGCCCCAGGCCTTCTTGTTTCCTCAAGGCTGTCTCCTCCGAGGCTCAGAGTGCCTCAGAACCCACTTCTCACACTTTAGTGTGCACACGCACACCTTGGGGTTGGTGTTAAAATGCGGATTCTGACCCACTCTGTCTGGGGTGGTCACCTTTCTTTTAAAAATAGTTTTTAACGGGGGCACCCGGGTGGCTCAGTCTGTTGAGCGTCGGACTTTGGCTCAGGTCATGATCTCAAGACTCATGAGTCCAAGCCCCGTATCGGGCTCTATGTGACAGCTCAGAGCCTGGAGCCTGCTTTGGAGTCTGTGTCTCCCTCTCTCTCTGCTCTTCCCCCACTCATGCTCAAAAATAAACAAAAAAATTTAAAAAAAATTTTTTAACGTTTATTCTTTTATTTTTTCTTTCTTTGAGACAGACAGAGCACAAGCAGAGGAGGGGCAGAGAGAGAGGGAGACACAGAATCCTTAGCAGGCTCCAGGCGCTAAGCTATCAGCACAGAGCCTGATGTGGGGCTCCAGTCCACAAACTGTGAGATTGTGACTGAGCCAAAGTCAGATGCTTAACCGACTGAGCCACCCAGGCGCCCCCTGGGGTGGGCACCTTTCCAATAAGCTCCCAGGTGGTATTCATGCTACCTGTCTAGACCATGCCTTGAGCAACTAGGCTTTAGCCTATGAGGCGTCACTAGTTTCCAGAAGACATTTGCGGTATGTGGGCTTTCACTGGCCTCGAGGCTTATGGGCACTTTGATTACAATCGGGGTAAGTGCCCAAGATCAGAAGTCCCCACCGCACACAGTGCAAGGAGACAGGCTAGTTCAGAAGACTGAGACTCAGGTCAGGGAGCCAGGGCTGAGCCAGATGCCACAACTCTGGATCCCACCTGGGTCTTTTCTGCACGGGATGCCAGGGACTGGCTGGCACAGGAGGCTGGTGGCTGCTGGATCCTGGTCCCCACCTCCTGTCTGACGTGTTTCTTCCTATGTCTCACCATGTGGCAAAGCTTGGTTTGAAGAGTTGATGAAGGAAGACGGTTGGGGCCTTACACAGGGAAGGTGTTGGGCACACCCTTATATGTACAGAGGTCTGCACTGGGCCTTTATTTGTTTTAAAGATCAATATGAATTTAATGACAAATATTCCATATTGACTGCTGAACACAAGAATGCTTTTAATTGGGCCCAACTTCCAGGCCTTGTGCACAGGAGGGCTGGCCACTGGTTGGGTGGCTCCTTCGTCCTCTGTCTGCCAGCACGCTTGCTACACCCTCCCCGCCACAGAACCAGCCATCTCTCCATCTATCAAGAATGTCTTTTGCTCTCCTATCCTGAGCTAGGAATGGCCCTAGGTGCCAGAGGGGGATTCGAGATGAATGAATCAGGTCCTTGCCCTCAAGAGAGGGAGAGAAGCCAACATACAAGTAACTCTAAGAACACTGCTCTAACAGTCCCAGCTTCCAAGTCATACTCAGACCCTCATTTCATTTAGTCTTTAAGATCAGAGACTCGGCCCCTGGGAATGATGGAGGTCACACCCCCGTCACCTCTTGGGAGTTGGTTGTGGGTGGGGAGGAGCTGAGGGCCCTAAGTGATCAGGGATCTCAGAGGGAGGAGGGAGGAGGGATGACGGGACAATGGCAGTTGAGGTCAGAGCTCCTGTGGAAGGGTTCAGGTTCAACATGGGAAGAGGCTTGCAGCCCAGGTGATTCAGGATTCTAGGAATGGGGACTGTGTTTGTCCCCGGCCCCCCACGTATGACCGGGGAAGACATTTGCCCTTGGTCATGCAGCAAACAGGGCAGACCTGAGGCAGACCCATTTCTCCCTCCGGGCTTTTCCCTGCCCTGTCCCTGGCCAGTTCCTCCAGCCATGGAGCTGGAGGGTCCCTGCTAGACCCTGGTATCTCTGCGTGTCTCTCCTGGCTGGTGTCCTACTGCACCTCCTCCTCTCCATTTATGGTTAAATTGTCTTTTTATTTTTACTTTTTTTTTAAACATTTATTTATTTTTGAGAGAGAGAACGAGAGAACATGAGCAGGGGAGGGGCAGAGAGAGAGAGAGGGAGACAGAGGATCCAAAGCAGGCTGTCAGCTGTCTGCGTAGGGCTGGAAATCACGAACCACAGACCATGATGTGAGCTGAAGGCAGATGTTTAACCGACTGAACCACCCAGGTGCCCCAAAATTGCTTTTTTCGTCATGACTTTGGATTAATAATCTTGAACGAGTCGGGTACAAGATCGGTCAGTCCCTCACTAAGCTGGTAGATACTCCAGTAAAGTCACAGAGGGTATTTTTTTGTGGGGGGCAGGGGGGGCTACTGAATGCCCAATTTAGGTCCATGTGGAGTCTGGGCAATTGGGGGACATGAAAATGCTGGATGAGGATGTTGAGGCAGCTGCTTAAACGGTAGGTGTGGGGTGCTGGCAGTGGGGGGTGCTTGCAGCAAAGATGTGGGCGTGGTGAAGAGAGTGGGGGGCACCACGGCTAATCTTGCTCTTCTCGTAGGTGTCCCCCACAACCTTTGCATTCAGGCTTGTATGTGGGGGCCTGTCCACCACCTCAGTGGGAGTCAGTAGGGGGTGAAATGGTTCCTTCATCGGTGTTGACACCCCACCTCCCACTCTGAGCTGTGGAGGCTGGGGGGTGGTGGTGCTGAAAGGGGCCCCCACATGTGGTGCTGATGGGTTCCAGCTGTGCTCCTGTGCCCCCGACTGCGAGCCGCCAGGTGGGGCTCGGGGTCAGGGGAGGCCTGGCAGATCTTTGAGTACTCCTGCACCGGATAATGAAAACCACCACTCAGCAGCCCCGAGTGTTTACCTCGTGTGCCTCTGTCCTCATGCCTCGGGGGTCTGGAGTCACAGAGGTTCTCTTAAATATTTATGTTTGGCCAACACCCCTGGGAGCACTCTGGAGTCTGGGGACATCCGCACGTGCTGAGGCCTTCACGTACCTCTCCCTTGTTGGATGCTCCCTATTTCGCAGAAGAGGAAGGCGAGGCTGAGGGAGGCCAAGGGCCACAGCCAGTCCACACAACCGGAAGAGGCAGCTGGGGATTCGGCAGGTCTGCCTGAGCCCACAGCCTGTCCTTCCTCCACCTTGATCGGGTTTCTCACATTTTGGTTAGACGGCAGGAGAATGTCCTCACTGTGATGTGCCTGGCACGTGCTGGCCTTGGCAGCTTATTGTTTGGGGTAAATTAGGATTCCATGACTCGTTAACTCATTGTCTCTGGGCTGGGGACAGGGGAAGGGAAATGGGAATTTGGGGTCACCTGGCTCTGTGTCCCCTCCTGTCTCTCCATTGAGCCTCAGACTTCTGAGAGGGAGAAAAGAGGACACCACCACCATGGGTGACTTTTTCCTGCAGCTTAGGGAACGTTTCTCTTCTTTTTTTCACCCCCGCTGGGAAAACTGGGGCATGGGTGGAGGTGGTTTGCCCCAAAGCAACTTTTGGGAGAGTTTTGAGAAGTTCTAGCTCCAGGAGAGTCTGGTCTGATAAACTGTGTATCTGGCCCCAGTCATTCCACGCCAGCTCAGTTATTTGATTTATTTAACCTGTGTGTGTGTGTGTGTGTGTGCGCGCGCGCGTGCGTGTGTGTGTGCAGACATGGCTGTAATTAGCATACAAGTGTGTATGGCACCTGGGACTCAGCCACCCTGACCTGAGCTGTTGATGTATCTTGGGACAGGAGGGGAACCTTGAGAGTGAATGTTTCTTGGGTGCAAGAACTGAGCTCTGAGTTGTCTGTGGCTCCCATCATGGCTCCAATATGGGTGCATTTGCTGTACCCCACAGGGATGTCTAAAGCACATGTGTGTTAGTAGGTTTTCTGAATTCCTGTAACCTAGTGCACTTGGAGAGGAGGGATGGGGGTGGGACTTCTGTGATGAGAGGAATTTTGTTTTTCGTATTTAGGGGTAAACTTTCTCTAAAGCGATCCCTGAAGGAAACACCTGAAAACTGGACATCTTAAAATGAGAGGCGTCTTGACAATGACAGAGCTTCTCACCACTAGGGGTGGGCCGTGGACCATGGCGACGTGGGTGTCCTGGGTTTGGGGCTGTGACAATCTTGAACTTAGGGTGAGTTGTGTCACCGGGGCCTCGGAGCGAGCCGGGGCACATCCTCTGAAATGAGGCAGTGAAGCCTGTGCCACCCAGATTTTACCATGCGCACCAGCTCCCTGGTTCTTGATAAAAGGCAGGCTCTGATTCAGTACATCTGAGGAGGGGCTTGAGAGCCTTTCTAACCAGGGCCAGGAGAAGCCAAGGCTGCTGGTCCAACGGCTGCACTTGGGATGGGAAAACTCTAGAAAATCACCAAGTGTTTTTTCAGTGTGAAAGTCCAGGAGGTTGGTTTTGAGGTGGGCGAGCAGAGCTGGGGTCCTCACATTTCAGGGATTTCTCAAGCACATAGCTCTGGACCCAGAGGTCACACCCACACACCTGCACGCACACACCTCACAGTGGGAGAGACAGAGGCAGAAAGAAGAATGGGGAAAAAAAGGCAGTGGCAGAGAGCAGATAGGGTGAGGGATGCAGAGAATAGTAAGAACACAGGAGGAGAGGTTTGTGCGAGGAGACACAGCAGGAGGAGGACAGCTGGGGAGAGTACAGGTGGAGAGCGGAGGGAATTGTGGGGCACATGGGAGAAGGAGGTCCCAGCTCTGCCTCCTCCAGGGCTGGGGTGTGCTGCCCCAACTCCGGGGCTCCCAGAGGGTGAAGCCACCTCCAACTTTAATCACGGCAGCTTCAAGCCCCGAGGGGTCCCATTATTTTTATTTCTCTAGTTTATATTTGAAAAAAGATTTTGCCTCCCCTCCCTTTCTCCTCCCCGTCACCAGACCCCAGCCATCCCGGGCCCAAGAAGGAAGGACGGAAGCCCTCCCCCATTAATCAGAGCAGAGGCCTGCGTAATGGCGGTGAGCGGGGGGCCTGCAAGAGCTACTGTCTGATTGAACATTAGTCATGCCGCACGTTACGTTCTCTAATGAGAAAATTATTCCAAAGTGCCTCGAGGGATGGTCGTGATTAAACTATTTGCCTTGACTTCCTCGGCTCAAGTGAATGTGCATGAGTGTGTGCGTGCGTGCACACACACACACACACACACACACATACACACTCACAGAGTCACCCTGTCAGGTCGCCTCACCCGGCGCCTTGGAGGGGTGGGTACAGCCTCTGAATTCCAGAGGGTTTCCACTCCCAACCTGTTCACAGCCTGCCCTCTCCTGATGTATTTTAAGACAGGAGACATCAGACAGCAGACTCTGCTGCTACATTGTAAGACAGCTAGGCCCTGGGGAGGGAAAGGGGAGCACTGGTGGGGCCATATTATTACTGCAAGGCCTCGATTGCCCACATTCTGAAGGGGGCTCAGTTTCTGTGGGCGAGCTTCCCTTGGGTGTCAGATGTCTGTCTCTTAAAAGGAGAATAATTTTTTTCAGGCAAGAATCCGGGGTTCTTTTCAAATCCCTCTTTATTTTTTCTACTCTGGAACTCCAATTTTATTTGGACCTCCTTCCTGTGCATAAGCTGGGCCAAGCCATTAATATGCAGCCCATGTTTGCTGTTATAGGTTTTCAAAACATATTTCAAAAGAGAACCAAAGCATACTATTAAACAAGTATTCATAGGAACTAGAAAATTTTTATGCAGAGATTATAACATAAAAAATTCTCCCAAGAGTATACGTGGTCTTGGTTATGGGGACATTAACATACCACTTCCCCAGTTTCCTCCTCTTTAAATCCTGGTGAGATTTCCGGGTCTGGCATAAGTGTTCTCTGGAGTCCATCTCTGACTGTCACCTCAGTCACAATTGAGCACTCCCAATTCTGGACTCTCATTGTTTTGTCTTGATAGGACTCAACGAATATTTACTGAGTACCATATGAGTTAACTTTTGCTGTTATATTGTGTTCACCAACATCTCTCTCGGATCCGGGTTGAAGGAGCAGCACCCAGAGGGAATAAGAGAGTGATGATGGAACCGTGTATGGATCTGAAAACTTAGGCTCACATGGCTCACGTGACTTCTGGCCAAAGCAGATCACTTGACCAAGCCTGAGGTCAGCAGGATGGGGAGGAAGAACTCTTTCACCAGGGAGTGCCAGCACACGCATCTCCATTTATGGGTGTGATGTGTCCTGGGTATACCAGGAGGAATTCAGCACCCCCAGACATAGTATCTAGAGTAGTTTTGTGTCTATTCTTAGCATTCTCCCAGACTTCCCTCACTATGATCATTAGAGTCTTTTTAGTTATCACATGTAGTGATTCTTTTTTCTTTCTTTTTTTTAAAAGCACATTGCATGCTGGCAACATATCATTCTGTCAATCTCTCTTCTCTCAGTTTCTAGACTGAGTTTTTTCCTGGTTCTTTCCAGCCTCTGGTCACCTCCACCTCAACTCTGTCTCTCTCGGCCCATCTCTTCCCCTCTTTTTTACATTCTTTCTAGTGTTACGTGCCCTTTGGGTTGGGAAGTCTCTTCCTTTGCGTTGACTTCAATGCCCTCTTCTATCTCTATGGCCATAAACTCGTGTTCCCTCCTACACTTGGTCTTCCCCTTATGTGGCAGATTAAATATGGCCGCACCTTCGTCCTACCTCCTCCTGTCCAGAAGTGGAATCTATTTCTCCCCTTCTTGAATCTGGGCTGATACTGTTACTTTGTGAGAGACTGAGGCCTAGGCCTGGGAGAAGCCAGGTGCCATGTAAGGAAGCCTGTTGGAGGGGAGAGGTGGGGGAGACCTGAAGTGTCCCAGGGGACAGCCAGTGCCAAATGCTAGGCTCATGGATGAGGCCAGTTTTGACCTTCCAGCCCAGTGCATCTACCAGTTCATTACAGCTGAATGAGAGAGCCCAGATGAAGCCAGCAGAAGAAGCATCCAGCTAACCCTCAAATCATGAGCAATAGTAATTCTTTGTTGATTTTAGTCCCTAAGTCTTGGCGTGTTTGCTATGAGCAGTAGATAACTGAAATATCCTATATCCCTTAAATTGGTTAGTGGCACTCCACCTAACCAGCCTTCTAACCTCAAGACCTGGGAATCACCCTGTCACCTCCATCTTCCTCAATTCCACATCTAGTACGTCAATAAGCTGTATAAGAGTGACGTGGAGTGGGGGTGGGAGTTGTTGTTCAATGGGTACAGAGTGTTGGTTTTGCAAGATGAATACGTTTTGGAGGTGGCTTGCAGAACTATGTGAATATACTTCTATTGAACTTTACACTGAAAGATAGTAAGCTTTATATGTGTATTTTACTGCAGTTTTGAAAAGTGATTTAAGCCCTTCTTCTCAATACCCACCCTCCATGCTGCTTTATTCTTGAGATGTGGCTCCAGCCCTGATAGTTAAGGTTATTTATCTTCTCTTATCTTATCTTACTTTATCTTATCTTATCTTAGAGAGAAAGGGCACAAGTGAGCAAGGGGCAGAGAGAAAAGGAATCCCACAAGGTCAAACAGAGAGAGAGAGAGAAAGAGAGAGAGAGAGAGGGAGAGAGAGAAACGAGGCTCACCTGAAGTGGGGCTCGTGTTCACCTGACTCAGGACTTGAGCTCACCCGATGCAGGACTCAAACTCATGAACAGTGAGATCATGGCCTGAGCCAAAGTCAGATGCTTAGCTGATTGACCCACCCAAGGACCCCTGACACTTCAAAACCCAGGCTCCCCCTCTGCCTTCAGGGTAAAATCCAAACCTGCACCGAGAAATGTAAGGTTCCCTGTCTGCTCTCACGACCATTAACTTCTGCTCTCACTAACATCCTCCTGCTGTTTGGGTTTGTTCCAGGGCCTTCCTTGTCTTCCTACGCAAGCCTTCCTCATGAAATTCCTTCCATTAGCATATCCTTCGTGGTTTTTATTCAACATTAACAACATCCTTTGGGTCTTCAAAGGGTCCTGTTTTTTTTTTTGGTTAATATATTTTTAAATGTATTTATTTATTTTTGAGACAGAGAGAGTGAGCGACCATGAGCTGGAGAGGGGCAGAGAGAGGAGACACCGAATCTGAAACAGGACCCAGGCTTTGAGCTGTCAGCACAGAGCTAGATGCAGGGGTCAAACCCACAAACTGAGATCATGACCTGAGCCGAAATCAAGAGTCAGATGCTTAACTGACTGAGCTTCCCAGGTGCCCCAGTATTTTATTTATTTATTTATTTATTTATTTATTTATTTATTTAGAGAAGGGGTGAGGCAGAGAGAGAAGGGAGAGAGAATCCCGACATAGTGCTCAATCTCATGAATCATGAGCTGAAATCAAGAGTTGGACGCTCAATCAACTGAGCCACAACAGGTGCCCCTTATCTAGAATTTTAATTCTGAAAATCTAACCCATGAAATGAATACCAGTGCCAAACAACCAACAGACACTTTGGGGTTGATGGCTGGGACTCAGTGAGAAGGGAGGGAAAAGTACATCATGTTTTATCGTGACAATCATGTCATATTGTAAGAGATCAACATATAAACACATGCTGTCATGTGTAGCTTCAGCAGATGGCAAGTGTCTACTCTGTGATGGTATCTTGCTGAAGACTTTGTATCAATATCTCTAACCTTACTACACCTCTCCCTCCTACCCCCCCCCTGCCTGAGGCACGAGGTGTTAATTACTATCACCATTTTACAGATAAGGAAGTTGAGGCTCAGATAGAAAAGGTAATCCTTTCCCATATTACTGAGATATATTGATATACAGCACTGTATAAGTTTAAGGTGTACAGTATAATGATTTGACAAGGTAACTTTTGAAAAGACATTTTTAATGGAAATATGCATATAGAGAAGTACACACATCCTATACAGAGAAAGCTATGTCCTAGAAGCTGAGAGAAGAGATTGGCTGAAGAATCATACGTTGCCACAATGTCAAGTAGCAGGTAACTTGGCTAAAAGAAAACAATTAGGTCTGGTGATTGAAAACCTTGGTAGATTAGCACAAAGTGAACACATCCATGGATCGCCACTCAGAGCAAGGCACAGAACACCATTGGTGCCCCATTAATACCTCCCCTGCTCTCCTTCCCAAAGATGACCATCTGGCTTCTACCAAATAGGTCAGGGAGTTTGCCTGAACTTCTTCTCTGAATAAAGGGACCAGTGTCTTTCTACTGCTTATAACATGTGCTCCCAAAGTGCATTCCCATGAGGGCGGTGACAGGGGAGCTAGGTTTGACTCATGGTTCTGCTCTGTCCTGGCCTTGACTTTGCTAGATAGGCATCTGTGTATCGGGAGAGAAGACCATGCATTTCTCAGCGATCAGACAAAGGCCCATCAGGGAGGCAAGCCTCTTTACCCCAAACAGGGGCTTGTCTTTAAGGCATGTGCGTGTGCGTGCACACACATGTGCAGACACACTTGCCTGTGATCTATCTGTAGCTGAAAGTCTGCTTGCAACTGCAAACCTCCCAGATACATTTCTGATCTCTCCTGGAAAGCTCCGTGTAAAGGAAAGCTTTTAAAGTGACCCTCCATGTAAGCCCTGAGTCAAAGCCTTCGTGTTTTCTTTCCTTTTCTTAACTGGAAGGTTATGTGTTTCTTAGCTACTGGTCAGACTGGATGAGGCTGCCAAAAAGCTTTCAGGGAATTTCCTCACCATGTAACAAATTTATGAGTCATATGAAAAACTGGGAAATGCTTCAACCAGCTGCCTCTCATTGACTCAGAGCCTTTTTTACAACACCTTGGTGCTGGGGCCTTGGATGGAGCCAGGAGAAGGGTTTATTATAACTACAAATGGTCTGGGAGGAGGCTGTGTTGATTTCTCTTCTTATCTTCACGCTCCTGTCCTCCTCAGCAGAAAGCTATACAAGTTCCCTGAAATCGTTCAGACATGGAAAAGCCAACCAGAGAGCTCCTTCTTGCTTCACAAAGGCCCAGCAGATGGATGGGTGGGCGGGTGGATGGACGAAAGCAGATTTGGGGCCTTATCCTCCACCTCTGCCTAGACTATCAATGAGTAGCTCAAACTTAACATGTCTAAAACTGGGAGCTGATCTCCCCCCAAGCCACGCTGTCCTCCCCGTCTTAGAAAATGCGAACTTCCTCTGGGTCAGATCATATTTCCCAAAGATGGCTTTGAAAATAGCCCCGGGGCCCCCGCCATGCTCTTCTGCAATGTGGCATGGCTACTCCTTCCTTTAGAGGTAATTTTCCACCCTCTTGAAATAGGTCAGGCTCTGGGGGCGCCTGGGTGGCCCAGTCGGTTAAGTGTCCAACTCTTGATTTCAGCTCAGGTCATGATCTCAGGGTTGTGGGATCGAGCCCTGCATTGGGTAGCACGCTGAGCATGGAGCCTGCTTAAGATTATCTCTCCCACTCTCTCTCTCTCACTGTGTCCCTCTCCCCTACTCTGTCCTTCTCTCTTTTTCAAAAAAAAAAAAAAAAGAAAAAGAAAAAGAAAAAGAAAAAGAAAAGAAAAAGAAATAGGCCAGGGCCTGGACTGTTGTTTTTTTAAAAATTAATTGATTTATTTTGAGAGAGACAGAGTGGAGGAGGGGCAGAGAGAGAGGGAGAGAGAGAGAGAGAGAGAGAGAGAGAGAGAGAGAGAGAGGGAGAGAGAGAGAGAGGGAGAATCCCAAGCAGGCTCTGCACTATCAGCTTGAAACTCAACGTGGGGCTTGAACTCATGAAACTATGAGACCATGACTTGAGACAGAACCAAGAGTCGGACTCTTGACTGACTGAGCCACCCAGGTGCCCCTGGACTGTTTTGAATCATAATAGAATAGAATATGGTAGAAGTGATGCTGTGCCAATTTGGGGCATAGCTGTTAAGTAGGCTGGCAGCCTCTATTTCCTGCCTCTTGGAAGGCAGCCGCCACGGAAGGAGTGCACCTGCCCCGGGGATCTCTGTGCTGTGAGAAGAGAGAGATGCGAAGGAGCACTGAGTACTAAGCACGAGTGAAGAAGCCACCTTGAAGGTGGATGTGCTACCCGGAGCTGCCGTTGCATGGAGCGGAAACAAACTACCAGCCAGCCCGAGTCCGGACCCACAAAATCACGGGCAAAATCCATGGCGGTTTCAAACCACTAAGCTCTGGGGTAGTTTGTCACCGCAGTGAGTAACTGAAACACCATCTTGCCAGTTGCCAGACCCAAAACTTCCCAGAGCCGTTCTTGACTTTTCTCTTTCTCTCAAACTCACACCCCACCTGTACGCCAGTTCTGTGGGATTTATCTTCAGACTATACCCAGAGCCTGACCACTTTTCAGGACTCCTCTGCTGCCTCTCTAGGCCAAGCTGCCACCTCATTTTCCCCCTGGGTTATTACAGGGGCCTCCTAACACCTCTCTTCAGTCCCCTCTCTGCACAGCAGCCTGGACAGAGCCTGTAAGACCCAAGCGAGACCGTGCCGCTCCTCTGCTGAGGATCCTCCAAAGGCTCCCGCTGCACTCGGGTGCTGCCCCCACCTCCAGCCCCCTGCTGCCTCTCTAACATCATTTCCTATTTCCTTCCCCGTCGCTCACTCTGTTCCAGGAACACTGGCTTCCCGGTTGCCCCTCTACCAGCCTCAAGCCTGCGTTCACTACTCCTTTCTCCTGGAACACTCTAATCGTGATGGCTGTGTGGCGCCCGCCGTCACCTCTGTAAAGGCTGCATACTTAGTAAGACCCTTCTCTGTCCCCACATCCCTCTGTGTACACTCCCCTGCCCCTTCCCTGCTGTTCTTCTCTCTATGACATTTGTCCTCTGAGGGCCACGCACTCTAGGTATTTAGTTCTTGTCTCTCTTCTCCATGGGGTGTCAGGAGTTGCTCCATGGGGGCAGATCTTTGGTCACTTTTGTTCATAGGCATGCTTCCCTAGAGCCTAGAACCATGCTGGGCACATAGTAGGCGCTCAAACACCTTTTGCCCAATACAGGAGCCTAATTTTTCTGAGCCTGAGTTTCTTAACTACAAAGTGAGGAAAAGTATAGTTGCTTTTAGGGGGTTGTGAGGACAAGTAAGGTTTATGTACAGTGTATGGCATTGAGCCTGGTACAGAACAGTGTTCAGTAAATGTTAGGTCTTTTCCCTACATTTCTATTTATTCCCCAGAACCAGCTGCTTTAAGAATCTATTCTAGGGGCACCTGGGGGGCTCAGTTGGTTAAGCATCTGGCTCTTGATTTTGGCTCAGGTCATGATCTCACTGCTGTGAGACTGAGTGTGGAGCCTGCTTGGGATTCTCTCCCCCGATCTCTCGGCCCCTCCTCCAATTGCTCTCTTTCTCTCTCTTCTCAAAATAAATAAATAAACATTAAAAAAAGAGAATCTATTCTAAAAAGGCTGGGAAGAAATAATATATATGTAAAAGTATGTACATGAATAAAAGATATTAATTTATAAAGCATATTTAAGATATATATTATATGTATAAAAAGACATGAATAAAATCCAAATCCATTTATAGTAAGTGGTCCATGGGTATATTTAACTTGTTTTGTCTTGCCTTATGTTTTTGGTCTTTATTACCTTCTGAAGTGATCATTTCTGTAAGTTAATAACTGTGATTAGAACGTGTTCTCTCAGCTCTGTCAGTCACCAACTCAGTGGCTGGGTCCCTTGTTTGTGGTTCTAGATGGTGAAGATATGACTCGCCCAGCTTGGGTTAGCTGTCTGTGTGGTCTATTTGGGGGCAGTGGAGGGGAGGGTGGGAGACCAGGATTCATGCACAGATATTCGCGCTTAGGCCCATCTCCACAGATGTTCTGGGCACAGGCAATGACCAGAGAAGGGGATGAAGGTGGGCAGAGACCTTACGATGTGTTACCTACGTGCTACTTGCCCATAGTTGTCACAGGCCTATGTTCTGCTGGTGAAGGCATTTCCCCTGATCTCGTGTTATTATTATTTTTTCTTAATGTTTATTTTTGAGAGAGAAAGAGAAGGAAGGGCAGAGAGAGGGAGACAGAAGATTTGAAACAGGCTCCGTGCTGTTGACACAGAACTTGATGCAGGGCTCAAATCCACGAACTGTGAGATCATGACCTGAAGTCCACGCTAAACTCACTGAGCCACCCAGGTGCCCCACCCTGGTCTCATATTCTAAGGTATGGGAGTGAGTCTGTGTCCCCCAAGGTCTGCCCTTTGTAGACCACATGCTGTCTTCTTACCCTTTTCCCCCCCAAGTCTGGGAGGGTCATCTCTTTGGTCTGCCTTTCCCATCAGTGGCCTTTCCCTATGTTCCTACTGGAGATGGTGGCTCACTAACAACAGCATTTAGAGGAGAGCTTGTGGACGAAGGTGTGGGTGTAGGGGAGCCCTAAGCGATTGTGCCTGGTTGGGACTGATGTAATGAAGCTGTTATCACTCTTAGGCCCAACGGAGGAGGGAGAGGTGGCTCCTGGCACCTGGGAGGGGAGCCGTCTAGGGAAGCAGAGGGACACAGCCAGCCTGAGGTGAGGATTCAGGGAGGGAAAGAGGTGTCCCGGCACGCAGGCCTCACTCTCTCCTGTTCTCTGGCTCCTGCCAGGGCCTCTCATCGGTTGAAGCCAGAGGGCAAGTGGGCCATCGATGTAGCCCATGGTTGATTCCCCCGGGGCCTAGAATAGGGGGAAGGGTGGAGAGTGAATGGGTTGCAGTAAAGGAAGGCCCAGCCACTTCCCACTGCACTTTCTCCAGCTCTCTCCAAGTGCACGTCTTGCCCTGGACCCCGTGTTGCAGGCCTGACTGCCCAGGGCTCTGGGCCAGGAGGGATACAGTCTTCAGTACTCCCTCAGATAATGGCCACCCTTTGGTGGACAAAGAACACATTTGCCATTATCTTCAGCGATTCTTGAGTCATAACTGATGATTCATTCAATCTACAAAGCATAGAGTGTGGGTCATTTCCCCCTAAGCATATCCTTATTCTTGCTCCACTACAACTCCAGCTACACTGGAGTAGCTGGACTCAATTGGGCTCAATCAGTGGTGTCATCTTGGTTGTGTGAGGATGACCAGGAACGTAGGCTGACGGAATGTTGCTGCTGGCAGAGGTCTTAGGGCTGATTTCCTGATAGTCCAACTGTATTATTCTCCTGGTAAGAACGCCAGAGCCCAGAGATGGAAAGAAAACGTGCTACTACTACACTCAGGTTGCTGGTCACCAAATGTGTGGATGTTTCCCCACACCCATCGATTCTCTGACAACCAGCTGGGTGTGCTATGATTCTAGTCAGTTCTGACCCTGCCTATCTGGAGTTTGCATCAGATCCCACAAGGGCTCCATCCCACAAAACTGCCCCCATTTCACATGCTCAATTGCATGCAAGTCCCAGGATGTCACCTGTGCCTCTGACTGACTGGATCTAGATCAGGGGTCCCATGATCCCCTCCTTGGCTTCAATAGTTTGCCACAACTGGGGCGCTTGGGTGGCTCAGTTGGTTAAGCGTCTGACTTTGGCTCAGGTCATGATCTTGTGTTCCTGAGTTCAAGCCCTGCACTGGGCGCTGTGCTGACAGTCTGGAGACTGTTTCAGATTCCGTGTCTCCCTCTTGCTCCATGCCTCTTCCCCACTCATGCTCTGTCTCTCTCTCTCTCTTAAAAATAATAAACATTAAAAAAATAATTTGCCACAGCAGCTCATGGAATTCATGACAAACACTTATGTTTGTCAGTTTGCTATATAATAAAGGATATGATAAAGGATCCGGATGAACAGCCAGATGAAGAGCTACAAAGTGGGAGGTCTGGCGAGGGGCGCAGTTTCCATGCCTTCTTCAGGTGCGCCACCCTCCCAGCACTCCGTGTGCGCAGCAACATGAAAGCTTTCTGAACCCTGTTCTTTTGGGACTTTTATGGAGGCTTCATCATGTAGGCATAATTGATTCTTGACTCCATTTCTAGCCCCTTTCTGCACCTCAGAGAATGAGGGGCAGGTCTGGAAGTTTCAGTCTTCTAATCATGGTTTGGTTTCTCTGGGGCCAAGCCCCCACTCAGGGGCCCACCAAGAATAAGACACTTCTAGCACTCAGGGAGTTACAAGGGTTTTAGGAGCTCTGTGCCAGGAACTGGGGGGAGATCAGTTACATTTTGGCTATTATTTTACACCAGTGCAAAATGCCACAGCCTGGCAGCAGAGCTAGGACTTGGCTGCAGCCCTTCTGACACTGTGTCCATTTCTCTTTCTACTTTCCCCTGTTGCCTGGGGATTAAATGCCATCAGATGGGCGGAGGGCAGTCAGCCCTCATTATCTGTGCTCCTTTTTTGTTTTGTCTCATTTGTTTGTTCCTTCACACTTTCTAGGAGTAGTGAGTGATTGCTGTGTGTCACAGGCTGGCTCAGTCACAGATTGTGGTGATAGTACCAGTACCCAAACACATGTGGTTCTTCTCTCCTTCTGGGCTCGTGGAAGACTCATTCCCCACTGAGGAGGGATCTAGAAGGGAGAAGCAAGCTTGTATGTGTTAAAGCTGAGATTGTGGGGCTGCTTGGTACCACAGAATAAGCCACATCAACTGTTTGGAATAAGAGAGGAAGATGTTTCTAATAATGTGGTAAAATTATGGGGCAACTGAATAATGGAAACATGAAGACAGGAGTGATGGACCCTACCTAGTCCATAGAGCTGCCTGGGCAGCAAGACCAGGTCAGATGTGTTTTCTTATGAGCAGGACTGCGCTCAGTACCGACTGTAGCCTTAACTCAACCACCAGTTTGCTCAGTAATCCTGAGAGAGTCCCTTTCCCTCTCTATGCCTTGTGTATAAAATGATAGGGTTAGACAGGATCATCTCTAAGATTCTTTCCAGTTCTAAAGTTCTGTATTTTAGAGGGGCGCCTGGGTGGCTCAATTGGTTAAGTGTCTGACTTCAGCTCAGGTCATGATCTCACACTTTGTGAGTTTGAGCCCCGCATCAGGCTCTGTGCTGACAGATCAGAGCCTGGAGCCTGCTTCAGATTCTGTGTCTGCCCTTCCCCGCTCATGCCCTGTGTCTCTCTGTCTCTCAATAATAAATAAACATTAAAAAAATTTTTTTTAATTCTGTACTTTAGAACAGATCTAGCTAGTTGATCTTTTGACAGCTTGGTCTGTACGTCCTCCCCATAACTGGCTCTGGACCTTCCCCTTCCCCTTGGAGTCCATGTTGCCTCATGGGGATGAAGCCCGGTTGAGCAAGAAGCAAAGGGAAGAAAAGAGTTGCTGCTCAAGCTGTTGACTACCAAAATAATAGTTGCAAAAGCCATAGCTAGAGATTTGCTGGCTGGGTTTTGTGGAGAGAAGGGAAGGCTCTTGAAAATCCTCAGGGGGGTTCCTGAATGGAGGTTTTGCTGACATGACACGTGAGGAAGCTCTCTTTCTTTCCTTCGCCTCCTCTCCACTCTGCACTGGCACTGAGCCCACTCCCCTTCGCTAAGCCACCAGGGCTCACTCGCTCGATTAATTTGAATAAATGATGGGTTCTGAGGGTCTGAGATTCCTTCTTGGCTAAATGGGGCCAAGAGTGGGCACAATGTGTCTGGTCCAGGTATATCCTCCACCATGGACACTCACCAGTGACGAGTCCACACTCTGCTGTGTCCCTGCCATCCCTGAGGGTGGCCTGTGTGGGGTTTGGTACTTGTAGACCACCACTTCTCCTAGGCCCCAAACACCTCAACTTGGCTCCAGCTACCGCCCCCTCCCACCCCCTCCATCCATATATCATTGCCACATGCAGCGAGGACTATGAGGCGCTCTTTCTTAGGGTCATGGAAATGTACAGCCTGGGAAAGGAACACCTTCATAAATTTTGTGTCCCTCTGGCCTCACCTTCCACCTGGCCTGTCCAGCCAATGTGTGACTGATTTGGGTTTGACGAGAAAGCCTCTAATGCAGGGATGCTCAAACTTCACTGAGCACTCAAGCCACCTGGAGGGCTGGGTAAAGGGACTTCGTTAAAGCATAAATCACCCATCCAAGCCCCAGAATTACTGTTGCAGGAGGGCTGTCGTGAGGCTTCAGAATCTGCATTTCTAGCAAGTTTCCAGGTGATGCTGATACTGCTGGTCCAGGGACCGCACTTTGAGAACCACTGCCCTAGGGAATTGCAAAGTGGCACAAAACTTTCTTAAAGGCTGCTCAGAAAATTCAGGGATGAGCAATTTCCTTCCCCAAGGCCAGGCTGATGTCAATCTGTTCTTCCTATTCTCTGGATTGGCTGCTCTGGCTACTGGTGGTTCTAACTTCTGTGGCTCTAGAGCCTGCAGACGCTTGCCTAATTTATGGGACTTGGCAGACACTCAGAGGCTGAGGGTGGACAGAAAACTCCTAACATACAGCACATCTGACACTTGTGTTTGGGCATTTTTTATTGCTCACTGGGGAGAGCACACACGTGGAAGGCCTGTTCCCTGGCTTGCCATAAAACTTGGTAATGGAGTGCAACAGGGTGGGTATGAGTCATTCAGGGGGTTGCGCCCTTGCCCACCCTGGAGCAAACTGGAGGTCTTTCTGGCAAGTGCTGGAGCTGGCACTCAATGGCAACTTTTGGTGAGGATTTGTGTGCCCTGTGGGTTCTTTAATGTCATTTCCTAGGGGGAATGGAGGGCATGCCCCTCCTCCTCCATGCTGGCTGCGTCATGGACGTGATGGGGAGCTTTCTTGACCATGTGCATGGTGGTCACACTCTATAGATGGCAGAGCAATGGATGGGAGGCCTTGGCACAGCGGCCATCCCAACTCAGACTTCTCCTTCAGAGAGAGATAGACATCTAGCTTGAAGTTTAGGCCACTGCCAGGTGAGATCTCTGTCCACTGCAGCCAAGTCTATATCCTAACTGATATGCCCACTTTCCAGAGGATCATTGTCTTTTCCTGGGAGCCAGTCTTCAATCTCCAACAACCATTGGACTTTAGATGAAGGCCTCCTCTTCCCCACTGTGTGGACACTCTGAATTTGTGCCCGGGAGGCATGTCCACATCTTAGGCTAAGCCAGAACAGTGACTCTCAAGCCTGGTCATGCATGAGCACGCAGAGGTTTGGTTCCTACCCATGCCCATCCCTGACAGGTTAGAATTTTTGGGCATGAGACCCAGAAACTGCTTTTGATAAGCTTCCCAAGATTTTGGAAACTGGCTCATTAGGTTTATTTATGCTTCCAGACCTCCTAGCCTGGGTTCCCAACATGGCCTGGCTTGCTGTATTTATTCAGCAAGTATTTACTGAGCAAGTTCCTATTATATGCTTGGAACAGTCATTTTGTTCACCTTCTAGTATGGGAGACAGATAAGGAACAGCTAAACATACACAAGTATATATTCAAGTAGGGGTATCTGCTATGAAGTAAAAGAAAACAGGGTAATGTGGTGGAGGGTAGGGAGGAGCCAATTTAGATACGCTAAGAGCAAAGGCTTCTCTAAGAAAGTGTCATTTGAACAGGTCTGAATGATGTGAAGGGGTGAGCGCTACGGATAGGTAAAATGTTACTTTTATAATGTTATAATTATGACTATGTAATTATAATTAAATATGTTAGTTATAAGCTGAGCTGATGTAGCATATAGACTCTCAGAATCAAACAATTTAAAGAGTGAGACTTTATTTCTCACATAATCTTTCACTGGTGGAGTTCAGGCCAATGGGATGGCTTTCCTTTATATAGTCATTTGGAGACTCAGGTTGATGGCTGCTCTATCGTCTTCAAATTTTGACTTCCAAGGTCTTCCTGGCATCACCATTCCATTTGGATGGAAGGCCAAAGAGCTTGGGGAAGTATGTGGGGAGTTTTAGATGGGTCAGTCTGAATGTGACGGACATTACTTATGTTCATCTACCACTGGAGCAAATTTGGTCACATGGTCAACCCCTACTGCAGGGGAGCCTGGGAAATGTAGTCTAGTCATATGCCCAGGAACAAGGAGAAGATGGACTTGGAGGGACAGGCAGTGGTCTCTGCCAGAGGCAGGGGTGACAGCAAGTGCAAGTTTTAACAGTTATAATCTTTTTGAGCATAGCATTCTTCCAGTGCCCACAAAAGTAAAGAGAATCACCTAATGAACCCGCAGGTTCAAACCTATTGGTTGAACCTATTGTAATTGAAAAACAGTATACAATTTCCTCAGGTAGCAGGAAGAGGGGTGAGTCTCTCACAGTCTCCTACTTACCTCACAATCTCTCAAGGAAAACTGCAACAGACATTTGCAAACATTTTGGACCTTTAGAAGAAAAAAAACCCGTAATGATCCTATCATTATTGCTACCTTTATCAGAACTCCTAATTTTTATATCAAATGAATCAGATATAAAATTTTAAAGGTGGAATCAGCTATCTTTGCTGTGTGACTAATCACCTCAAAGCTAAGTGGCTTAAACTGATAATAAGCATTTATTATCTCTCATGGTTTCTGACTTTGAGTATCTCACAAGGATGCTTCCCTCTTCCCTTTCCCCCTCCCCCTTCAGCCCTCAGTTTGTTCTCAGCATTCAAGAGTCTATCATGATTTGCCTCCCTCCCTCTCCCTAACTCTTTTTTCCCCCTTCCCCTCCCCATGGTCCTCTGTTAGGTTTCTCCTGTTAGACCTATGAGTATAAACATATGATATCTGTTCCTCTCCACCTGACTTATTTCGCTTAGCATGACACCCTCAAGGTCCATCCACTTTGCTACGAATGGCCAGATTTCATTCTTTTTCATTGCCATGTAGTACTCCATTGTGTATATAAACCACATCTTCTTGATCCATTCATCAGTTGATGGACATTTAGGCTCTTTCCATGTTTTGGCTATTGTAGAAAGTTTAAAGGTCCAATCTCTTAACTCATGGATCTGCACAGCTTGGGGCAATGAAGGAACCTTATATTTGGGGTCCAGACATCTGGCCCACGGTCTCTGCGTGGGTGACCCTTTGCCCCTAGACACAGATCATTATCTAAGCAAAAATGTCATCCTTTTGGGACAATGTTTATGTAGACTGTTAAAATATCCTCAGCAAAACTCAACACGCTCTTTAAAACACTGGGTTGGTGATGCTTTGTATAGCTTCATTCATTTATTTTGTTTTGCCCCAGTGAACAGTGTTGGGGGATTTAAAGCCATGTAACTATTTAGTTAGCTTCATGGACCTCTCAGACATGCTGTCCATGAAGCAGCAAATTCGGGCACCCATGGAACAGCAGACTCGTGGTTCTGTTAAGCGTTTTTGTTTGTTCTGTTTTTTAGTTGCATGCAACAGAAAACACACTGACTGGCTTAAGCAAAGAAAAAAGGTGATTTGTTAGAGGGACTATGGGGTACCTCACAAATCAGGGCAAGGCTTGAACAACTTAAGATTTGGAATAAAATGGGGCTGCCCCTGATGACTCAGCAGCAAGAGTTCCCAGATCCTCTTGGTTGTTTCAGCCGTTGACAATCCAGCCCCAAAGATTTCCAATCCATGTGTGCTGATATGGATGTCAAAGTTCTGGGAAGCAGAACGTCTCTGAATCCACCCCCCCTCCCTGGGATCATATGTCCTCCAATGATGAGTCAACTGTGGCCCATGGCCAGGATCATGTAGCATGGACACAGCCTTTGGGGCCCACATGGAAATGCCTGGTTGTGTCCACTACCGAAGAGGGAGTTCAGGGGGCAACCCAAGAGGTGTCTATGGTAGTCTGTGAAATTCCACCACACCAGCAGGGCCTAACCTTGAATAGTGTACAAAGTCATTCCTATCACTGCTATGCAGGGAACCACCCATCCTTAACACCGCTATTAATTCACTTGTTTTTACTTACCTTAGCTTGGAGCTTTGGGATTCAGGTCAATACCTTTTCATTCTTGGGATTAAGCTTTACATCTGTGTAGTGAAAGGTTTGTCCCTTCAAATTCTTAAATTAATTCTTTAACATATATTTATTTATTTATTTATTTATTTATTTATTTATTTATGAGAGAGAGACAGAATGTGAGTGGGGGAGGGACAAGGAGGGAGACACAGAATCTGAAGCAGGGTCCAGGCTCTGAGCTGTTAGCACAGAGCCTGACATGGGCTCGAGCCCATGAACCATGAGATCATGACCTGAGCCGAAGTCAGATGCTTTTAACTGACTGAGCCACCCAGGCTCACCCCAGTCCCTTCAAGTTCTAATACAACCCGATGGCTGTGCAGCTCATTAGCCCCTCTTCTCCTGGTCTGCTATTGAGGATTCCTTGGCTGGGCCTCACACTGCGCATGTGAATAGGTACAAATCCACGAGTGTGACTTCCATCTCGAAGAGGGTATCACTCATACCTGTGTACTCAGGTACTTCCTAAAATATACTGGTGTACAGTTTTTTAATGAGCATGTACCAACTCTGGACTGGGCTGATCATGTGATAAGGCAAAATCATCTGGATGGATTGGTAAATTTTCCAAGCAAGGAATTCAAGGGCTTGTGTATCTCTCTTTACAATCTAGAATTGTTGGTGTAATTTAGGCAAGAACTGGAATGAGAAGTTCTTCAAGGGTTTGCCTGATAGGAATGGCAGCAATAAATGGGGGATGGGAAGAGGTAAGTGGGCTTGGGGTAGGGGCTATGGGTGAATGAGAGAGAGACTTCAATAAGTCTCAGAGGCCCCTTAAGGGTTAATAGGTTCATGGACTTTGATGAATAATCTGTGACAGGCTTGTAGGAACCTTCCAATCATCAACTCAAATCTACCTTATGGTTCATCCAGGGTTGTGGGGGTAGTGATGGAAATGGGAGTGAAGAATGTGTCAGTGCAAAGTGTCCATTCCCAGCTGGGAAACACCTTTCACCAGATCCCTCAAACATGACCCTGACTTGGTCCCACCCACAACGTGAAGTCCAACTCAAAGACAGGTCCTGAACCATTCTAACCTTTCCTTGGGATCCCAAGTCAAAATCTAGGAGTTAGACAGTGATGATCAGACAAGCCCTTGGAGATAATATAGCTTGATCCCAATACTTTCTTCCCAAGTTCTCCCAAACTCCCAGAGTCATGTCTTTGGCAGGTCCACACTGGTTGATAAGTTTCCTCTCTGTGGTCACTAGTTTTTCACTATTTTGGCTGCTGAGGAGACAAGAATCTTGCCCTCACACACCCAGTCATGTTCAGGGCTCATCACTTTTATCATGGAAGGGAATCTTTTCCAGAAATTTCCAGCCGACCTTTCCTTTTTCTAACTGGTCAGCAGAAGTGGGTCAAATGTCACCCTAAATTCAATCACTGTCAAAGAGCCATTCAAATTGCCTCTCTCAGCTCAGACTAATCCTGATTCATTCCCTGGGACAGGGGTAGGGGGAATGGAGTGGGCAGGCAGCCCTTCTTGGAGCCCATGGCTGCCCTCTATGTATGTGTATAGCAATATATGGGGTAAATGTGTGCAAAGTGGGGACACTGGAGTGGGGAGAAGCACTGGCTGACATGACTGATGGCACCCAGCTTGGCCATCTCATCTGTCTTTGGGCTCTTTTATTTTTTTTTAATGTTTATTTATTTTTGAGAGACAGAGCATGAGTAGGGGAGGGGCAGAGAGAGAGGGAGGGAAACAGAATCCAAAGCAGGCTCCAGGCTCTGAGATGTCAGTACAGAGCCCTACATGGGGCTTGAACTCAGGAGCTGTGAGATCATGACCTGAGCCAAAGTAAGACGCTTAACCAACTGAGCCACTCCGGTTCCCCTGCCTTTGGGCTCTTGAGTGACCTGCCTGCAGTTGCACGTAAATAGGTCATGGAGGGTTTTAAAATACTTTATCTCTCTCTCTCTCTCTCTCTCTCTCTCTCTCTCTCTCTCTCTCTCTCTCTCTCTCTGTGTAGCAGACTTACGCACATGTGACAGAAAGAGAGTTATGATCCAAGGCCTTATAATGTTCCTTCCTTAATTAGACTTGCGGAAATGCACCAATTTTGCTTTAAAAGAAGTGTAATGAAGATGGATTATAGTTCAGGGTCTGATTGGAAAGAACTAGGAACTAAGATTAATCAGCAGCAGCATGTGGTTTATTTTCAAGGTCGTTTTTACTCAGCTTTCAGAAATCCTGGCCTAATATCTTAAACTGAACTCTTCATGCGCGATGGGGTGCAGGGTTTTGTGTTCTTGTCCAATGGGGAGAGGCATTTGCCTTCCTGTTATACTCTCTGGGCGGCCAGCCCTGTCAGTTGCCACGTTGGGACGTCTGTGGATGGCCATCCCAGGCTCCATCGACCATTCCCACGCCTACCCCATATGGCTTTGATGTAAAGTGCTTTCCAGCTGACATTTATCAAGAGGTATGTGGGCGTTGGATCTGAGGGTGGTTTTTAATCGTGAAAGCTGTTTAAAGTCTCCTAAAATTCCTCAGCATCCTTCTTTTTTTTTTTAAATAATGCTTAAAATTTTCAAAGATTTTTTCAGAATAGAGAAAGAGAGAACTTTAAAATAGCCCATTGTTCTAGTTCCTGTGCCTTTTGGAGGGTTTAATCACTTTATGGATAATTCTTTGGTTAGCGTTCAGCCTTTATTTTCTTCCATGACACCTTTGCCTTCTCCTGAAAGGCTCTTTCTTCTCCTGTCTACCCAGGGAGGATCACCACCCTGGTAAACCCATTATCGGTTCCTTGTTTCTCTTAGGATAAAAGCGAAACTCACCATGGCTCACAAGGCCCTGTCTTCTCTGCCCGCAGCTTCCTCCCTTCTCGCTGTATTCCAGGTGCACTGGCTTTCTTTGGCTTAAACAAGTAAACCTTTTCTTCTGCTTCAGAACCTTCACACATGCTGTCCCTTGTGCCGGGATCATGCTCTCCTGCCTTGGTCATTGGCTAATTCCTTTTTACCTCTCAGGTCTCAGTGTAAATGTGACCTCCATAACTGTGGTGGCTTTCCATGACTTTTCCAAATGAGACTCCTCTTTAAGTGCAAACCACACCATCTAGTTTGGGTCTTTCATAGCGCTCAACACAATTTCCCATTATTTTTGCATATTTCTGGGTATACTTGTTTGGCTGTCTCTCATACTAGACCAAAGGTAGGTTCTTAGCAGCGCGTTCACCTTTGTATCTGCAGGACAGAGCTCCATAGGCTGAGGGTCAGAGCTGGTTGATTAGTGACTGAAATCCTGCTGTCTGGACAGCTTTCCTGGGGCCATTCATGTGCCATTGCTTCTTTTACAGGAATGGCTTCTTGCCTGGACAGATTCCTTGAGCTCCTTGGAGGCAGTAACCAGGTCTGATGCCTTTATACCCCTCAAAGGCTCCTGCCTCTGCTGTCACCTTAATAAATAAATAGTTATTGATTGGTTAGTTAAAAGAATTCTTTCCAAGCAACAGCATCTGCTTCTGCCTGACCATTGACCACTATGAAATGAAGTGAAAAGCAATAGCTGTTAGATATGTGTATCACTTAGGATACATTTGGCTGCAAGTAACAGAAGTCTTAATTTTTGGTGGTTCTAAATAACAAAGATTTTTAACGATCTCACATCACAGTAGCGAGTCCTTACTGCCTGCTTGATGCACTACTTAACATCTGCCAGCCTTTGTTCCATATGCCTTCTTCATGGACTTAATCCTAACGTCCCTCCTAAGAGGTGCTGGGAGCCATTTCTGAAGTAAGGCAGGTTTGCAAGGCCTCCCACCACAGATGAGACCTGCGTCTACACCCACTCAACCCCCACACAAGTTCTGCTTGAGCACCCACCCCCAAGGTGCCTGACTGACTGATGTCAGGAGTGACTTGCTTTCTTATGTTAAAAATATGTGAAGTGTACCTTGTGAAAAAACTTGTTTTAGGAGTTTCTTCTTTTGTGATTATGGGAGCAAATGTTACATTTCCTGAGAAACCTGTTTTCCTCCCCTAGGAAAACAGGCTATTGACCCCTGCTCACAAAGACCTAACCCTTGCCTTTGCTATGCTAAAATCTTTGCCTTGTATTTGAATGTTAAAGATCCCTTCCTTCCCCATATGATAAACATCTAGTCACCTACTGATAAATGTTATGCATGAGTCTTCCACCTATCTATGTTCTGGGAAATTTTTACATACCAAAGAATTTGTCATCAGAAATTATTGTCTAAGGCAATTGCCACTTCTTTTTTGTACCCCATACATTTTTTTCAATAAATAAAGCTGACTCTCGGGTTAGGGTAGAGTAGCCTACCTGGTGAGCAGAAAGAAGGAAGTTGAGGCTCTCTCCCTCTCTTTTGCCAACATTGTCCATCCTTCAGGGAGCCCTGGACCTGCTGGAGCTGGACTCCAGCAAAGAGGAAATGCTACATGGTATCCATATTACTGGTGAGAAAACTGAGCCTCAAAGAAGTTAAACACATTGTCCAAGTGAGTGATAGAGCTAGGACTTGACTGTTTCTAAGTTGGTGTGGCCCCAGGGTCTACATTTTTCTACTACTTTGTCTTGACAGGTCTTGAGGTACCAGTCTGCGTTAGGCAAGAGCTCAGGGACATCAGGGTACTGACTCAGTGTCTCTGTGGTTTCATTGGCCTTCCCTCATGGTTCCCATAGCTTTGTGCCTCCCTCTACTAGGCAACAGCTTCTAGAACAGGAATCTGCAGGGTAGGGGACACAAGCATTTTTTTCTCATTCTACCCTCACCTATTAGCAGGGAGGAAAATCTCTTGCAGAAGCACCCAGAGAGTTCCTTTTATATCTTATTAACCAGAGCAGGGTCTCATGACACCCCCACACCAACTCTGGCAAAAGGGCAATGGGGTGGCCAATGAACTGGTTTCATTTCAACTTCTTTTCATCTCTGAGGACTAAATATGCTGCCACCTGAATAAAATTGGGCTGTGTTAGCTGGAAGAAAGGGGAGGGATGGTGGGTAGACCCCACTCATCCTAGCCCAGCATGCGTGCTTTATCAGGGGACATGGGAACGATATTCAGGATGAGGAACCCATCCTTGCAGGAGATAGGGATTGACCCTCAGGTGGCATCCAAGGACTCCAATTTCCTTTCAGTCTTAATCCCCAAGCAAGTCCAGTGTTATTCCAGAGATGTGTGCATGTGTATGTGGGTGGGTGTGCACACATGCAAGGGGGGCCAGGGACTAGGCAGGGGACCATGACTGGTGGTGAAGAAAGGAACCCAGGCTGTTATTCCTTCTTCCCTTTTGGCCCTGCTCATCCTGGGATTTCAGACATCAGTGTCAGGTAGTATATGTGTGTGGGGTGAGTGGACCATGGCAAGGACAGCATCTTTATTTCATTAGCACCCTTAGCACCTGCTTGGGTGGCCTGAGAATGCATATTGCACACTTTCTGTATGTCACTTGTACCTACATCTCAGTTAATCTTCACAACTGCTCTATGAGATCAGTGTTATTATTATCATCCCTATTTTTCTACCATGTCTGAGAGAGGAAAATATTATTCTTTTTGTCTTTCCATTTGAAGCAAAAGTGGTGTATTGTCTTGGGAGTGAATTTAGAAAGAATAGTATCATTCTATTCAGAAACACACACAGCCTTAAAGCTCATTTTATCCAATCTTCTTATTTATGGTGATGAAGCCAAGACACAGGGAAGTCTAGTGGCATGCCCAAGGCCATTGGTCAACTTATTCATTATCCATTAGAAGGTTCTACTTGTTACCATGGAGAATGAGAACATACTGGGCTTCTTGCTGTGAAGGCTTTATAAAATATCATCAATATACTTAATATCATTTTTGTTCATCTCCTTGAAAGACGCCATGGAGCAGGAAAGTCCACTGTCAACATTTTTATGACCTCTGTGGAAAATATGATGTTAAAGGCTTTTGGGAACCACTTCGTTAAGCTTGGCTTTTTCTAGGCCACCACAAAAGGTAAATAAACCCTAATGAGTAATACACTCAGTCTGAAATCCTGTAAGTTGTACAAAGAGTCAGTGCCTCAGAACACACTCATCTGCCCACCCCAAGCCTCAGGGGAGTCTGAGAAAGGTGATCCTAGCCCAGCACTGAACACCAAGACCTTCAGACAAAGACTTATTAACCCACAAATTAGATACTAACTAAATAAAGCCAGAATTTCCATAGACTGAAAAGAACTGCGTAGCATTGGTAATACTGTGAAGTTAGTGTTTTGCCAACTGGCCTTCCATCAAAGCAGAATTCCCTGGTAACCAGTACATAGAGATTAACGGGGGCTGCTGGGCCCAACAATGACCCCAGGCCTTACTCTTTCATTCCTTTTGCAAATTCTATGCTAGGTGTTGGGGATTCAATAGTGATTAAGGCAAAAATCCCAACCCTCAAGGAACTCAATGTTTTGGGGGAGTAATTGAGTACAAGGAAACAGACTGTAATCTGGGGGTGCAATGGGAACTTGTAGAAGGAGTAACTACTCCATACTGGGAAAGCAGAGCCAAGAACACTTCCTTGGATGAACTGGACAGTGGAAGGAAAGAGCTCTTTTATAAAATAGGAAGGACTTAGGTGTGTTTATAAGGTGATGGGAAGGAGCCACTGAATAAAAAAGGATTGAGCTCACTTATTGGCTTGAGGTTCCTAAGAAGGTGGAAGGGGATGGTGCCAGGTGGGAGGATGAGCCTTAGGAGGAAAGAGAATCCTCCTTGTAAGGCAGATAAAGAAGAGACAAGGACGGACACAGATGTAAGTGAGCTGGCAGACAAGGGACTAGTGGTGGGGAAACAGGAAGATGCGGCTGCTTTGGCTAAACCAGGAGGTGTGAACATCTTATGAGCATGTGGCTTTGGTGGGAAGGTGAAGGGTTTCATGTGAGGGGAAAGTTTAATAAACTGCTGCATAGAAGAGCATGGAGGCTGATTGTGTTGTAGAGGATGTCTAATGGGTGGTGATGGGGTCCCAGCAATGTTCAGAGACCACAGGAGAAGAGTAATACCAAAATGAGTGGTTGGGTGGATTTCCCCAGAAATACTCAGCAGTATGAATATAGGAGCAGAGAACACTGGGCTTAATCTAGGCTTAGTTTTTTCCAGGTAAATCTAAAGGAAGGAAAATGGGACAAAGGGATTAAGAGTTTCCCTAAGACATGAAATAATGGACCATGAGGTATAAAGAAGGAAGTGAAGGGGTGCCCGCATGGCTCAGTCAGTTAAGCATCAGACTTCAGCTCAGGTCATGATCTAATGGTTGAGTTCGAGCCCCATGTTTGGCTCTGTGCTGACAGCTCAGAGCCTGGAGGATGCCTCAGGTTCTGTGTCTCCCTCTGTCTCTGCCTCTCCCCAACTCATATTCTGTCTCTTTCTGTCTCTCAAATATAAATAAACATTAAAAGAAAATCTTTAAAAATAACAATAAAAAATAAGGGTGTGGAGACAGAAAGGGCAATATATTGGGAGAAATGAAGCCAAAGGTCTGGAGGTCTCAAAGGGTTAAAAACAGATGCTGAGAGACTAGTGGAAGAAAAGTGCTGGAAGATAAAGGTGATTGTTGATAGAAAATGGAGAATTTTGCTTCCAGGTAATGGTGAGTTAAGTTAATTAGGCTATCTTGCATGCTGAAAACAACCAAGAATGCTGGATAAAATAAAAAAATTTTTTTTCTTAAAAGTGACAAGAGCTGACAGGATTGTAAGGAATTATTGGGCCAGCATTATGCGGAATAAAAGGCCAGAGAGGTAAGTGAGTACAGAATCTGCTTTTGTTCTGAGCGAATTTCACATTTTAGCAAATCTGAACTTTTGTTTTGTCTACCAAAATTAAAGTCAAAGACCAGCACAAAGCATGATGTCTAATAGGAAGCTTTCCTCATTATATTCTGGGCTTCCTAAGGAGCCTCAAAGCAGGATGAGCTAAATTAAACCAACTCTTACAGGATCATATAGCTCAGATTTGTACCATCGGGGTGATTCAGGGAAGCTCAAGTCTTGATTTGGGATTAAAGGTGGGTTCTAGACGAAGGTTACTAGACATATATCTCTATAAATTATTTTCCAAGTATGATGGATAGCACAGTGTCAAAGGTAACTATAGCATGGAAATAAGAGAACATGAACAACCCATAGGTTGCTTTAGATACTGTTATTTTCAGACACAGATTATGAAAAAACTATGCATAATCTCTTTAAAGAAATAAAAAATTAGCTTAAAATATCTGCAGGGAAGTCAGTGTGAAGTCATCCAAAATTATGGCAGAACTTGGGGCAGAGGAGGGTAAGTGCCAAAGATACTACTCTATAAGAAGAAGGTTAGTAGATGACAGAGAGGAAGACAGAGTGGCCTTGCCAGATGAGATTGAAATGGCCTGGCACAAGGATTTCTAACAGGGGTGTAGAAGAAGTGATCTGGAAGTGACATTGAGGAGGGCAGGGATGGATTTCACCTCTCTGTCAAGAACCGTGCGGGGTCTGGCAGTTTACAAGTTGGCCTGCCACAGCCTCGTAGGTGCTGGCAGAAGACTTGAAAGTCCTGTGTCAGAGACAAGGGACACAAATTACTCACAACAATATCAGTAGTCAGAGGATCAGCACTTGAATGGATTCTTTGAGCCTCAATTCCCATAGGGTGATGCAAAGAGATTCAAGTGATACATGTACACGAAATAGGTTATATTTCAGGGGAGGAACCCTGAGCTTAAAGACTCTGGATCTTTTATAATGGGCGGTAACCTGGCCTGCTCTCTGCTATGGAGAGAGACACCATCTCTGTCTTCTGAGAGTGGTCACTCTACAAACACCTTGAAAAGAAAGTCCAGAATTAAAGTAGTCAATGCATCTGCTGGCAAGAGGTACTGAAATGTGAGAGACCCTTAGAGAACTGTCAACCCTTTCATGCCCCAGGTCCACTGGGTACGAGGATGAATGGTTTTTACTTAACAGGGTTCCAAGGAAGTGGTGTTCTCAGCAGCTCACAGGATTTTAGCTAGGGCTAGGAGGTGAAGGATGTTATGAATTTCTAGGAGGAAGTTAAGAATTTATGGCATTTGCTTCCACCCATTAAAAACAGAAGTGCTTACTGGATCATAAAAATAACATTTTGAACCAGGATTATGTCTGGTGTGACATCATGCAGTACAACACTGTGTTGTAGTGTGATCCAGAAAAAGATAGAGTTGGGGAGGGGCTGACACTGGACCAGGAACAAGAAGTGGATGTTCCTGTAGGAGCATCACTTTCCCTCCCTGGTTAGCATTCCCTCATCTGCAAAAGGAGGAAGTAGGAGATATTTAATAGTTTTGACATCCCTTTTTAGCTCTAACAATCTACGATTTCCATACTTACAGGATTGGGAACCCAAATATCACACTTAAATTCTCAATACTCCAGAAAACTCGAATTTCCAGCCATGAAGAAGACAAAGTTTGCTAAAAAAAAAAAAAAAAAAAAGATGATAAATAAAGCAAGCAGTGATAGAGGCAGTGATAACAATGACCATGGAATAGAAGATGGACAATGTGTCTCCCAGCCTAGTGATGTGCTTCATTTGGCTTTGGAAGCCAAAAGTACCCATGGGTATTACATTGCCTAGGCAGTAAATTTGTTTGAACTTTCTGGAGAGACTGACTGATGAACTCTGATATCCTAATGCAGGAGTAGACACTTAAATCCTCAAAAAGGCAGCATGCGTCAGAGAATGAATGTGGGCCTTGGAGCCCAACAGACCTGGGCACAAATCCAGCCTCTTCCACTTACTGACTATGAAACTAGAGTGTGCTACTATTTTGTGGCCCACCCACACCCCTGTCTTTTGGGAGCTGCACACTTGCTTTCTGGAGACTGCCCATACCCCTGCTCTCTCCATGTGGTTCTGTGGGAAGTTGCACAAGCCACAAGATCCTATCCCACAATTGATTGGTTAAGGGGTGGGTATGTGGCCCAAGCTGAACCAATCAGAGTCCTTCCCTAGGATTTCTGAAACCGGAACTGAGGCTTGGAGTCCGTCCTTCTCTGCTAGGGAAGGCTGTGGATGGCATCCATGTGGGATTGGAGGCAGAGACACTCCTGCCACGTGCAGACAGCTGGTGTGCAGTGACAGCGGACATGGAGAGAGAGGTCTGGTGGGATCTGAGCCCCTGCCTCTAGTTGCTCTGAGCCCTGCTCCTTGCTTTGCCCATGCATGCGTTGCTTCTTAAACACTGCTGCATTTTGGGAACCACTGAGTCTCTTCTTACGTAAGATCAGCCAAGTTGGCTTTAATCATTTGCAACCCAAAGAAGTCTGACTCATTTAGGAGTCCTGGGCAAGTGACCTCACAATTCCTCAGCTTCTTGATTATTATAAAATGGTAAATGGTAAAAATTGGGATAAAATATATAGTATAGCTGCAGGGGTAACTGAGCAGATTACCTGCCAACACTTATGAGAGCACCTGGGACCATGCCTTGCCAGTAAGGGAACTCAAGAAATATAATTTTCTTTCCTTTTTGGTCTTACAGGCATCCAGGCATCTAGGATGCTTTTTTTTTTTTCTTCAAATGAACGTTTATGGAGCCCTTGCTCTGAGCCAGACGATGTGCCTGGTGCTTAGAACACATTATCTCATTTAGCCCCACAATGATCCTGAGAGGTAGCTACTGTCTATCTCCAGCTCACAGGTAAGGAAACAACCGTGAAGGGTGTGGATATGTGCTACATGCCGTTCGCTGGAGTTAAGGACCCCCCAAACCCTGCGTTGTCTGAGCCTCAGAGGAGGTGGGTTTGGACAACTGAGGTACAATTGTAAGGGTAGGGGTAACTGATGAAAATGTACTGACTTGACAAGACGTTTAGCTTGGAAACAGATAGTTCCAAGAAGACGTGGTTGAGGGAACCACGAACGACTGTAGAAGATAATTAAGGGGGGCTAGGGCAGGCAGGGCCCACACCTCTTTTTATATAGAGGTTTCTTTCTTTCTTTCTTTTTTTTAATGTTTATTTATTTATTTTGAGAGAAGGTGAGTGAGTGAGTGGGGAGGGGCAGAGAGAAAGGGAGAGAAAACTCCAAGCAGGTTCCCTGTCAGCAGAGCTCCATCTCACGAACTAGGAGATCATGACCTGAGCCAAAATCAGGACACTTAGCCCACTGAGCCACCCAGACGCCCCTGGGCTCACAGCTTTTGAACTTAACATCCTGGAGGAGACATTCCCTCCCTCACATGAGGGAAGCCCTAGTTCTCTCTGCAGAGCACAGCGGGTTCTTAGGAGTGTTGCCCACAGTGGGCAGGGCCTGCATACGATTCCCTTTGGTGCTTAGACACTGTCTGGGCCTCAAGGGAGGGATGGCCACCGAGCTGGACACAAAACGTGTGGGGCGGGGAGCCAGGGAGGAGGCTGGAGCAAGTTCCTGGGGAAGGTGAGGACCTGCACTGGGGTAGCAACCAGGGTGGCAATGGGGGGTGGGGTGGGAAGAGGGTTGTTTAAAGGTTTGAATTTGGTGACCAACCAGACACAGGAGGTGAAAGAAAGGAAGAATAACTGGGGTTGCAACAGCTTTGAGATGAGGTTGTTCCCTTGAAAGACTGAGGAGGATGGATGAATTTTCCTGCTGTAAAAAAAAGGGGGGGGCACCTGGGTGGCTCAGTCGGTTAAGTGGTTAAGCGTCTGATTTTGGCTCAGATCACGATCTTATGGTTCATGAGTTCGAGCCCTGTGTGGGGCTCCGTGCTGACAGCACAGAGTTCTGTGTCCCCCTTTCTCTGCCCTCCCCCACTCAGGCTCTGTCTCTCTGTTTCTCAAAAGTAAAATAAACATTAAAAATTTTTTTTAAAAAGAAAGAAAAAACAAAATAGCAGTTACTGGCATGGTTAAGACATAACTGTCATTTCTGACTTTGGAGGCATGATGTGTCTCCATTTCTTGTACGCGTCATTTGTCACATCATCTGCATCCACTGCAGATTCTCTCTGAATGCTCTGTAGTCTCTGCAGTCCCAAGGAACAAAGTGGAATGGCTTTGATTTTTCAGCAGCCTGGTCTGGGGCTCGGTAGTAGAAACAGGGGGGTCTGGCAGTAGGAGAGCTGAGTCCTGGGTCTGTGTTCTAGAGGCTCTAAGCTGGCTGTGTGAACACAAGCAGTTCACGGCTTCTCTCTGACCTGTGCAAGACCAGCGTCAGTCTTCCTGGGGGCTGCTGAGCAGGTGGGGGGGTTCCCACTTTACCTTCTCCCACAGGGCTTCCCAGTCTGATACCCTGGGGTCTGGAAATAACACTTCTTCCTCCCTCTCTTCCCTTCCTTCCTTCCTTCCTTCCTTCCTTCCTTCCTTCCTTCCTTCCTTCCTTCCTTCCTTCCTCCCTCCCTCCCTCCCTCGCTCCCTCCCTCCCTCTTCCCTTCCCCTTCCCTTCCCTTCCCTCTCAAGTTTCTTTAAACCAGTGGATGAGACTTAATATACTTAAAAGTTCTTCCAGAGCTCACATTTGTGGATTTTTCTGATCATGTCAGGGCCTTGAGGGACTGTAGCAAGTACTACAGGACTTCCCCCATGTCCTAAACTGGGGTGCTCCT
Organism: Suricata suricatta; assembly: GCF_006229205.1. Classification (NCBI taxonomy): domain Eukaryota; kingdom Metazoa; phylum Chordata; class Mammalia; order Carnivora; family Herpestidae; genus Suricata; species Suricata suricatta. The sequence continues at coordinate 41,139,060 of NC_043706.1, forward strand.
CAGGCCCCCGTTTTCCTCGTGTGAGTTCAGAGCCTCCGTGTAAGTGCAGGTGGACATCGGCGCGGATAGGACCCGGATGCGTTGACCTGAGCAGGCGCAGGGTTTGTACCTGCATCTGGTAACCATTACGTTGGCTCGCGGGGCTACGCGCTCACTGGGAAGCATCCGCCCGCTGCTAGAAAAGACTCGATTTCGCTTTCAGCATAATAATTTAGACATCATAAGGTTTAGGGTTACCTGAAGGAGTAAAAGGGGAGGAATGTCATCTGAAATCGAGATTCTAATCATCTCTGGTGGGTTTTTGATGTGCTGGTTGGAGCCTGGCTGTTGGCCCAGCCAGAGCCCCCAGGGCAGGCCCTGCCCAGAGGCACATGATGGGGAAAGCTGCAAGAGGCTGCTACTTGGGTTGTGGCTGGTTTTGAAGAAATGGTTCCCTCCAGAGATGGGGGCGGGGGGGTGCCACCACTCACTCACCTCTCATGGTTCGGCCATCCTTACCGTCAGTCTGCTGACCCTACCCCTGAAAGCCCATCCCTGGGTCTTGCACACTTTGGCTTCCTTACTCCATGGATGTGATGAACTCTCCACCTGGGTACCTGCCCCCCACCCCCATGGTTGGCACCACATGTCCTTTTCCACCTTCCCCCATGGGCTGACCCTCCCTGGTCCGTGGCCCTAGAGTGTGGCCATCTCCCGCTCTGCGTGGCCCCACCTTCCCTGCCTTGGCCTGACTTTCACTGGCAATAAAATCATGGGGTCACAGAGCGCCTCATGCCTACTAACTCACATGGATGAATGAGTTGGAGGTGAAGCCATTTGAGATCACGGATTCCAAAGCATCTGTCGCAACAGCTCCACAGCTCCTTAGCTCAGAGCCTGCATCTCCTCTGTTAAAATAAAACCCCCAGGAACTAGCCCCTTAACTTCTCCCCACTTTCTAATGAATTAAATACACACGTCTCAGTTTCGAATTCCAAACCCTTTGCAATCTGGTCCCAATCTACTTTGCTATCCCTTTCCCGCTTCCACTGTTACATGTGCCTTTGCTTCCACAGCTTGGCTTTGAGTCCCCTAGCAGACCTCTGCCTAGGCCCTGAACCCCTGCGCCGCACCATCTTTCCTCCCGCATCTGCTGTCTGAGTGGCCACCCTCCCGGTGGAGGAAGGTGCTGAGGAGCTAAGGCTCCAGGAGGCTTCATGGTGCCTCACGAGCTCTTGAGGCTCGTTCTATATCCCCTTTAGTCTGCATCCTGGAGGACAGGGACAGCGTCTGCATCCTCAACATGACACCCAATGCAGAGAAGGGGGAATTGCAGCTATCGACTGAAGGGAAACGACAGAGGAGAGAGCAGGTCTCTGGCCTTGGGTGGTGGGAGAAAGAGGCCAAGTATAGGATGAACCTTCAGGAGACTCTGAGGGGTCTCCGGGGCCCCCCAGCCTGTGGTCATCTCTATTCCATGATATGTACCATCATTCGAGCCTTAAAGCAACAGTTCCAAACTCACTGCCACGACAGAAACTGTCATTATTAAATTTTCTTCCTCATAGACCTATGGTTTGGGCATATTTTATCTGCCAAATGAACAGCATTTATTTACTAATACATCATCTTAAAAATTTTTTTTTGATGTTGATTTATTTTTGGGAGATAGAGAGACAGAGCACGAGAAGGGGAGGGGCAGAGAGAGAGAGAGAGAGAGAGAGAGAGAGAGGGAGACACAGAATCTGAAGCAGGCTCCAGGCTCTGAGCTGTCAGCACAGAGTCAGATGTGGGGCTCAAACTCGCAGACTGTGAGATCATGACCTGAGCCAAAGTTGGAGTCTTAACCAACTGAGCCACCCAGGTGCGCCAATATATATATTTTCTAATCAGAGACCCATGTAGCTGTCACTTAGAGCTTCAGATCAGATGAGCTGACCAGAGACCCCGTGAGGCACTCACAGCCGGGTAGAAGAATTCGATACTTTCAGTTTACCTGACTTTATCACAGACAAACATATGCTATCTTTGTAGTTTCAGAAATAATGAAATGAAAAGCCCCATCATTGTCCTCCTGAAAGCTTACTTGGAAATGTCTGGCTTAAAGTGGGGCTCTTGGGTGGTTCAGTCCGTTAAGCATCCAACTCTTGATTTTGGCTCAGGTCATGATCTCATGGTTCGTGAGACCTAGCTGTGCATTGGGCTCTGTGCTGATAGCTCAGAGCCTGCTTGGGACTCTCTCTCCCTCTCTTTTTGCCCCTACCCTACTCCTCTCTGAAAATAAATAAATAAACATTAAAAGATATTAAAGTCCCTTGTTTTCTGTTACAATGCAAATCCCCTGGTAGGAGTAATAACATTATTACCTGCACCGCAGTGAATGGGTTTTTTGGGGTCTTACCAAGAGCAGATTTTGATAGGGGAAGTGTGTGAGTGGGAGGGGACTTCAGGGGAGAGGACAATGTGGGGAAACAGGGCAGCCTGGGAAGACAGGTATTTGGAGGTGTTTCCTCATACCCCTCACTGGCCTTGACTGGGTCCACGCACTCAAACCTTGGTGTGAGGGGATTCTGAAGGGAGACAGTAGCAGGCTCTGTGGTCACACCCAGCAGCCTTCCCTTCCCTTCCTGCTACAGAACCCCAATTCTACTCAAGAATGGGGTGTGGGCCTCCTACACTGTTGGTGGCAATGTAAATTGGTGCAGCTGCTCTGGAAAACAGTGTGGAGACTCCTCAAAAAACTATCGATAGAAATCCCCTATGATGCAACAATAGCACTGCTAGGGATTTACCCAAGGGATAAAGAAGTGCTGAGGCATAGGAGCACATGTACCCCAGTGTTCATAGCGGCACTTTCTACAATAGCCAAATCATGGAAAGAGCCTAAATGTCCATCACCTGATGAGTGGATCAAGAAGATGTGGTATATATATACAATGGAATATTACATGGCAATGAGAAAGAATGACATATGGCCATTTGTAGCAAAGTGGATGGACCTCGAGGGTGTCATGCTAAGCGAAATAAGTCAGGCAGAGAAGGATAGATACCATATGTTTGCATTCATAGGTCTAACAGGAGAGACCTGGCAGGGGACCATCAGGAGAGGAAGGGGGAAAGAGAGCGGGGAAGAGTGAGGGACGCGGATCAAGGGAGACTACTGAATACTGTAGACGAACCATGGACTGAAAGGGGAGGGGGAGGGGGGAGGAGGTGATGGTCATGGTGGGGGGCACTTGTGGGGAGAAGCACTGGATGTTATATGGAAACTAATTTGACAATAAACTATTATAAAAAATAATAAAAAATGTAGATAAGAAAAAAAAGAATGGGGTGTGGGTGTGTAAGCTAGCTCTAGTTGAGCTCACACCCGATTTCTCTCTGATGGGGAGAAGAGGAACTTCCTTCTTCCTTCCAGCCTGCCACACGTGCCATCATGTGAAGGTGTCATGTTTGGATTGTGACAGCCATCTGTGCCCACCAAAAACAGCCAAGAGACGTACACAGAAAAGCCTGGACATCACCGAAGGGCTGAAAGAACCCAGAGAGGAGCCACCCAACTCTAGACTTGTGAGGAGAGATGATGAATCCTATAATTTAAGCAACTGTGGTCAGTTGTCTGTTTGTTCCTTGGACCATCCCAAGGCTTATGGCGTTAAGATTAAGGCTACTGGATCCTAATGCGACCATTGCATGATGGCGAGTACAGGCCTCATAGAAGGGCCTGGTGGGGTGGCAGAGAGAAAGCTCCTGGCTTGATGGTTCTAAAGGCAACCCAGAGTGGGCACGGCTGGGCCCTCCAGGAGGGAGAGAGTCCCGGGGCTCCGAGCCTGGCTCTTCGTCCACAGAGCAGAGCCCAGATGCATCTAGCGCAGTCCTGCCCGCCCAGCCCTCCTCCCATCGTGTTCCTATCAGGCTCCTGGAATGGAGCATGGATGGCCTTTTCCATCACCATCTCGCACATTCCATCACTGGTGCAGGCCTTTATTTGGAATGGCTTTCATTCTTGTCTATAATTTCCTGTCTCTTGTCTTACATCTCTAGATTCTACATATTCCTCCAGTCAGCCCAGATCCCCCCTTCCTTGACCCCTGCCCTCTCCCATCAGTGCTCAGTGGACCCATGGGTGTCTTGGGTGGTGATGAAAGCTGACTTTTGATTTGGTTGCATCCCTAGGGGATATGGTTGAGGTCTGGCCCATAGCCCCTGGCGCTGACCATTGTTATACACTGGTGGTGGCCTGCTGCAGCCCTGAGGCTTGCTGCCTGACTATTTGTCTGGAAATGCTGGGGCCCTCCATTGATGCCAGTGATATATAAATTCCCCAGCTCCTTTGCCCCTCATATGCAACTTTGAGGCATATCCTACTCCGATTCTCAGAGGTGCCAGTGGCATTGACCCCCAGATGCCCTCAGTGGTAACCTGCTCATTCTTACTCCCCAAATCAGCCTCCTTCCCTTCCTTGTCCCACTTCCCTACTCCCTCGCTAATGCTTCCTAGGATCATCTCTCCAGTAAAGCACTTGTACCAAAATCCTTGTCTCAGGCTCCATTTCTAGGAGGATCCAGCCCAAGGAATATCTTTTTTCTCATTGCCCAAAGGATCAAAATTCAAATCCTTTGCCTGGTGCATCTTAATTCCAGTCTTATAGTTTGGGTCCTTTTATATGAGAGCAAACTGGCTAAAAATCTTTTCGCCCTGGCCTCCAGCCTGATAATCAGTGGTGGCTCCCACTCGCCTTGAACCTGGTGTATGAATGCAAAATACTTGCCTCACCTTGACCATCAACTTCTGCGAGACAGGGTCCAGATCCCTAATTCTTTGTGCTCCCTGGAAACACCTGCTCAATGAACAGATGAAAGAACAGATGAAAGTCCAGAAAGTTCCTGTCGGTGACTCAGCATCCTCTTGACAAAGAGGAGATGAGGAGAAGCTGATTTCAAGGGGAGGTGGACTCCAGAGCATGAAGACCAGAACGAAGCAGGAAGGTGGGGTGGGGGAGAGAAGAAACAGAAAAATGTGCAAGTCATAAAGCAGCAGGGAGCCCTGCAAGCCATTAGATAATTAACCAAAGTGAAAAATCAGAAAGCCGGCTTTGGCTGCCATTACAGGGTTGCAGCTGCTTTTGGAGTTTGATTGAATAAAGTATTTTTATTAACTTCACATTTTGCCTCTAATTTCCCCCCTGTTCTTTCTCATCCTGGGCCCCTTGAGTTCCTTGACTCCCAGACTTGGTGATAGGCAGTGGCAGAAGCTGCCCTCCCGCTGGCCCGTACCCCCCTTCCACCGCCTCCCTCTCCCCTCCCCCGTCCCCCTTAGCCCTGGCTCTGGTTCCACTTTCTCCCTGCTCTGAGTACACACATCCATACCTCTTCCTATCTTTGCTCCCCCTGGGGCTACAGAGAAGTCGGAAGGCAACTCCCGGAGCATGACTGTTCCCCAACCAAACTGACCATGTTTGGAACCCTCCAGACCCTGGCCCCTGGCCCAGGCAGTGAGCGTGTGTGTGGGGACGTCCCATGGGCAGGGTGGGTAGGCCGGGAGCCTGGTTCCTCAGTCAACCTCAGCCTTTTTTCACAGGGGCTCGATTTCTGCATCCGTAGCCTGGGATGGTGAACACCCGGTGTTGGAAAGTAAGGGGGCTAAGAAATGACAGGCAGCGAGCATTCCCTGCGTGCCAGGCTCTTCTGTGTGGTTCACTGAGTTTGCTTCTTGCCACAGGGCTGCGAGGTAGACACTGGTCAAAGAGGGACGGAATGTAGATCCAAAGAGATCAGAAGACGTGGACGTTTGCAGAACCACGCCAGGCTTCTTGTTTCTAAAATCTGCCCATCAGTAGTAACGGGGAAATACCATAACCACGTTCCCCGGTCCCCGCTGCCTTAGTTCAGCCCGCCTTAGTTCTCCCTCATCTGTCTCTGCCACCCTAGTTCTTTCCCCCAAAACACCCCCCCTGCTGATGCCTAAAACCCATTAAAGCTTCTCTGTTGTCCAAGACCTAAAGTCCAAATAAGCCCAGCCCCACCCCTCCCCCCCACCCCGGGTCTGGCCCCCCTACCTGCCTTCCTGGACACATCTCCTCAGTCAGCTCACAATTTCCTCAACAGGCCTCCAATAGGCCTCCTTTCCTTGTGCATGTGTGAGGATACAGATGCTCGGGGTGAGGGCCCCCACCTGTACCCCTCCCTCCCCCTGCCCCTGGACTCTCCTCTCCTTCAGTGCTGAAAGCACCATCCGCTCCTGTGGGGCTGCTCCTTACCCGTTGGGGCACCCACGGCCTGCAGCGCTGTCCAGAGCCGGTCTATGGCTGCCTTGTGTATATGCCTGCCCAGCAGACACAGCTCTGTGGCCCGAACCGCCTACTCGTTCCGCTGGCACGGTGTGCGCTTTCTGTCTTGGACCCGGTACACGGTAGGACATACGGCTGTTCTCTGGGCAAAGGGGCTGCAGGTCAGGTGGGGCTTCCCAGAAAGCAGACTCTGAAAAGGGGCTTGTGAAAGTAAGGAGTGCCCCGGGTGCTTGGGGTGAGGCCTAGGGAGATGGCGGGCTGCCCTGCGGACCCCATGACAGCCTGGGCAGACCCCACGGGGGTGGAGAGGTGGGGGTTCTGTGGCAAGAGTGGCCCAGTCAGAGCCGACCTGGCTGGACCAGTCCTGGATGTGAGCTGCTGGGAAAGGGCAGATCTCCTCGAGCAAGGCATCTCCCGGCAGCCGAGCTGCAGGGGCTGAGAGCAGATAGCTCCTGGCAGCTGCAGGGGCGAGGCCTTCCTGGAAGGCCTCGTGCATGGCAGTGTCCATCATGGCCCGCCCTGGGAGCACGAACCACCTCTCCTCCGTTCATCCCCACAGCGCGCATGCTTGGACTAAAGCATCTATGGCTTGGCGTGTTGGCCTACCAGCTGTTGCTAGGACAGAGAGCATGATGACACGGAGCGCAGGAGAGGTGCCTGCATGGTGGATCCAGGTGCCTGCTCCATTCTACCTGCAGACCCAGCTCCTTCCCCGGTCCTGACCTGCGCGCCACATTGGGTGGGCCACTCCCCACCCAGCCCTTGGGGCGCTCTGCCTGCCTCTGTTGTGGCCTCCAGTCCTTCAGTTTCAAAGTGATTGTCCTTTCTGGGCTCCTCTACTGTGTCTCTGATCCACAGGATCCCCTCCTGGGTTCCAGGAATGGTATAAGGAAGGGAATGCGGGGGTTGCTGTGAGCATTTGGGCGGGTGGCACCAGGCACTGGGGTGCTGGGCTGTGAGGATGTGGGATGCTCGGCCTTCACTGTAGTTTCCCTCTGTAGGGAATATGCTGCAGACAGAGATGCATTGTTTTGGCTGGAGTTGGGAGGGGGTCAGACGTGAGTCAGAGGGTCCCTCCGCCTGTGCCAGAGAGGGGTTGGGGCTGGGTTCCATGTGGAACACGTTTAGTCCTGAGAACAGACAGCGAGAGCCCAGCAGTGCAGGTCACTCAAGGCTGGTGGCCAGAGAGGCACTAGTGCTCGTGGGGAAGCTGTGGACTTGCACACGGTGACATGTGTGCCCTGGGTCAGGGGGAGCCCAGACTGAGTGCTCCCTGCATCCTGGCAAAGCCGTGGGTGGGAGTCCCTGGCTGAAACCTCAAAGCCATTCCAACTTTCTGTTTCCTCTGCCTTCCTGCCCATGGGCTGTCATGCAAGGGTTAGTCGTGCACTTGAGGGGTTCCTGTGTTCTGTGGCCACAGGGCCTGAGCCCCAGTCTGGGACCCATGGCCTGACAAAGACAAATATGATTTAATTAAGGGCCAGGCTGAAAAATCAGGAGCTGAAGCTAATGGATCCATGTGGTGTTAATTGAGGAAAACCATGAAGCCCTCCGTTCTTTCCCTGAGAGCCTTACAGGCATTAGGCCCCCTCCCTCCCCCGCCCGGTTCATTAACCACCCCCCACCCCCCCTCCCCGGACCTGGTTGGGCCAACTTAGCTAAGAATTGTGGCGTGGGGTGGGGGTTGGGGGTGAGGAAGAGTTCTTTTTTAGATCGGGTTTCTTTTTGATTTTTCTGGACAGGCTGGAGCCTCTCTGGACCCTTTTCAGAGCAAGGTTTTCGAAAGCCTAAGATAAAAATCAAAAGATTACAAAGTAAACCAATTGCATTGACCTAGTTATAAAAACTGTGCTAGAGCAATACGTGTGGGTCTTACTCACACATGAGACAAGGGAGGTCTAGCAGGTCTAGCAGCAGGTCCTGGGGATGCCATTTTGAAGACGTGAGGTGCGCGTTCTTTGAGGCAACCCTAAGATCCGTCGCAGGGAAGCCTGCGACAGCCGACAAGGTCCCGGTGCCGGTGCCATCGCCAGTGCTGGAGGCCCACACTCGCAATGGAAGGAAATGCTTAGACTTCACGCAGAGGTAGGGGAGCAGGAAGCAGGCTTCTCCCCACGCAGGGAGCCCAGGCTAAGGCCTTTGTGTGGGGAGCCTTGTGCATTTGTCCTGGTGCAAATCCTGGTGCATTTGTCACTTGCTGGGGACTAAACAGGTAAGACTGCCTCTCTGGGTCTTGTTTTCTCGCCTGCGGCTGATGACACTGACAAACTGAGTTACGTGAAGGGACAGCTTCTGGATGCTCAAGTCAGAAACCTGGATGTCACCCTGGGTGACCCCTAGGCTCCTTCTTCCCCATGCCCGTGCCACCTCCCCAAACCCTCCCCGGCACTATTGCCACAAACTCCCTTTCCCTTCCCACGGCTGCACCTCAGGACAGCACTGGGCCTCCCACCTTCAGTCTGTCCCCTTCAAGTGCAGGCCTCTCTGTGCTCCCAGAGTGTCATGCTCACACAGGTATGACCAGGCCGCCCTCTCTTCCGACCTTCCGGGGCTCCTGTGAGGTTTCAGGGTTGGGCCCAGATGCCACATGGAAGATTCTCTGCCATCTGGCCTCCACCCACCTCCTGCCTCCTCTGGGGCTACGCCACGGCCCTATGCCTCCTCACCTCCAGGACTGCTGCTTGCTGCTCCCTGGCCCAGCACAGAGCCTTCTTCTCTTCTCCTTGTTAACTCCTCCCCTGGCTTCGTCTCAGGTGCTGCCTCCTCCGGGAAGCCCTCACTGACCCCACCCTGTGTAGTCACCCTGCCAAGTCCTCCTGTGGCATCTGTATTTCTGTCATGGTCATTGCTATATTGTGTGCCTTCATCTGCTCTGCTTCATGCTGCGGGGGAGGGGTGCTGACTGCTGAAATCCCACGTTTCCCTTGTTCCTTGCCAGTTATGACTTCTGCTCAGGTCCCATTGCTGGGAAGCAATGGCAGGAGGTTGAGGGCAGTGGGGAGAGAAGTGGGGGTATTTCTTTGCTTTTTCTGGTAGGGCCTTCGTCAGGGCCCACAGTTCCTCCATGGCCTCAACCCCCACTGGGCTGACTCTGGTTCCTGGATGTTGCTACCTGGGATGCCTTGCTGTCCTCTGTGGGTCTCTGTTTCCCTGGCCAGACCTTGGTTCACCTAGAATGTTCACCTCTCTTGCCCCCTCCAGACTGTGTCTCACTCACCTTGGAGTCCTCAGCACCAGCAGGCGGATGCCACGTCCTTGGGGTGCCCCAGGGTCCTCTCTGTCCCCGCAAATATCCCGCACCTCTTCTGCCTTTGTGGTTTCATCTAGATATTTTATGCTCCAGGTTTCTCTCTCTTTCACAGGCCCATGCAAAATCTGTCCTTCAAGGCCCCACACAAATGCACGAAGTCCATTTTGAAGTCCAAGCCTGTTTGTATTGGGTCTGGCAAACTCCAGCTCCAGCAGGGAGGACTGGCAGCAGGAACACACAATTTCCTTGCGTTTTGAGGTATGTTCATCAGTTTGCCCAGAGATTTGTAACTCTCTCTTTTTAAAAAAATTTTTAAATGTTTATATTTTTTTGAGAGAGAGACAGAGCATGAGCAGCGGAAGGGACAGAGAGAGAGGGAGACACAGAATTGGAAGCAGGCTCCAGGCTCATAGCTGTCAGCACAGACCCTGAAGTGAGGCTCGAACTCAGGGACTGCAAGATCATGACCTGAGCCAAAGTCGGTGCTTAAACGGCTGAGCCACCTGGGTGCCCCCTCTTTTTTAAAGTTATTTATTTATTTCGAGAGACAGAGACACAGAGAGAGAGAGAGGTAGAGAGAGAATCCCAGGCTTACAAGCGTAGAGCCTAACATGGCTCTCCATCTCACCAACCGTGAGACTGTGGCCTGAGCTGAGAACAAGAGTCAGACACTCAAATGATTGAGCCACCCAGGCACTCCTGGAGATTGTGACTCTTGATGGCAAGAATAACCTGATAATAAAGACAATGATAGCAAACTGAAGCCCAGAGAGGTTACATAACTTGCCTAAGGTCACACAGCTACAAAGTGGCAGAGCTGAGGCTGGGTTGGAGCTGCCTGGTTCTGAAGCCCGGGGCACATCTGCTGTGCTCTCTCTCTGGGCCTCTCCACCCTATTGTCCCCTTAGCAAAACCCACCCTCCGGCTTGTTCAGGTTCAGGAGTTGGAGTGAGGGAGGTTCAGGAGTTGGAGTGAGGGAGATTGAAGGGGTCTTAAAAGGTAAGCAGAGGGGCTTGTTCCCGATCAAACCTCAGTTTCTCACACGGAGGAACTTGGGTACCGGGCCCCTGAGGTCAGACCCGCACTCCTTTTTTTTTCTTTGTTTCTTCCTGTTTGTTCTGCATCCCCATGAACTTGCTTCGTATCTTGTTCTCAGCTCAGAGGTTCCTCCAACCGTTTCCAACAGCTTGCTGCTTCATGTGAAACCTCATCCAGGTAATTTTCCACTTCACACAGCAAGGAATAATAGCCAGGGGGCTCTTTTTATAGGAAAAACGCAAAGCTGGGCAGACGGCAGAAGTCTGCAGGGGCAGCAGTGCCTCAAGAGCTGGAAAACATTAACTCTGCATATAGATTTCCACTCATCCCTCGCTACTACTCGCAGTGCTGAGTTTCGATATTTCCTGGCCATCTGAATCCACTTCTGTCTCTTTAATCACCGGCCCCTGCGTGTCTTGGGCCCTCCTGTCCGGCTTTTCCAGGAACCGGGCGTGTGGTGTTCTCGAAGCTCTCCTCCCCGGCTGCGGAGATTTAACTCAAACTCTGCATAGAGCCTTCCACTTACTCCTCGCTGGGGACCAAGGAAGGAAGCGATATCTCTGACCGCCTCTATGTGTCATGCACGGTGCTGGGGGCTTTTAGATCATAAATTACAATTATCGGGACCCCTGGGCGGCTCAGTTGGTTAAGCGTCCGACTCTTGATTTCGGCTCAGGTCATGATCTTGCGGTTTGTGAGTTCAAGCCCTGCATTGGCTCTTCACTGACAGTGGGGAGCTTGCTTGGGATGCTCTTCGCCCTTCCTCCACTCGCTCTCTCTGTTTCTCTCTCGCAAAAATAAAGAAATGAACTTAAAAAAAATTGAAATTGTCACGAGCTCTGTAGCAGGTTGGTTTCCGGAAGCAGATGCCGAGATGGAGTTTGGGGCACAGATGTTTATTAGGGGCTGACACCTTGGGAAAGGGTGGCAAGGAAGCAGGAAGTGTAGAGGAAGACGTTGAACTGTGAGTAAGGAAGATGTAGTGAATATAGTGATGTATAACATTTGTTTCTAGAGTGGTTCATCAACATGTTTCTCATGTTCAACTAGGGAGAGAAAGATGTGTTTTGATAAGCAGGTAACAGGCAGCACCAGGCATTGTCTGGACCCCAAATGCCTGGCCCAGAGCTTCGTGGCTCTGGAGGTTAGCACAGTCACAGAGGAGTAAAGACTACACCGATCTTTGAAATGCATCTGGGATTTATCTAGATGGAGGAGTGGAAGAGGGTGTAGGTAGCAGGTACAGTGTGATCAAGGAGATGGAAGTCGAAATTGACAGGGCCTGTGTAGGGAAAATGAACGAGTTGGCCTGGTTGGAGGGGACCAGGAGGAGCCAAGCAAATAAAATGGAAATGGGGAATATGAAATTCAGCTTCATTCGATTCTGTCCCACAAGCTTCTCTTGAGTACCTACTATATGCCAAAGCCACTGTGAGGCCAGACAGGCCCAGAGTGAACAAGGAAGGTTCTCCTTCACCTGGCTGACAAGGCCTCAGGCATCAGCCTGTCTTCTTGTTTTGCAACTGGAGCCAGGAGCCCCAGGCCAGCAGTAGATGTGCTCTGCCTTCAGGGCCCCTGCAAGAAGGCAGGTGAGGTCAGCCCTGCCTGAGTCTAACCCCCTTGCCCTGGGGTTGGGCCAGACAGTGGGGCTTTCTTCTCCTTTTCCCTCAGGTGAGGGGCTCTGGCAGGAGATGAGGGATGAAGGCTTCTCTTTACCTGTGGGGGAGGGGGAGGGGCCACTAGTAATTTCTGGGTCCCCAGGGAGGACAACCGTGAGGCTGAAACTAGGCTTCCAACCTGCGAGGTGCCCTCAGGGTAAGGCCTGGCTGGGGGCATGGGGGCAGCCAAGGTAGGGTGGGGAGGGGGGAGGGCGGGTACTGTGGAAAGTGCCCTCTCCTATGGCTTCCAAGTGGTGGGATTTTGCCTGCCTGTAAACCAACAACAAAAATAAACAAAAAGCCAACAACATCTTGATTCAACGTAAGGGCTGCCAGCTTTATTTTTCTTTGCTCCGTGAGAACACCAGGAGAGAAACACCACTGTTATGAACTGAATCGTGTTTCCTACAAAAATATGATGAAGTTGGGGCGCCTGGATGGCTCAGTCAGTTGAGCGTCTGACTCTTGATTTCAGCTCAGGTCATGATCCCAGGGTCATGGGATCAAGGCCCATGTTGGGCTCCGCACTGAGCACAAAGTCTGCTCAAGATTCTCTATCTTTCTGTCTCTCCCTTGGCCTCATTCCCCAGCTCACACACACACACACACTCTTGCTCTCTCTGAAATTAAAAAAAAAAAAGAGGAAAAAATATGTTGAAATCTTGACTCCTTATACCTGTCAGTACAATCTTATTTGGAAATAGTGTTGTTGCAGATCTAATTGGTTAAGATGAAGTCATGCTGCAGTGGAATGGGCCCCTGACCCAGTATGACTGGTGCCCTTATAAAAAGAGGAAACTCAGACACAGAGGAACGGAGAAGACAAAGACACGGTGGGGGAACAATGTGTGAAGGCAGAGGCAGAGAGACAGCCGCAAGCTGAGGAAGGCCAAGGATGGCCAGCCTCCACCGGAAGCTAGAAAGAAGCAAGGAAGACTCTTACCCAGAGTCTCAGAGGGAGTGGGGCTCTGCTGTCACCTTGATTTTGGACCCCTAGCCTCCAGAACTATGGGACAAACAATTTGTGTGGTTTTAAGCCACACAGTTTGTGGACGTTTGTTACAGTAGCTTCAGGAAACAAACACACCCGTGTTTCAGGATATTCTAACCCCCAGAGTAGAGCTGACAATTTCAGGATACCCTTTGAGTTGAATGTGTCTAGCTTTATGCAAAATCCTGTAGGAGGGTAGAGTTGTCTCCTTTCATCTTGGTCCAATGATGGACCTAGACTTGTCCCCATCCTGGACTGGTGTTTGGGGGCTGCTTCTGTGCAGCGGAAGTGGGTGAGGGTGGCAGCTACTGTGGCTCCGGGGACTCTTGCCTCCTTTCTGGCCTTCATATCCTCGGAAATTGGACTCTGAACTCTCCTTGGTCCTTCCTACCTCTGGGGTTGGGCAATCTCCCCTGAGGGATGGCTGTCTGGAGGCTCAGATGTCTGTGAAATGTTCCTTAGTTACTTATTGGGCTGGAAAATGCACATCCAAAGCTATGGGATGTCCCCGAACCTGGGAGTGGGAAACTGATGTACTGAGGTCAGCAATGAATAGAGCTCATATTCACAGGACAGTCAGAGGACATTGTACAGGCTGAGAATATTGTACAGGCTGAGATGATGACCACCCTGTCTTCCAGGGCCCAGGGAAGGTTACCATTTTGGATTAGGATGGAGGAATAGGCCTTGTGACTGAGTGCTAGAATGTGCCCCTGAGAAGTATTCCCCCTGGTGGCCCATTGGCACATCTGTGTCAATGTCAATTTTAAGTTTTCAGAGCTGCACTTCTCAAAGTATGTCCTGGAATGTGGATTCATTGGGATGTTAATTGAAGTTAAGTGGACCACTGATTTAGTGGTAAAATATTCCTGAGAAATATTGGGTCACACAGCCTTTCAGAGATTTCCTCTCCTGCAGGGTGGCTCAGGGCTTCAATGTCCTTCATGGTAAATGACAAGCTGAAGGACATTGGGCATTGTTAGCATGTGGCATTTCCTAATTCAATTGGCAATGGAACGTTCTCTCTCTTATACATGACGTATCCTCTGAGATTATTTTCTGAAGAATACTCTTGGCGGCCACTCTTCTAGAAACTAGGATTCTGCATTTCCCTCTGCAGTACCTAGTGGAATGCCTTGTGCAAGTTCATACTTAACCTTGGTGGTCAGGTGATGTCAATGATGGCGATGATGGTAAAGATAAGGATTGTGGTCACAGTTCTGATGGTGACACTCATGTTAAGGACATTGGTCATGAGGGTGGGTAGTTTGGTATAGCTTAGTAATTCCCCAAGGACAAAGAACTCCCAACTCAGACCTATTTATTGATGATACTATTAGGATTTACGGAGTTAATGACCCTGGCTAGTAGCAAGGAGATGATGCTCAAGAAGACCAGGAATGTGCAAGTGAGGAAGGTCAATGGGCCCAGAGCTAATAAAGACCTTAGCAACATGAGACACCCACTGATGGTGTATATTTTAGTTTCCTGGAGCCTCTATGGATGTGAATGTAATACAGAGAATATGATTTTTGTGACCACAGGATTCTTAGTATGGTGAGTGGGTGGGGAATCCTGTGAAGACTTGTGAAACCCACTAAGCAATGATGCTGAAACACGTGTGTTTGCTTCTTCTAGGCAGTGTCTTTTTGGAATGGTCCATTCACAGCCCAGTCATGCTGGTGAATTTAAGGTGATTTATGACCCTCCAAAGGGCCTGAGGAGATCATGAAGGCAGCAGTGAAGTGGTGGCAGGAGGTCTCAATGATGGCAGCAGGGTTATTGGTGATGGTCAGAGGGGGCTGACAATCAGAATGGGAATGGTGGTGGCAGGGTCACGGTAAAGGTGAGGACAATCCCAGTGGTGATGAGAGTGATGAGGAGCGTACCAGAGGCCATGATGGTAGGGCTGCTGTATGTCATGGTGGCAGTGGTGGGGGCGTCCCGGGTTGAGATATTGGCAAGTGTTGGGAGGGTTCATGGGGGAGTACACTAATAAGGGTCTGAGTGACTCTGTCCTTCTGTCTCCTTTCTATATGGGCAGGTCAGGCTTGGTAAGATGTGCCCTCACCTGAAAGGAACAAGATCTTGCTTCAGGAGGCATTTAGTTGTCTTCTGTGTAGAGAAGTGGCCTGTCACTTTACCCATAAATCAGCCTCGTAAACTTTCCACTTTGCAATTTGCAGGTTGTCAACCCCACAAACCACTCGTGCCTGGAATATGGAGCTTGAACAAATAAATCATACCTATTATTCACGTCAGCAGCAATGTCATCATTGCATAGGAGTCCAGACCTGGACTGACCTACCCGGGGGACACGAGTGGCCCCCCCCTCAATAATGTTCAATCCTAGCACACCATGATTCAACACTGAATTTCTAGACAGAGGCCCTTATATCAAAGTGACATAATTTAATAGCATGGCTCTCCTTCACTAGAGTGGGGCCTCACTGGGGGTGGTAGACATATGGCTTCCCTGGGAGAAGGGGGAACGTCTCTCAGAGGCAGGTTCATGACCTTTCCCTATGAGAAGGCCACTGTTGGGTCCCCAAACTATAATTCACCCAGCCCAGTCACCGACATGGTGTTACTCTGTGTAACCAGAGCACAGCTTCGCTCCCTTCCTCCTGCGCATGCCCATTCTACCAGACTGTAAGGAGGAAATACAGCTTGCCGGGGCCTGCGTCAGGGCGCCCCTTCCCTAATGGTGGTGAGATGCGTGATGGTGGCCTAGTGGTGGTAGATATTTAGCGCAATGTAACACATTCTGGCAAGGGCTGCCCGCTGATTTACCTCAGGCTTGCTTTGTTGTTCTTACAGGGGAGCACTTGGTCAAGGCTTCACCCACCCCTGGACATAGAGCATAGAGCTTTCACGGTTGTCCACAATTTTCCTGGCACATGTCTGAAATCATGGCAACTGTGTAGTAAAAGCCATTTCCCCTTGTTTTTTTCTTTCTTTCTTTTTTTCAGTGTTCATTTTTGAGAGAGAGAGAGAGAGAGAGAGAGAGAGAGGGAGTGTGAGCAGATGAGGAGCAGAGAGAAAGGGAGACACAGAATGAAGCAGGCTCGAGGCTCTGAGCTGTCAGCACAGAGCCCGAGCTGGGGCACCAACTCATGAACTGTGAGATCATGCCCTGAGCCGAAGTCAGACACTTCACTGATTGGGGCAGTCAGGTGCTCCAATTTCCTTGTTTCTTCATGTTGTTATACAACCAGGCAAAGTGACAGTCAAGTTGCACTTTTTGTTCTTTTTTAGAAGGCATCATTAGTTTTATTTTATTTTATTTATTTGTTTTTGTCCCCCCGCTCCCCCAGGGAATGAAATAACATTCCAGTAACCTCTGGAATAAAATCTGAGCTGGATAGCAGAGTGTTAAAGCAGGCTGAGCATCTCATTCCTAGAGCTATCAGGTGTTTTCCTATGACCTTAAGTGGCTGGAGTGCTAATTAGCTGGGAGTAGGAATGTGGGGAGACCACTCCTGTTTCGGGATTCTAGAAATAAAGGTCTTAGGGGGGAAACGTCTGTGGTTTAATAAATTAAAAGTTCTAGAACACACTGAAATTAGATATTTTTGGTTTGGAATATACATGTGCAATATATGGAGAATATGTTTTTGGGTCATTTTAGGCATAATTTTGGAGGGTAGAGCTTGTGTGTGTTTGGGATTGCTGCACTTAAGGGGATGCTCACAGTGGTTTCAATAATGCCACCAAGACCAGGTGACTCACAAAATACACTAGCATTCTGAGTGATTAAATTCCAATTTGGCTTTTGTTTTGAAATATTTCAAAACATAGTGTCCTGAAAGGTGAAGATGTGACAATATATTTTTTTTAAGTTTTGGTTGTAGGGACACCGTGGTTGATTCCCCAGCATCCATTAGTCCCCAGATGGGTAAGCAGCCTAAGTCAGTCATGCTAAGTCCCCTCCACTTGTCAGGGATTGGCTTAGCACCAGGCAGGTGTAAGTCAATTTGGGCCAATGAGGTTCAATAGGGGGCTTGCTCAGGGCTTCTGGGAAAGAGTAACTAGGTGTTCTCCCACCTTTCTGACTGTGAACAAGGAAGCATGTTACTCTGAGTGCTGTTGGCAGCCATGGTGAGACCATTGGGGGTGGGGGCGGGGCTGGTGACCGATGAGGGTGGGTGAGGCGGGGCTGGTGTTCAAACGAAGCCAGCACAGCTGTGGACAGAGCAGCAAAAAACGTGGGTTATGTGCCTGACTCTCGCCCCACCCCTGGACTTCCGGTTTTGTGAAACAATGGACGCCATGATTATTTAGGCGATTCTGAGAGACAATTTCTGTTACCTTAAAGGGAAAGTGTTTGTCCACAGTTCCTGCTCCTCAGCTTCTTGAATGTGGATTGAAGAGGTGGAAAGGCACTAAGTAGTTAAGTGTTAAATTGTAAAGGCAGATACTCTATGGCAGGAGTTGGATAATCCTTCCCGTCAAGGGCCACATAAAACATAACTCTGGTCTTTGCCAGCTGTATGGTCTGTACCGTGATTACTCAGCTCTGCCATTGTAGCATAAAAGCAGCATAGGCAATACGTATATGAATGCACAGGTCTGTGTTACAATAAAATTTTATGTAAAAGAACAGATGGCGGTCCAAGTTTGGCCTATGAGCTTTAGTTCGCTGGCCACTGCTCTGGAGGTTTATAGAAAGGAAACATCTGTAGGGACTGGGGTCACAGGAGGATTCCTGGAGCATGTGGGTACTGGACTGATAGAGCAGACATGGGTCAGCGACGTTTCTGGGTGTGTACCTTTAAAGACCACGCCCTTCTACTGTCTGATGTGATTGTGGAAAAGAAAAGCTAGATAGCACATCAGGAGCACACCGGACAATATCCCTGGAGATCAAACCAATTCTGCAGTCTCTACTTCCCTGTCCTCAGTGATCAGTCATGCAAAGATCAACTATTAGGGGGCCACATGCAGAAAGGGTCCCTGGCCAGTGGGCCTCCTACCTGGAGGGCCCCATACGTAGGTCTGGGCATGTGGAAGCACACGGCAAACAGCTCAAGGAGTGTAGATGTGAGACCCTTCAAATCAGAGCGTTGAGACCACAGGGTCCGTGTTCCCTTGTGGGTCTCCCGTGAAGTGAGATCTGGGAAGGCTCCTGGGACTCACCTGTAGGGGACAGAGTCTAGGAGAGCCTGGGCCACGATGGTCGGCTGAGAACACTACCTGCTGACGTTGACCCTGAGCATGGGAAGATTTGCATGAGAGGCAGGTAAGCATATGGGCAGGTGAGAATGAGGTTGCTGGTGAGCAGAGACTTGGAGGGGGACCCACCACAGCCTGTGAGGGTAAGAAGTTCAATGGAAGACAGGTCCATGGGCAAAGCTGGAGCCTGTTCCCTCCATACCTTGAGACAAGAGCCAGAAGTTTAATTTGCTTATGTATCCAGGACAATAATGCCTACCCGTCTTGACCTACAGGCAGAGCCTAGGAGCTGTTCAACCAATCTGAAAACCATCGATGCCGTTTGCAGGCTTATGGATGAGGTGGTAGGAGCAAAACTGTACCTTTCCTAATGGGGGATCTGGAAGCGTGGTGAGCAGTGACCAGCATGGACGCAGGGAGCAGGAAGGAAGAGAAGCCCAGGGAGAGAGGTAAAGTGGTGGTTCTTTTGGACTGAGTCCTGGTCCATCCAGCAAGTGAGAGTGAGGGGAGAGGCCGACTCACCTCCTCACCCGGAGGGAAGGGGTGCAGGGAGGAGTCTGGAATTTGCAGGGGAAGGGAGGGTCTTTCTGAAGTGTAGGGACCAATGAGAGCTGATATGCTCCCCACCCTCAAAGGTTACAATTTAGAGACTTAAAGATATTCCCTCCATGCTTGCTTACTTTGACCTGTACATACAAGGCATTCTAGTTGGAGGTAGGAAAAAAATAAACCAAACTGCTGAGTAGTATTCTTTTGAAAAGAAATGTGTACATTGAAGAACTGCAATGACCTGTGGAAGCTTTCAAAGGGGGTTTTCTTTTCTTATTTTTTTTCATAATTAAAAAAATTTTTAATGTTTATTTATTATTGAGAGACAGAGGGAAAGCATAAACATAGGAGGGGCAGAGAGAGAGAGGGAGACACACAATTGGAAGCAGGCTCCAGGCTCTGAGCTGCCAGCACAGAGCCCGACATGGGGGACTCACAAACTGCGAGATCATGACCTGAGCCCAAGTCGAACACTTAACCGACTGAGCAACTGAGGTGCCCGTCCATCTTTTCTTATTTTTAAAAGCCCAGCGGTTTTGGTGAAATCAGTGGTGTTGTCTCAGGCTCAGTGTATGTGCAGCTTCAGCTGGTGGCCCAGGGACACAAAAGAACCCCTCAAATAGCTTTCTTCTTTTTTCTAACAAGTTTATTTATTGTGGGGGGTGGGGAGGAGAGAGAGAGAATCCCAAGCAGGCTCTGTACTCATAATACAGAGCTGGACGTGGGGTTCGAACTCACGAGCCATGAAATCGTGACCTGAGCTGAAATCAAGAGTTGGACTCAATTTACTGAGCCACCCAGGCACATCAGTAGCTTTCTTTCTAATCTGCGGCTCCCTTCCACTTGCTAATCTCAACTCTGCTCATCTCCACCTGCAGGTCTGCCCCTCCAACGCCCTTTCCTGTAGGTGCTGTGTGTGTTTCCCAGCTCTGCTCCTCTGAACCCCTCAGCTGCTCCAACCACCCGGCTCGGCCATGGCTCAGCCTCTGAGGCTGGGTTTTCAGGCAAACTTTGCCTCTGCTTTCTCTTTGCGTCTTTCTTTGCTTTTAGGAGGAGCTGGTTGATTTTATGACCCTCCTCACCAACCCCCTGCTGTTTTCTTTAGGGTTTGCAGTTTTCATTTCCTGTTTAACTGTCCTTGTCCCCTCAATTACCTTCATTCTTCTGGGCTCTCTGCTTCCAACGAGGCTGGCTGCTTCTTTAAGCCTGACTCCAGCCTTCCGAGATGTGTGGATTCCTTTTTCTCTGGGGAAGGGTTTTCTGTTGTTCTGTTTGGTTTTTCTGTTCTTCTATTTGTGTTTCTCCAGGCAGGAAAATGTACTTTTGAAAGGGGAGGGTTGTTTCTGAATTTCTGGGGCTCTTTGCATGGTGAGATAGACTGTCTTTTTTTATTTTTTAATGTTTGTTTATTTATTTATTTTGAGAGAGAGAAAGACAGCGTGAGTAGGGGGAGGTCAGCGAGAGAGGGAGACACAGAATCTGAAGACGGATCCAGGCTCTGAGTTAGCTGTCAGCACAGAGCCTGATGCGGGGCTCGAACCCACAAACTGCGAGATCATGACCTGAGCCGAAGCCGGACACTCAACCGACTGAGCCACCCCGGTGCCCCGAGATAGACTGTCTTGAAATGCCTGCTGTCATTTCTGAGCAGTAGGATTGCATCCACACCGGCCCCTCTTTGTCAACCTGCTGTGTCTCTTCCTGCATGTGCCTCTTTCTAGGGCAGAAAGCAGATTATAGAACCACTTCATCCATGCAACACCTTTCTCCCTCAAACTGCCTTCTTTTTTTTTCTTTACTAAGATTTTTTATTTTTAAATAATCTCCATACCCACTATAGGGTTTGAACTCACAACCCTGAGATCAAGAGTCGTGCACTCTATGGACTGAGCCAGTCAGGTGCCCCCAAACCTCTTTCTTTAAGCTTCATAAAGAGATACCACAAAAGATCAGAACAGGGAAGAAATAAAAATTCTCAGCTGTGTCACAAACAATTCTTCATGAAGTTATTCAAATATTGCAGTTGTGCGATGCAGGTGAAAAACCTTTCTTGCTCTTAATCCTTAGTGCTAACCCTCTAAACCTTTGCTTTCTCAATGTGGTTCCTGGACCACCAGCAGCAGCATCTCCTGGGAGTTGGCTAGAAGTGAAGATTCCTGGGTGGCTCGGAGTCGGTTAAGCATCAGACTTCAGCTGGCGTTCAGGTGGTGTTCACCCATCCAGGCTATGTTCTCCAGGTTAGTGAGTTTAGGCTCTTTGCTATCAGTGTAGAGCCTGTTTTGTATCCTCTGTCTCCCTCTCTTTCTGACCCTCCCCTGCTCAAGCTCTCTCTCTCAAAAATAAATAAACGTTTAAAAAAACAAGAAAAGAAAAAGAAGGATTCTGGTCCCACTCCAGACCTACTGAAACAGAATCTGCATTTGAAAAAGATCCCCAGGTGATTTCTGTGCTTATTAGCATTCAAAAAGTCCTGCTAAAATAACTTTTGAAAACATTAAATGGACCTTTAAAGCAAGGAAAAAAACCTGCCAAGTACTTACACAATCACATGATAACAGGCGTGAAGACTATGGCCAAAATATCTCATTTTAGCCTCTGCTCACAGAGAAGCCATTGAGTTGATCTGGCGTCAGTTTCCATGTGCCAAATGGGATGACAAGAGTCCCCTGTCACCCTAAACAGGGTCCATGTAAGGACTTTTTTGGGTAAAGATGAAGGGGAACAAACAAATGGGACGATGCACTTTGTGAAGCACCATAGAGGTTCGCTGCTACAGTGTCTACGCGGCCTCATTTTAACTGCAGGGGATCTTAGCTCTCCCTTTGCCAGCGTCTGCCTGAGGCAGGTATGGATCTCGAGGAGTCACCTCCAATCATGATGCACCAGGACAGGACGAGGCCCATGACAACGCTTCATCTGTAAATGGGGATGACAATATCTTCTGCTTTAGGGGACACCTGCCAGTTTTTTGCCTTTGACCAGCATCTGAAGGTCCTTCTTACAACCGGGGAATTTCCTCCCACACGGGTCTTGGTGGGAAGTAGGACTGTTTCAAGGTAAGAAAGCCTAAAAGGCTGACCCTTGCTTCTTCCTGCTGGGCTGCCAACCTCTACCTCCACCTGCCAGCCCAGGACATTGGCTCACATTAACTCAGGTGCAACTAAGCCCACCCTTTCCCCTCGGAGTTTGAATCTGGGACCCATGATGCAGAGATATGGGGATGGTCTATTCAGCAGCCATGGGTGCAGTCATGACTGTGACAGATGCAGGGGCGTTCACCCATCCAGCAATGACATTCTCTGTTCATGATTGAACTCAGGTCCTGGCTTCTCTGGGATCCTGCCCATTTTCTGAACATACCCTGTAATTCTCTGAGATGCCCGCTATCCTCTTGGCAAGCTGTTTTTCTAATGAAGTCACCCTGGTTGGTTTCACTTGGCAGCTAGAAGCCTGAGTTATAACTCCACTCCCCTTAATGGCTTGCCCTGAGAAGTAAGGTGACAGTACATAGTAGATGGCACTTAGAAATGCCCCGTTAATGGCACCAAGAATGAATGATATATCTACTTTTGTTCCAACTTGATAGAGCCCTATTCTTTGATCACTGAATTACAAGATGTGGCTTCTACTAATTCATGGGCAGCTGGTCATCTTTACATTCCCATGGAAAGGAGTCCTACTTCCCACCTGGATGTGCTCTCTCTGCCCTTGGCCAAAGGTCAACCCCAGGTTCTGGTCCTCCAAGGTCAGAGCTAAGATCCAGTTCACTCTTCTTTCTCATTAGCAAAACCAAGGGTGACCGTTTCTCAGACTTCTCGCAACGTTTTATCCAGTTTCTCCACCAGCCATCTACCATTAACTCTCAATCTCTTTCTTGATCAAGAGGTGAGTTACTAGAGGTCTTCTATTAGCCCCCCAAATTGAACATGAAACAAACAAATTTCATCAAAGCCATTGTTCTTGCTCATGGTCAAAGCTAACATGAGGGGTCCTCCTAGGAAAGTGGTAGGATAAGTTAAATGATTAACGTTCTTCCTTGGTTAACTCATGTCAAAATCTGCCACAAGTAGCCTCATTTCCCTTGCTCCATTTGTTTCCTTTCAGGGCCATATGCTGGTGATTACCAATCTTGGGGGAGTTGAAATACCTTGTCATTATTTCTTTGATTCCGAGGCATGTGTGCCCCCCTCGAACAAAAAGGGAAAAAAGGATCATAACATGTCCTTTATTTACTTTTGAAAAGGAAGCAAATGAAAATTAACTTTATGTTGAAGTCTTCCAAATTGTCAGGTTGTCCCTTGAAATGATGACATCTTAACATTGAGAAGCACTGCTTTAGAAACTCCAAAGTATGTGAAAAAACCCAAAGCTTGGGTTCATTGTTTGTCTCTTCTTTGTAAATTTGCAGTTTTATGTGAAACATCTATTTAATCTCTGACTTTTTCTTCCTCAATCCATCCTATGCCTTGATGAAGAACATAGAAAGCTGTGATCTTTCTACCCTCTGTTATCTTGCTTGCTTTCACTTTGCATACCCCCCCCACTTCTTTTAATAATCCCGTGTCCCAACGTTCCTTTGCAAAATGGAAACATTTCAACCTGACACCTTCTATCTTCTGCTCTTCCCTGCCCTTTTCCCTCTTCTTAAAAAATTTAGCAAATAAACCCTGAACAAACAACCTGTGCCCCAGAGAAACTTCTGAGCCTGTGCTCTGAGAAGCATACCTGACAGTACTATTAGTAAATCACCGGACTGAGAACACCAATGTCCCTCGATGGAAAAATGGACAAAACATTGAGATATACTACTTTCATGATGGGATATGACACAGTAGTGAGAATGAGCAAAAGCACAGTTGTCTGAAACAGCATGGAAGCATCTTAGAGACGTGGCAGTGAGTGAGAAAAGGAGGGTGGCAAAGGACTAAAAGGTGCGTGTGCCACTCCTGGGCCGATGTTGTTCATTGCTGGGGAGGCCATCTGGGGGAGGCCTCATATCTAGATGATGGTGCCCCCAGGTCAAAGCATCCTGGACTGCAGATGCCACACACAAGACAGTTGTCTTGGAGAGCCAGAGGGACCTACAGTGGGTTTTGCTTGAGCAGGAAGCAAACCTTTGATGGTGTGCTAAGCAGCTGAGATTTTAAAGGCTGCTTTGTTTAACTGTAGCGTGACTTAGCCCGCCCTGGTCCATGCAGACACGTGCCCGCAAGCCACATGAGAAGTGAGGAGGATACTGATCAACTCAGAATATGGCCGTGTCTGGAGGATACATGTGGGTTAGGAACCGGATAGAGCACATGGGGACAGGTAAGCATGAAGGTGATGTTCTGGTTCATAAGTTGGATGATGGGTTCATGGGTGTTTATTTTTAAAAATTAATTAATTAATTATTAATTTACATTCAAATTAGCTAGCAGATGATGCAACAATGATTTCAGGAGTAGATTCCTTAATGCCCCTTGTTCATTAGCCCATCCCCCCTCCCACAACCCCTCCAGCAACCCTCTGTTTATTCTCCATATTTAAGAGTCTCTTATGTTTTGCCCCCTCCCTGTTTTTATTTTTGCTTCCCTTCCTTTATGTTCATCTGTTTAGTTTCTCAAATTGCTTATATGAGGGAAGTCATATGATATTGGTCTTTCTCTGACTGACTAATTTCACTTAGCACATGGGTGTGCATTTTATAATTAGGCTTTATAATTTATACATGTTAATGTAAATGCCAAATATTACATGAGAGAAATGTTTGAAACTCTAAATAAGTTTAAAAACTCAGCAGCAGTAAACGCAGACATTTAAAAGGTGGCTACCATGAAATTCTCTCAGTTTGTTTGAAAATTTCCATAATAAAATGTTGGATAAAAACCCTAAAGAGCTGACAGTTACATTAAGAACTTTTATGAAAGGCTACCCCGACCCAACACCTGTTTTGCTTTTTTTCAGTTTTTCTATCTAGGTGTAGTGTTTTCATAGACGTGCTTGTGATGTATGTAGGATTTCGTAGCTTGCTTTTTCACTTCATGTTTTATTATCAACATTTCCCCAGAATTCATGTGTTTTGGTGAGTATGTTCAGTTTGGGGAATTCCTTCCATCCATGCACATGTGGGTATCCCTTTGACCCCAATCACATGCCAGAAGCCGAAGACAGTTTTTAACTTGGTGGTCAGAATAATCCGAGCTCTAACACAGACGACTTTGTCTGAAGTTTCCTTAGGAGATGCTGGGTCTGCCAACTGCTATTTTCTTGAGATAAATGGAGGCTGTTTGAACTTAAGACACAGTGAACTAGTAGTAGCATTTCCCCAACGGTTGTAGGCAAAGTACGCATTAGGTGCTGGCTAGGGAAATCTGTTAGCTTCCCTTCGGGACTTCTCTCTCTTAGCCTCTGCTGCTTTTGTCTCTCCACCATCTCAAACACAGCCCTGAATTAAAGTCTCAGTGGATGTAAACTTAGAAACTGCTTAAACCCACATACGTTTGGAAGCATACCTCCTTTATTTTTTCCCCCAATTATAAAAGTTTTATTCATGTTCACGGCAGATAATTGAGAAAATACATAGAAGTAAAACCCACCCACCTTTCCACCATCCAGAATTAGACTACTGCTAGCGTTTTAGTCTTTTAAAGAAATGTACTTTTTCAACAGTCTTTCTGCCCGAAGGCGGAGTGTTAAAAATACAACTATTCTACTTGTTTCATTTCTACCATGTGCCTGCACCGTAACCCAGATGAAATTAACACCAGTGCCATATGGGCGATCACTTTTTATCCACGCGGTAGCTGTAACAAGAAGGCTTCCCCGTCATCATTAAGATATGATTTAATATGTCGTCAAGTATATAAAAGTCTCCTCCACTCTGAATCGCAAACAGCTGTTCACCATCTCCAGTGCGCCTGGAGCCAGAGGAAGGAGACTGAGCGGTTGGGGCTCTGGGCAGCGTCTGTCTCTGCTTGGGGAGGGCAGGCAGTTCCTGGAGGGAAGGGGCGGAAACTTATTCTCTATGGTCCCCGAAGTGCCCATCTACCTGGGCCTTGGATATTTGGGCTCAATACTGTAGAACAATTACTTGCTCTCTCTGTGTTTCTGTCTCTGACTTTTCGGGACAGCATGATTGGTGGTTTATAGTGGGAGGGCCTGGGGTTGGTTAGTTCTTTTAAAGTAGTCTGTGTTGTCGTCTGAAGGGCTGTGGTCTTAAGTGGGATGGATTTTGTGACCTCTGTGGGATCTGTCCACACAAATCTGACTTGGCCATTTCTACCCTCAGCTTCCTTTCCCAGAATTCAGTTCTCTTCCGTTCGGTTTCCGCTGGTGCCCTCTTGCCCGCTGGTCCTCACCGGCTCTGGGGAGGAGGGCTGAGTCTCTTTCTCTGCCAGTTGGAGGAGTGGATAGAGCCTCTGGCAATGGGTGACTGTTTAGTTCAGCAGCCTTCAGGAATGTCCATCATGTGTTCTCTGTGGCTCCGGGGGGCTTGGGATGGGAGCAGAGAACATACAAATCACAGAGCAGGGAACTGTGAAGTCATCATAGCAGCCCTTTTGATATCATAGATAAAGAAGCCAGGGCCAGAGATGGCACATTACTAGCCAAAAGTCACAGTAAAAGAGAAATAAAAGAGAAGTTACTGCCCTAAAGGATTTTGCTGTCTGAATCTGTATTATGTACAGATTATGTACAGTAGGTTATATTATATACTCATTCAGAACCGAAAGATGAAAAAAATTTTTAATGTTTATTTTATTTATTTTGAGAGAGAGAGTGAACAAGCAGGAGAGGGGCAGAGATAGAGGGAGAGAGAGAGAGAGAGCGAGAGAGAAGCCCAAGCAGGCTCTGTGTGGTCAGCTGCAGAGGTCAGCACTGAGCCTGATGTGGGGCTCGAACTCACGAACTGCAAGATCATGACCTGAGCTGAAATCAAGAGTCTGATGCTTAACCGACTAAACCACCCAGGCACCTCTGGAGTGGAAAGATATTAGAAGACCATGAGAAGATATAGGTGGGAACTTGATGTAAATAGAGGCCCAAAGCCATCAGAAACCCATGCTATATTGTGGTGAGAAGGTATGTAATGGGGTAGACATGTGCTAGCAATACCCCATTCACACCCTTTGGTCCTCACCTCAATCTGCACCAAGGGTATGCTACCCTTTTCTACCATAAGCACCTGCAGCTGAGGGCCCGAAGGCTTTTTCTTAGCCTGCCTGTGCAGCAGACTAGAAATTCCTAGGAGGTCACACGCCCGGGAACATCCCTCAGCCAATGATAGATGGGAGCCAGAGGATAAATACCCCAGCTCTCCCCCTCCTAAGATGGGTGACTGAGGTGTGTTTATGGTCTCCCCAGATTTCCTTGTGGGACTGAGCCCCCAGTTTGTACCAAGGTGCCCCCTGTAGAAATATGGATATCCACGGTCCCTTCATTGGCTTTTCTCCTGTCTCTGTCTCACTTCCCCCACTCCCTCGCCAGGATTTACTGGGATTACCTCCCAAATAAACTCTGCCCACTTGAATCCTTGTTCTGGGCCATCCTCTCAGGGAACCCCAAACTACCTCAGGGGGTGTCATCACCCACTGGCTTCACGGAGTGTTTGCCCAAGCCTGTGTCTCCACATGAGAAATGGTTGTTACCACACAGGACTCAAAGAAAAAACCTATAGAAGATGGTTTGTGTGTCTACTCCGAGCCAAAGGCACTGGACAAGTGCCCACACTCCTGTGTGCAGATGACCTTATCTTGCAAAGGGGCAGGAGTGGGTGAGTAAGAAAGCATTTACTGGGTGCACACTGTATGCCAGGCTGTGTTAGGTAGCCATCTGTGTGAGCCTTATGAAGTAGATATTCATTTAACCCCATTTTACAGAGGGGAGAAGTGAGGCCAGGCAACATGCTGAAAGCTGTCAGTAAGTGGTAGAGCTTCCATTTGAACCCAGTACTGTCTGATTCTAAACATGATACTTTTCCAAGCTTTTATGCTGCAGTCTAAAGCTTACAAATATGCCCGTCAGCTATGACCCTGGACTTGGGCTGCCCTGAGGCTGGCAGTGGCATTCTTAACCATATTCTTAACCCATAAACCCTGCTCCTCTTCCCATTCCAAACAAGTCCCTACAGCAGTGACCCTACATTCTCCCTTCCATATATACATGCCCTTTTTGGCATGTATGGCCCTTCTCGGTTTCATGAGTCATGGGTGCAATACTCCACAGCAGGAAATGACAAAGGGGAGAGTGAGGGGTCCCAAGATCTCTTTCAGGAGCCCTTGATCATTAGACAGCCTTTCGTTGCCTCCAATTGTGCCTGTGGTGTGACCGTGGGTCCCAGGGGGTTAACGCTGGTTGTGCTGGTCAGGAGGTGCGGTGGATGGTTGTACCTGGGCTGAGCCAGCTCTCCACATGTTTCAGCTGCTCACATCTGCCTTGTTTTGTGACACTGTCACCAGAGTCTTACTTCCCCTCAAGTTCTTGAGGCCAGGAGCTAAGTCTCTTTCACTTTTGTGCCACCAAAAAATGTGGAGCTTTCCACTAGTGACAATAGACATCTGCTGAATGAACGACATGGCTACTTTCTAGAACCAAACTCCATGAGCATGTGCTTTATAAGGAATAAGCTTTAGGTTGCTATTTTTTTGGACTATTTTTTTTATTAAATGTTTTTATTCATGTTTGGTAGAGACAGAGACAGAGACAGAAAGACAGAGCACGAGCTGGGGAAGGGGCAGAGACAGGGCGAGACACAGAATCCGAAGCAGGCTCCAGGCTCTGAGCTGTCAGCACAGAGCCTGATGCAGGGCTCGAACCCACGGACTGTGAGATCATGACCTGAGCTGAAGTCAGATGTTCACCAACTGAGCTACCCAGACACTCCTTTTGTTGGACTGTTTTTAATGAAACTGTTCAAACATCAGAACAGTTTAATGAACACCTTTCAACATAATGAGTTCTGTAGCGAATGCCTCTATTCACATCACCTAGATTCAACAAATAGCATTTCCCATATTCGATGTAGCTCCCGGAAGCCAGGTTTCATATCTGCTCTGACTGCAGTAATGATACTGCATCTTGTCCAGCACTTTAAAGACATTGCACACATGGGGGTGAAGCTTCAGTTCCCTCAAAGTTGACTATTCACCTAATTCCCCTACACTTGCTGAGGGCCCACTGTGTGTCAGGCTATGTGGAGGGCACAGAGTGACCTTATCTTTATAGATGAGGAAGTCATGATGCCCGTCCTTGAGACAGTCACCCTCAGCCTGGAAAGGGAATAGACATGTAAATGGATATTGCATTATATGCTAAGTTTAAAGTTTTTTAAATGTTTTATTTATTTTTGAGACAGAGAGAGACAGAGCATGAGTAGGGAGGGGAAGAGAGAGAGAGGGAGACACATAATTGGAAGCAGGCTTGGAGCCTGACATGGGGCTCGAATCCACAAACGTGAGATCACGACCTGAGCCGAAGTCAGAGGCTTAACCGACTAAGCCACCCAGGCGCCCCGATGATATGCTAAGTTTAATGCTCCAGTTTAGAGATTGACAAACTGAGGACCTGAGGAGTCTGCACTCTCATCTCTAGTGAACATCAGTGGCAGCTCGAAGTAGGGAAACTGTGGCCTTGACCTGCCTTGCTGTGACTTAGCTGTGTGTTCCGTAGCAAGTCCCTGGGCCTGACTCTGGGCCAGTTTTGTCCTCTGTAAATTAAAGGGTCAGGCTAGAATATTTCAGAGGTCTCCCTTCAGCTCTGAGTTTCCAGACCTTTTTAGAGTAAAGTATTTAACCAGCCTCCTTCCTCCTTGTTTGCCTGTAACTAACTTCCTCTCTGAGCCAGAGCCCGAAGGAATTTCCAGCTTTGCCTGGATTCCGTGATGGTTCTAGTTACCCATACCGGGATAATTCTCCCAGTCAGGAATCCCTCTTGTGGCGCTAACCCGCGTCCGTGTTGCTGCAGTTTCCATTAATTTCCTTTGACCTGTCCTTGGGGGAAGCTCATGATTACTGATAATTCTAGTTAATCCTTTAACTAGAAAAAGGAAACTAACCATCTAATAGGCAGAGTGAGGGAATGACTTGGCATGCCGTCTGCAAAATAGAAACCGAAAATATTCCAGAGCGTTCTCTGGGAGGCCACAGCCATTAACGCTGAGAGCTGGCTTCTGCAGGGCCTGGTCTCCCAGTGGCGGGCATGCTTCTGAGCCGAGCCAGGAGCGGGCATGGGCGTTGGCGGCCCCTGCCGTTTTTCCTTCTCTGCGTGTTTGCGGCCTAATTCTTTTCCTCGCTGTGGCAGAACAAGCTGGGCCCTATAAGAAAAGGCTTCCTGACATCTCACCGAGCAGCTGGCCTTCCCCCATTTCAGAAGATGTCATGGTTTATTAATTCCTTGCAGAAGCACTAAGAACTGGGTATTGGCTTAATTTGGGACCAATTTACCATTAGGGTAGAAAAATGGGCTCTGTCTCCTTTTATTCAACACAAGGGCCTGTAGGTCTCTCCTGTAAGCCCTCCGTTGCCAGGCTTCCGCTCCGACCCCCCCCCCCCCCCCCCCCCCCCCCCCCCCCCCCCCCCCCCCCCCCCCCCCCCC
Organism: Suricata suricatta; assembly: GCF_006229205.1. Lineage (NCBI taxonomy): Eukaryota > Metazoa > Chordata > Mammalia > Carnivora > Herpestidae > Suricata > Suricata suricatta. The sequence goes on from NC_043706.1 coordinate 41,169,563, forward strand.
CCCCCCCCCCCCCCCCCCGCCCACGTCTAACTGTGTCACCTTGGGCTGATTATTTACCCTTTCAGGGCCTCCACTTCCTCAGGATAGAATCGGGGTAACCATATTATGCATTTCATAGGATTGTTTTGAGTGGATATGAAGTTATTGGGTTATTGTAGGGTCCCTCTACCAAAAATTTCAAATTGAACTGCTAGTTTTGAAAATCTGGGGGAGTTCACATAAAAACACAGATTTTCAACCTTTCACAAATAAGTGGAAATCATGCCAACCTTGTGTCTACACTCCCAGCAGAACGACTGACTGGCGCAGAGTAGAGGTGGCTCTGTTTAAAAAGGAGGCCCTGTACATGTCCGGGTCTCTGGGCCTTCTTGCCCCATCCTACGTGGCCAGAGCCAGGGACTTTTTTCATGTCCTGCCTGGCCCCGAGGCCTAGAGTCTGTGTGGTCTGGGTTCGCTGGCCAGGAGGGAATGTGGGGCGGGTCTCTGGGTCTTCCACACATTCTACAGGAGAGGGTGTAAAGAATATATGCAGCTTCGGGGCCCCTGGGTGGCTCAGTTGGTTAAGCGTCCAATTTCGACTCAGGTCATGATCTCACGGTTCGTGGGTTCGAGCCCCATATCGGGCTCTTTGCTGACAGCTCAGAGCCTGGAGCCTGTTTCGGATTCTGTGTCTTCCTCTCTCTCTCTGCCCCCCCACTGCCTGTGCTCTGTGTGTATCTCTGTCTCTCTCAAAAATAAAAATAAACATTAAAAAAATAAAAAAAAAGAATATATTATGGGGTTTTGTCTTGCGCTGTGTGGTGCTGGTCAGAGAGAGTGATTTACTCATCTGTGTGGCCACAAGATGGCGTGTCCCTCAACATGCGAGGTGGTCAGCACAGGTTTGTTAACTGAATTGTGTAACAGTGACACTTGCAAAAGGACTGTTTAATGGAGTTTTTATAACTCGAACCTACATTATAATGTGCCTGAGCACCAGGAAAGGAAGAGAAATAGGGGTCTTATGTGCCCTACCTGTGAATCTACTTTTAAAAACACCTTATTGGGGTGCCTGGGTGGCTCAGTCGGTTGAGGGTCTGACTCTTGATTTCAGCTCAGGTCATGATCTCAAGGTCGTAGGAAAGAGCCCCGTGTTGGGCTCGGTGCTTAGCATGGAAACTGCTTAAGATTCTGTCTTTCTCTCTCTCTCTGCCCCTGTCCCCAGCTCACACTCTCTATCACTCTCTTTCTTTCTCTCAAACAAAACAAAACACCCCAACATTTTATTATTTCATGCATAATACAAGGAATGAATATTTGCTATAGAAAAAGACAAATAAGCAAAAAAGGAAAAAAAAAGAAAAAAACATTTCAACAAGGATGTAATGGAACCATGGACCTCAGCAGAACTGGATTTTCTAGAACTCTTACCCCCCTTCCTGTAGTACCTCACTTCTGTGTTCTGATACCCATTCCCTGGTCCTTGGCATTACCATCTTTGAAGGAAGGAGCCCTGTGAACAAACCAGTTCCCAGCATTTAATGTTTCCACAAGCAGAGCTTCCGCGTAGGGCTGCAGAATGCCAGTTGTTTAGCTCAAATGGATGTTCCCGTTTTCTGGAAGAGTGAAACCAGTGTGTCATGGGAGACCACTTCATGCCTGGCATGCTCACAGACATTGCCTCATCCGATCCTCCCCAGAGCTCCCCCGCAAATGGAATCCGGGGCTTAAAAGAACCACGCAGGTTGGCTGTGAGTCTGGAGTGCACCCAAGCCTTCCCAGACACCATCTTGGATCTGTCCTACGTCACGGGCATTGAGCTATAAGAGTAAGAGCAACTTCCAGACACGTTTGTCACCTGTGGTCTTGCAGTCCCATTATTGAGCAGCCCTGAAATGAAAAACAAGCCATCACCCAAATCTTGTAGCCTTAAGTCTATGTGCTGTGCTGACATCAGCTGACCTGACGTGTGACGTGAGCCTGGCAGAAGTGGATTGGAAGTCTGGAATGACCCACTGCCGGCAGTGTGACTGACCACAGGCTGCTTTTCTTTTCCTTGGCTGAGTTCTCCCTCTGCAGCTCGCGCCAGTTACCTGGTCTTACTGTCCGTTCTCTGGGACCCAAGGGGGCCATGGAGAGTAAAACACCACACAAGAGTATTTTCTCTCCATGTGCGTGAAAACTTGACTTAGCTCGAGTTGTTCTGGGAGAGACGGCTTTTTCTTTCCTTCCTTCACCTTCTGTATCTGGCTGTGTCTCCCCTCCGTGCAGGCATCACGGGCTCCTCAGGGCCCCCCTTGCCCTCCCCCAACTGCTAATGTTCACTTCTGTGGAAAATGATAGCTGACAGGTTGCTCCCTGTGATGCCCACAATCAGATAAGCCAGGAGGGGAAACAAGTTCTCTGGGAAGAGAAACAGACTGTACTTTGGAAATTAAATATTCCTTAGAGGAGCAGAGAAACTTAAGATTGCAGCCACAGGTTTCCGAGGAAGCCTCAGCAGAAAGAGGGGCCAGCCCCGGGGCGAGGGCTGAGAAGGATGGAAGTTCTGCTCCCGACATAACTGTCATCTGGGGCCGGGCTCGGTGGCCACTCCCACCCAACAGGGCCACGGGTCCAACCCGCCTTCCCCGCTCCCCCGCGGGTGCCTCAGTCCTCCCCAGTTCGCTCAGCAGAGCGGCCCACGCCTTCCAGTTTAGTATCTTGATGTTCACTTTACGTGGGGATGTGACAAGCAGCCTGTTACTGCCATTCTCAATGTGGGGAAACTGAGGCGCAAAAGGTTGAGCAGGAGCCCAGAGGAGAAAAGCACTGAAGACTGAAGTATGAGTCTGAACAGAGCTCCAAATGTGCTCGTCCTTGCCCACCCTGCGGGTGCACGTACACACGCGCGCGTGCACACACACACACACACACACACATACACACACGCTGAGTTTTACAGCTCTCTAAAATTTATGAGGAAAGTCGAGTACCCAGAGATCTCTTAATTAAGCAGCCTTCCCCGAGGAGAAAGGAAATGGGCTTCCATATTCTTAGCACCAACATCGGATTGCATGATTTACTACCCAAGGCCTGTGCTTCTCCCCAAATCAACTCCTCTGTAGTACAAACATCTATCATTTTGAAGGCGGTTCAAACGCCACCTTCCCCTCCTCTTTCCCTTTTCCTGGTAACCTCCAGGCCTCAGCATTTCCTCTCATCTGCCCCCTTACCTCAGAAGTTCAGGGTCAGGCTGAAGCCCTGAATAGAAACCCTACTGTAGCCAGGCCTGGGAGAGAGGGGCAGCCCGAAGCCCAGGGCTGGCACCCAGCGGCTGCCCTCACCCATGTGGGGACAGAGGGGGCGTGGTGCCGGGCTCTTCCTCATGGCCCACTACGGTTGCTGATGGCTGCCATGAAGATATATGAGTTTAATCAGGCCTCTGACAGGTAAAGACCCTGACAGCGAGGACAGTTTGTTCTCCCAAACTGTTGAGTATCTAAGCCCGGTGTTTACTTTGGAATCGAATGAATAACATTGTTCTGGGAAAGGAAATTTTAAAAAGCAGGCTTGTAATTTACAGTATAGAGGAGAGCAGATCCGGAGGCCTTGTCCACTCCCCCTCCTTCCCAGGCCCAAGCCCCCTCCCGCAAACCATCTCTCTGTCTTTTTGCTGTTTTAAACTTCTAAACACACCACAGCCAACCAGCTCATCTTCATAGCCCTGCCAGGAAAGGTCTCAACATTGCCAGGCTCCCTAGAGCTACCAAGGGAACTGACCGCTTCAAGGCAAAGGTCCTGCCTCCCCATCCACCCCCCTCCGCTTTTAAAAATCAAAACCAAATGCCACTGAAATTCCAAATGCTGTGAGACCCATTCAAAATGTGTGGTGGAGGGTGATGGTCAAGGGTAGACCAGAAGGTCACCTGCTTTTGCCCCACCAGGCCAGGGTACAGTGACTTCTTATCAAAAATAAGGACGGGGCTGGTGGGGGGAGGCTGCCACCATCCCCACCCCCCACTCCCCACACAAACCAAACCTTGTGAAATGCACAGCTCTGCTGGGATTGAGGAACCCTTCACTGAAAAGGTTGACTTATTTTTAAAATAAATAAATGGAGGGACAGAGGGAGTGAAAGATAGTTCCTTTCGGGCCAGGGTCTAGAAAATCCCCAGGGACTTTTTGGAAGAGAGACCTGTGGTACCTCTTGCCTGTGCTAAGGCATGAGGTGCTGGTTTATAGCAGTGGACACCCTGGTCAGCCAGGGGGTGCTCGAGACCAGCCTGTTTACTTGAAACAGAAGTCTCATTTCCAGATGAAGAACTCTGCCCCAGAACGGAGACCAGCTTGGAGCCCTCCGCCCAGCCTCCCTTTCTGGAGGGCCCCTGGCTAGATGCGTAAGACAAAAGGAAAGGCCTTGTATGCTCAGACTGTCAAGCTGGGGGAGGGTGTTCCTCCAGAAGGGCCCCCCCCCCCAGGTCCGGCTGTCACCTGGAGGGGTCTCTCACATTCCCCTCCTGGCCTCAGACAGGGAGACCTGCCTCCCCTGATCTCTTCTAGAAACCAGGGTCTTGATGCCCGCCTTCCCCGCCTACCTACTTCGGATGCCTTGGATTAGCTAATTGATGGGGAGGGGGGACCACTTTGAACATTTCAAGGCCTGGTCAGGGCCCAAGTCTCATTACCTCCCTTCAAAGTCAGAAACTCCATAAAACGTTCATTGGTGGAGCTGATTGTTCCAGATTGTCCCAATGGAACTGAACCCACCCTGGGCCCCAGGTTTTAATGTGGGGCGAGAACACGTGTGTGGTACCGTGCCATGGCGGGGGTGGGGGGTGGGGGGAAGGGGGGGCGGGGGAGGGGCAGGGACCCCGGGCCAGTTTGTGTTTTCTTTTCTCTTTTCAAACACTTAAAAATACAAAAGAACTATGACCACATTACCCAAAATTTGGAAAACAGAGAAGAGCAAAAGCAAATATTCCAGAAGCCCAAACCTTAATGCAATGATAATATTTCTTTCTAAGCGCTTTTCATATGTATAATTTGTACATACTACGAGTTAGCATCTGCAAATAAAATGGCCTGGGTATTTGCCCCTTTTCTTCCTCTAAGCATGAAATCATGCTTAGACCTCTTCAAAACTAGTATTTTATTTTATTTTATTATTATTTTTTAAAAGTTTATTTATTTATTTTGAGAGCGAGAGAGTGCACATGTGTGCGCAAGCAGGGGAGAGTCAGGGAGAGAAGGCAGGCGGGTAGAGAGCCAGACATGGGGCTCCATCTCATGAATCAGGAGATCATGACCTGAGCTGAAACCAAGAGTCGGCCGCTTAACTGACTGAGCCAGGCAGGTACCCCCAAAGCCAGTATTTTAAGTGACTGTATGACATTCTGTCCTGGAATGTGGAATAATCATTATACATTCAGGTTGTAGATAGTTTTACATTTTTATAAATAATGTGAACATAAGCTTGTTTCCCCAAGATTGCGTCTTGAATTTTCTTTTTTAAAAAAAATAATATGTCTGACTTCAGCCCGGGTCATGATCTCACGGTTTATGGGTTCGAGCCCCGCATCGGGCTCTGTGCTGACAGCTAGCTCAGAGTCTGCTTCAGATTTTGTGTCTCTTTCTCTCTCTACTCCTCCCCTGTTCACGCTCTGTCTCACTCTGTCTCTCAAAAATAAATAAATGTAAAAAAAAAAAAGATTAATAAAATAACATTTTTCTGATTAGAAACATCACCCATATTTATTTTTTTTAACGTGTGGAAAAGCCAGGAAAGTATGAAGAAGTTAATAAAAATCACCCATAATTGTTGTGCCCAGAGAGAATCACTGTTAAATTTTGAGTGTATTTCCTTCATCCATATATATGTGTATATATTAGAAACAGGATCGTGCTGCACAGAAGTTTTGTAGGTCTCTGGGGCCAGGAGAATAAAACTGGCAGAGGAAATATTATTTCCAGGAGAGATTCAACGCACGATATGTGTGGATTTGAAACGCTGGACGGCATTTTCATTCTGAGCGTGGAAGCCGGGACAGCACTGTGCCCGGCCGTGGGGTGAGGAGGGTGCCCAAGGGCCATTAGCCGGGCAGCTCTGTTGAGCCCTGCAGCCTTGCTTTGCGGATGGGGTCAGCGGCAAGGCCACGGTGGGTGTGAGCGAACGCACTTTCCTCATTTCTTCTGACAAGCACTGCAGAGCCTCTGATTTATGGCCACACTTCACGGGACACTAGTAAGCGTCCCATAGTGTATTTTGTAAGAGTAATGAAGTCTCAGTAACCCCAGCCCTCCCTGCAGCCTCTGCTAATAAATTTCCTTCTGGGCGAGGGGTGAGCCTGCCAGGCACTTGGCAAACTCACTGGGCTGTGGATTAAGCAGAGGGGCACTAGGGCCCCCCAGGGCTGCTGCTCTCTCCCCAGGCTCACTCTGAAGGAAATGGGGGGCTTGGCTGCACCCCCCACCACCTCCAGCTACCCCTAGAATGTCTGTGCTCTCCAAAGGCAGGAGAAAGATGAAAAGTGAGTCAAGGAGCTGGAAAAGGAGGAGGAGAAACCCCAAACCATAATTGCCCCTTTCCTTCTGCAGCTCAGATTACTAGCCAGGGGCTGAGGGGCCGCGGAGGGCTGTTTCTTTTTTGACTACTGTTTCCCTTGAGTTGGGAGATGAACTATGGGCTGAAAGAAGACGGAGGGGCAATTGAGATGGGCTAAGCTGGGGGGTGGCGTTGTGCAGGGTCGCCACAGACCGGGAACCAGGGGGGCCTGGATTTCCTCAGGCTCCAGAAGTGGAATGGGGCTGAAGGTATTTACATCCTCCTCTCCCCCCAGTGCCAGCACAGGCATTTCAAAGGGCTAGGACAGAAGAAATAATTTGTCCCTTCATAGATTAGCTGCCCCCACCCCCTGAACCTCTCTTCCCCTCTCATATATTCTGTTTGGATGTTTCTTCACGCATTATTTTAATTCAACCCTCCTTTCAGTCGGAACCTGCCAGGTCCCACACGGGGGGCTGAAGACATGAAGATGGGTAGACATAACCCTTGTGGAAGTAACAGAAGTCCGAACTACTACTTAGTGGGTGATTAGGGGGCATCAGGCTCTGTTCCAAGCCCTTTACATGTATTAATTAATTTACTCCTCACAAAACCCAAAGATGTGGGCATTTTATTATCAGCACTTCTGTGTTACTCAGGGTTAAATGACTTGCCCAAGATCTCTCTGGTTCCGGAGCCCAGGCTCTCAGGGACCCCTGTAGTCATGAGCTCCAAGCAGTAGGCCACCCAATTAGCAGGTAATTCTATAAACTAGAAACTGAGGCCCAGAGAGGAGAAGTAACTTGCACAAGGTCACATAGCAAGGTGGCAAGCCTGGCACTAGAGCCCAACGGCCTGACCCTGTGGCCACTACTCTTGCCACTGAACTGCCAGCTGTCTTTTAGCTGTCTGGCCCTCCCTCACGCATAGTCTGAGAAGACAGTGAAGTGACAACACTTTTCTGACGTCTGGAAACTTCCGGTTTGCAGTGAGCAATACTGAAGACCCACCGACAGACTCGGAAGGAACCACGAAGAAGGCTGGTTAAGGAATGGATATGGACTCCAGACCCACCAGCTGAAGAATGTTCTGGTGTCTGTGAGGGTGGTGACTGAGTTTTGAAAGCTAAAGATTTACATTTCAGCAACTAGAAATTTCCCATGTGTAGAAACTTCCCATAGAGACTTTACCAACTTTCTCCAGGAGTCTTGCAGCCCATGGCGTGATTGGCAGGGTAGGACACCCTGTGTGAACGTCTAGAACGAGCAGACACCCTGGTCCTGGGGGAGAAATGGTCCGAGAGCGGTCGGCTGGGTGTCCGAGCCCCAGCTGCTGTCCACTTTGCAGGCTTGACCATGAGGTGATGCTGGTGCCCCAGCAGGAGCTCTCATGCCCTGAAATCGATGGCAAGCGCCTGAGACAGACCTCACGAAGCATACCTCACAAATAAACTCTGGGTTTTGGCGCAGTAGGTTGAGGAAAAGAAAAACCAGTCTGGGTTTGAATCGCAGTCTTTTGCTGCTCTGGGTTGTCTCTCTGTCCCTGTTGGGGGGTGATGGTGTTTACTTCTGTTACAACATTTATAACCAGGTGAGCACTACAAAAACCCCTTTAATTCTGAACCTCCATTGTGTGATTCTTCCTCAGAGGGTAGGCTACTGTAAACAGAGCTCGGAAGAGCCTGCAGAGGCCGAATGTCACTTATGGCCTAATGGCACCCAGAAAATAAAACATACAAATTGACTCTCAAAAACAAAAAAAAAACAAAACAAAAACAAACCAACCTGGGTTTTGGAAATAAAATGCCTGGCCTAATTCAATGGTGGTTGCTTGGGGCTCTGTTTCTTGTTAGAATTCCCCAGTGCTCTCATATAGGGAAAATCCCAGTTCATTGCAGGCTGGTTCCTTCCATAGCAGGACTGGGGAAGGGCCATCCGCTGGGAGTCATATCACCAGCAGTGGCACCTCGCATCTCTGTGATTAGGATGCAGAATAAGGGCAGGGAGACACCTTGCAGCCTGCAGGGGGAGGGGGGCCAAGGTACGACCCAGCTGTCACTGATCTTCATGGGAACCCTGGGCAGCGTGTGTGCTGATGGCCATTTACAGATGAACCATCCAGACAAGGGCCACTGGGACTCAGTGTTTAGAGGGTGGGTGTGAAATGACACTGGAAAGTGCTGTTGCAAATATAGAAGTGCACTGGGTGTTATATGCAAATGATGAGTCACTAACTTCTACTCCTGAAACCAATACTACACTACACATTAACTAACTAGAATTTAAATAAAATCTTGGAAAGGAAAAAAGAGAAAGGAGCACCGAAGGCCCTGTTTGTAAACTGTTTTCACTAAATAGGCTAGCATGCTGCTGGCAGATCCGTGTGCTCAGTCTCGTCTCTTTTTCTCTAGGGCAGGAGACAACTGAGGGCACTGTGTGCTGCAGTTATGGAGCACTGGACTGTGAAGATTTGGGGGACCTGGGTTCGAGTCCTGACTCCAACGTTAACTGGGTGACAAAGAACAACTCCTTTCCCCCTCTGGACCTTGTCACCTCATCTGGGAAATGAATGGTCTCCCTAACTCCTCTTCCAGGCCCTCAGTTAAGGGTCATTTAACCCTTAAGGGCCAGTGTCCTTGACTGTTGAGCACTGGCCTTATTCCCAGCAGCCTTCAATGAGTATTTGTTGAATTGATTATGGCTCCTGGCTCCTGCTCGGCTCACAGATTCGTCCCACAGATCAGATTAAATGGGAAGGATGAAAGTGATTTCTGAACACAGCCGGGGGGCTATTTGTCTCCCTCAGGAGGAGAATGGTGAGGACGGGAGAACCAGGCTCGCCCCCTTCTGTGTTCTTTGTGAGGACTCTTGGGAGTGGGAGGCGTGCCCCCGGCAGAAGTAGACACATTTGTGGGATTTCTTAGCCTTTCAAACCTGGACCTTCTGATGAGCATTAAACAATCTCATGCCCTGTCTTGATGCTTTTTGAAATTTTAAAATAAATGAAATCATGACTTAAAAAAAATCAACGATCATTTTAAAGCATGCTTTCCCCAAACTTCTCACGTCCCCTGGAGAGTCTGATAAACATAAGGCAGGCACTGAAATCTGCTATTTTTCATTCCGGGCAGGCGTGGAAATTGAATCTGTCGGCACTGCCTGGGCTTTAGATAAGAAAGGACACTCCTCTCTTTGCAATTCCTCTTACTGTGAGATTTTCAGGATCGGGTACCATAAGTGTGACCTTGACCTGCCCCTGCCAGCAGGCCCTGACCATGGTGGCCAGCCTCTGCGACAAAACAGCATGCTATGCAACACACATTCTTGATATTGTTAACAATGTGCCTATATTTAGGATTCTGTGCTTTTCCACTAGACCACACTGTTTGTTTTTTTTTTTTTAAATTCAGGTTAGTTAACTAGACCACATTGCTTTTTGCTTTTTAATTTTGGCATTGACTTCTCAGCAGGAGTGGGTTGTAGGCAACTTAGGGGTTATCTCTTGGCTCATCATCTATTCTTTCATTGCTTGGGCTTCATCTGCTACTCTCTTGTCTGCTGTTTGTCACTTTGGGCCAGAACTTCCTGGGTGTCCATGACATGAGAGGATCTCAGAAACACCTGCCTTGAGGAGCTTAGGCTAGTCTAGAGGAAACCAGATGGAGACCCATCATAGGTAAATGATTAGGTGTCATTGTATGGTGGAGTATCTTAAAAGGCAGGCTTTCTGTCCAAGGTAACTATTTTTTCAACGTTCTCTTCCATTCTCTCTGGCCAGAACAAATCTGGCTTAATTATGAACTTGGGCAATTCATCTAACCTCTGTGAACATCAGCTGACATGAAACCAAGGCTGAGTAAGATGGTGTTTAAAGCCCTTGAAGAGGTCTGCCCAGGGTCCAGGGGACTCAGGGTCCAGGGTCCAGGGGCCCATTGCCCTCGAGATCTGCAGGTCCCTTGTCCCTGAAACTCTGTTCCCACCCTCACTGACTCCTCTCAAAGGCACCTTCCTGTTCACTACCTGGTCCCTTAGGTTTTCCAATTTCTTGTCTTTTTTCTACTGTCTTTAAGGAAAAAGGGAAAATAGGAGAATTGGCATGTCTCGGACATTGTGGGTAGCCTGTAAGGGGGCCGATGAGGTAGAGGACTTGCGGGAGGGGCACTGTTGACTCACCGGGTCATCGTGTGGCACCATCTCACATCACCGTGGCCCTGCTCACCGCCAAGAGACCGTCACCATGCTTGCAGTGGACTTGCTGCTAGCTGGCTGGTCCAGTGCTCTTAGGAGGCCTCGCAGGAGCCCAGAGTGAGGGGGAGGGGGTCGGCCACTGGGCCAAGGGCTGGAAGATCCTTCATTGGGCAGATGATGGAGAGCCCCTTGGGCGCTGTGGTTCTCCCCAGCTGCAGGCACCTAGCAGGAGAACCCTTCTTTCCCCAGGCCCTCTCTGCCTGGCCTCTCAGACCCAGCCTCATGCCCCTACTGGCACTGCCTGAGCAGAGCGAGTGTCTGCTGCTTAGCTGGGTGTCTGACCACCCAGCTGGTAGGTGACCAATAAAGGTCAACTTAATGAGTGACTACTTCACACCCACACTGTAATAAGCTAAAATTACACAATCGAGGAAGGACTTTTTACATGTCACTTATTTTCTTATTATGTTTTATTTACTTTTTGGGGCTTCAGGGTGGCTGAGTGGGTTAAGTGTCTAACTCTTGACTTTGGCTCAGGTCCTGGTCTCAGGGTTGCGAGACTGAACCCCGAGTCGGACTCCATGCTAATCATGGAGCTTGCTTAAGCTTCTTTCTCTCCCTCTACAGATCATGTGCATGTACTTTCTCTCTTTTTTTTTAAAAAAAGAAAAACCAAAAAGATTTGTTTTTTTTCCTGTCCAGTGCTCATTGTTTTGAAGACCCAAGGATGATGAGGTGCACTGAACAAGAAAGCCCGGACGCATCCCACCATCTCCCTGTGCCTCTGTTGTGGGCCAGCACAGGCCGTGGTGAAGGCAGCATCTGTAGCCTTGCTAGGGGATCAAGCCATGGAGGCGAAGGGTCTGTGGCTGTCACAGTGGCTGTGACCAGTGGGAGGGGCTGACACTGAGATGCTCCACACCTGCAGTAACCCCCAAGAAGAATATCCCCCATTCTTTCTGGTCATTGGATCCCAGGGCCCACAATCCTGGCATCATCCAGGAAGGTTTTTGCCCTACCTCCTACGACCGATCCTGCTGCGGGGGATGTGATTCAGAATGAATGAGGCCAGTTCCCCTAAGCCATCTAAGATGGCAAGTTCTGTGGGTTTTCTTCAGGACCTCAGCTTAAATGTCCCCTCATCCTTTTCTGAATCAGAATCATCAGAATCTTTTTCTGAAAAGACTAAAGAAGTGAGTGGAGTGAACAGCGTCTGCAGGGAGAGAATTCTGAGGGGCTAGCAAGGGAGACGGTCTGGCTGGACTATGTGAGCAGAGGAAGCGGGGAGACAGCCCAGAGCAGAGGCCCAGAGGCCAGAGGTGCATCAGGCCTTGCAGACTGTGGGGATTCTTAGGATTTTGTCCTAAGTGCAGTTAGAAGTTGTTGGTGGGTTTTGAGCAGGGAAGTGGTGTGATCTGGGAGGTAGGGAGGGTAAAGATGATGGGCTGAGTAAAGGAGCAATCAGTGACAACTTTGAGGCTTTTGGTCTGATGTAACTAGTAACTAGATGAATGGGCAGTCTGTCCTCTAGGAAACCATGTCCCCTGCACTGGATCTCACAAGATCTCTTGTTCATTCCTTTCCATTTCTTCTGCTGCTGCCTTGTTCAAAAGCCCATCACTCCTCACTGGGCTTCCTACAGAGGCCCCTTACTGCCAATCAACACAGTTAATAAATATAGGCTTAATTATTTTACTTTCATGCTTGAAAACTCGAAGGGCCACCTGTATGTATTACTGTGTAATAAGTTGCCTAGCAGCTTAAAACAACAAATATTTATTATCTCGTGGGGATTTGGGTGCTTCTTTGCTGAGTCATCCACCTCAGGGTCACATAAGGCCGCAATCAAGATGGCAGCCAAGCTGTGGTCTCATCTGAAGACTCAGCTGGAGGAGAATCCACTTCTAAGTTCATCCATGTGCTTGTTGGCAGGATTCTGTTCCTCATAGGCAGTTGGTCTGAGTGTCTAAGGTCCTTGCTGGCTGTAGGTCAGAGATATCAGTTTTTGCCATATGGGTCTCTCCTCAGGGCAGCTCCCAACATGGTGCTGGCTTTTTCAGAGAGAGCCAGTGAGAGAGCTAGAGAGGGCACCCAAGTAGGAAGCCATAGTTTTTCCTGCAACTGATTTTGGAAGTGACATTTCCTCACTTTTGCCATATTCTCCTTGTAGGAAGTGAGTTGCTAGATCCAAACCACACTCAAGGGGGAGGGATTGGCAGGAATGCCAGGCAGCAGGGGTCATTGGGTGCTGTGATCGAGGCTGTTTACCACTCCTGGCCCCTCTCCTGCATCTTCTGCACCCTCTCCTTACTCTGGTCATGTCACCTGACTTGCTGGTTCTGAAAAAGCTATCTGTTTTCCTGTTTTCAGTGTCATTGCCTTTGGCCACTGTGCACTTTCTGCCTTGAACTCTTAGAACTTTTCTTCTGGTTATTATTTCAGGCCTGGAAGTAACATCTTTGACTGTACCCCCCCCCCCCCCCCGCCCACTTGCCCATACCAGCTACTTTAGTCCACGTGTTCACTCCTTCAAGTTTATATTTGTGCCCTGTGACAGTTATGACTGTGTGGGTTCCTATTGTCAAATATGGTGTATAGCACATAAGTCTTTGTTCAATGTGAATGAGTGATTTTTTTTTTTTTTTTTTTTTTAGTTAAAGCAAAAGAAAAACTTCAGGAAGGAAGCTTTATCATAGGATGGATTCCAAGGTTAACCTGGTCTGTAAGATGATCTGTTTTGTATCATCCATGCCTAGCTTCCTCTCCATTGGGAATTCCTAAAAAACTGTTTAATTGCTCCTGTGAGTATCCAAGTTACCTCACTTTGGGCCTCTCACAAATCTTGTGAGACAAAAAGGACAGCAATCATTGTACCCATTTTATAGATGCAGACTGAGGCTCAGGGAGGCTAAGCATCATGGCCATAGATGAATGGCTAGTACCTGGCTTCCTCTTCTGAAATCCCACCACCCTCCAGTCCGGCACTTCATGAAGAAATCTGCTGTTATGGCCATCTGTGAACAGGCCTGGTAAACTTGTGGAAGGCCATCGATGTGAAGTTTAGGTTTTGACCATTCATCACCTTCAAGTCTTGGTTCAGATGTCACCTTCCCTGACTACCCACTGAAACCTCATTCTTGCCTCCTACACACCTAGTATCCCTGACTGCTCAAATCCCCCCTAGCACCCATTACCTTCGAATTCACTAAATTAATCACTTATTTTGTTTCTCATCTCTTTCCTGAGAATGGAGTACAGCTCCCAGAAAGAGGGGACTTTTGTCCCCTCTGTCCATGGATATGTCCTCAGCATCTAACACAGAGCCTGACACAAAGTGAGTGCTGTAGAAAGCTGGGTTGGATGCATGAATCTTGAGCAATGCCCTTAAATGCAGTGGTGCTCTCTAAGTGCTATTTGTTTGGTTGGTTGATTGAGAAGGCCAGCCTAATTAGGGCAAACTAATCTCCTTCTTTGGGAAGAGGTCCTGGTCAGACAGCCCAGGCTTGGAGACTCCCTTTTCTTGAGGCTGATAGAATGAGCCTTGTGGAGACTGTCATGGCATTCCAAGCTGGGCTGAAAAATGCCTTTGGAATTCGATGCCAGGGAGGCAATGGGCCAGCTCCAAGACTTCCCAAGGAGCCGGAGTCAGGGTTGGCTTCACATCCCCTTTGTCAGCCCCAGCACGCAGAGGAGAGACCTTCAGCTGCCAAGGACTTTGTTTTATTGTCACTGCAGTTGGCCTCCATCTAGGCAGGAGCTGCCAGGGCAGCAGCCATCAAGGCCTGGACACTGGGCTGGGGTAATAATAGCAATTCCATAATTGTCACCCGAGCTGCCGCCGAGAGGAGGAACTGCTGGAGGTGGCTGAGAAACAGAAGCCTCGCAGCAGCAGGAGGAGCAAGAGCTGGTACTGGCTGTTCTCTCGCTTCCTTGCAGACCTGGCCTTGGGACGCGACTCATGGACTTTCTTCCAGTCTCAGTTTAGTTTTTCTAAAGCTTGTCACAGAAAGAGGGCCAGGATGCTGTTCTTAAGCCATGGGGACACAGCAGAGAATTCTTAGGTAGAATATTGTGATACCATCTTGTAGACCCTTCCATAAGCAGCCTGCATCACGGACAAGAGGCATTGCTGCATTGGGATGCATTTGAAATGTTACTTCTGTTATACGTGCCTTCTAGCTTCTGGAAAGACAGGACATTGGACTGAGAAATTGCACAAAACTGTTCTCACCACTCCCGAGCTGTGAATGCCCCTTGTGTGTGGGATAATAAATCTTTGCACCAACTTGGTCTGAGATACCTCTGAGTTCTGGCTTTGCAGTGGGCAGGCCTCCTACACTGAGTGGCTGTCTGGGAATCTCTGAGCTATTGCGTACATTCCTGTTTCTTATTTAGGATGAGAAAATACCTAAGGTCCTGAAACCTGTCTTGTCAAAGAGCTTCCCTGTGGCACCTGGATGTAAAACCAGAACTGAGAGCCCAGATTCTCCATGCACTGGGCAGGGAAGTGAAGGTGAATGGACACCACCCTCAGAGAACAAAGCTGGTAGCTCATTTGAATATGAGTTATGTAATTGCATGCAGTTTATCCCTCCAAGACCATACTTAAGGCCCATTAACGTTCTAGTTTCCCCCTTCCAGCATCTGTTCATATCAGCTGTTCCTGAAAACCACCCCCTGGCCACATGAAGCCTGGTGCATAAAGTCTACTGGGAAACATAGGTCTTGATGATAAGCTTCTAGAAATACTAAAGGTTGGTTGGACCTACTTGGCATTATTCCATCCAGGGCCCTGTGAGATTTTCATTCATGCCAATGTGGTCTCCTGGTGAAGCCCACTGGACCGTGAGAAGAGCATAGGATGGTTTGATCTCACTATAAAGGCCAAAAGCAGAGCTCTGGAATCTGGACAATTAAGCTTCTGCTCCAAGCTATTTTCAGTTGGTGAAATGTTTCTGCCATCCACTCAGTCACACAGATGAGACCAGACCCCAGCAAAGTTAAGATTGTATATAGGTTTGACTGTAGACATCCCCTCCATCCTCCTCTTTTCACCACTTCCTCTGGACACCCTCTCTGGTGCTACCATCTGCCTACCCTACCAAGACAAAGCAGATGCCCAGATTATGTACTCTGTTTCCCTTTTCTCTCATCAAAATGTCCCTTCTGCCTGAAAAGCCACAGATTGTTGAAACATCTAGTCTTAACAATATGACATTTCTCCCCTAGTGTCCTAATCCTATAGCTCAGTGAATGTAACAAATAACTATCATAGTTTACACTTGTAAGTACATCTTATTCATTATAGACTTTCCTACATAGTATTCCCTCAGTGGACTTTATCAAATATCTACAATAGACTTTATCTATTGTGCCCACTTTCCTTACTGGGTACTGGTAACACTGAGGGCTGAGAAAGACTCATAAGAAACTAGCTGGTACCTCATAGTGATGTGCTCCTGACTATGGGGTCAGCAGGAAGAGAGGGTTTGCATTTCTTGGTTCAGATGAGGTTCAGCGCAGAAAGTGATTGGCTCACCAGGAAGACAAGGCATAAGGGTGGTGGCACAGGCTTATTTGGTTCTCAGGAAAATCCTAGAAGTTGGGCATAAATTGTAGAGTTGACTTTATTTTTGTCACTGAAGAAGTGAGGCCCAGAGATAGGCAGAGACTTGCCTAAAAATTCATTTTGAAAACCAGAAACAGACCAGGAAACTGAACCCAACTCTCCTGAGCTCATGTCATTTCCTTAGCTACTTGAGACACCGGGCCTATTCTTTTCTGTGAAGGTGGCTGACTTTTGTGCAGACATTTTTTAATAGTTTGTCATATGAGTATGCATTCTTAAGTGCTGCACTTTAGTTTTGCCCACATCTTTGATATATCTTTTTTAATGTTTATTTTTGAGAGAAAGATAAGGGGAGAGGCAGAGAGAGTAAGAGAGGGGCACAGAGAGATGGAGACACAGAATCTGAAGCAGGCTCCAGGCTCTGAGTAGTTAGCACAGAGCCCAATGAGGAGCTCGAACCGACAAACTGAGAGATCATGACCTGAGTGAAGTTGGATGCTTAACTGACTGAACCACCCAGGTGCTCCTTTGATATATCTTTTTAAGTCTATTTTTATATAACCATTACTTCCCCATCCCTTTTTGTTCCTTGCTATGCATTTGTTGAAGAGCCAAGACCATTTGTCATATAGGGTTTTGCACAGACTAGATCTTGCTGATTGCATCCTCATGGTGTCAGTTAGCATCTTATTCTACTCTGTGCATTTTTGATAAATTAGTAGTTGGACCTTGAGACTTGATCAGGTTCAGGTTTTTTTCCTCTTGATAATATGCAGTATTGTGCGATTTCACCAGGGCACACATAAGGTTTGCTTGTCCTTTTTTTTGGTGTGTGATGCTCGTAACTGTTGATCCTCAATGCCTAGATTGATTAATTTAATTTATGCTTTGTTCTGATATCTTCAGTCTGTCCTTCAAGGCACGGCATCTGGCTTTGCTTTGGGCTCATCCTTCTGGAGAGACATGACTGTTTTTCTGTTTCTTGGGTTCTATCCTTTCAGCCTACATATCAATCCCTGTCTCCTCTACCCAGCTCAGGCTCTCATCACATTTTATTGACTTTTTACCAAATTTGGATATTTTCAGAATTGTTGTTTGACCATCTTGAGCTTATGAAAGAAAGGATCCTGCTCAGACTCATCTCACTCGGTTTAAGATCTGCTTGTGGGCCTTTTTCATATAGATACAGATGCAATAAATGACCAGGGGGACCTTTTAGAGCTCAGAGGAAGGAACACAACAGGACAACTTGTAAGCATCATAAAGATTTTGTCATCATGGAAACTGAAGTCTGCATCTTCAAAGTTACTGAAAAGACTGCCAAGTTGTTTACCAAAGACAGTTTCTTTGTCTCCTGGCCACAGAAGGTTTTGTCCCCCAGGCTCTTTTGAGTTAGATGTATCTGTATGATCTAGTTCCAGCCAATGGAATGTAGCTAAATATGTCACTCAGGTCTAGCTCATGAACACTAGCTGAGTGATTCCATATCCTCTCTTTCTCATCTTCTGGCTAGCTGGATGGATAAGGTACTTAGAGTCTTAAGAGCATGGCAGACCCACAAGATGGAAAAAACCTTAAGGCACTGAAAGACCACAAGGGAGTTTGCCCACTGGCTTGGAACATGTGCATTGGACTTTGTGGGAGACAGTAATGACTTTTTATTTAATTAAACTATTTTAATTTGAGACGTTGATATAGCAACTAGTGTTATTTGCCCTGGCTTATTCAAACTTTTTGGAGAGTAAGGAAGTGGCTCATGATGAAGGTGAGGGAAAAAAAAAGCAAATACTAAAGAAGTTAAAGCAAAATAATTGAGTCTTGATCACTTCCAAGTAAGTTTTATGTTATATGATGCCTTACTCAATATGGTATCACCTCTATCCCAAAGGAATTATTTCTGAAAGTCATAGCTTTTTGAGTTACCTGAGTACTCCTCATATACGAGGTGCTCTCTTTGGAGAAGAGGTAGTGAATCACCAATTGGGGAGTGTCATAGCTCCTTCTGAGGTTGAAGAGATGTTTGTGTAAATGGCAGGACAATAAAATCCTAGCCTCGCCACTCTAGGAGTGGCAAGGACATGAGGACCCTGAGTCACCAATCAGGCAGGATCTGGCCCAAATAATAGGAAGGGAGTTTTTGTATTAACAGTTGTGACAAAGACAGAAATCACCCAGGTTTCAGAGGAAGGACTAATAGAAATCATCATAGATCTGAAACTCCAATCACAACATTGGCTGACTCTATCTGGCTCTGTATGTTCATTAAGATGTGTCTTTGGCAGAGAACACTGGACTCATTTAAGGAGTTAACCAGAGGATGGCTGTTAGTTTAGGCAGCATTTTCTCCTTATGGAGTTTTCTTCCTTCCTTCTTCCTCATGAGTCTTATTTCTCAGACCTTTATTCACACCCACCTCTTTTCCAATGGGTCTTCAGCCTTTGGAGATCAGATGGATACTGTGGCAATGGTCCTATTTCATCATTGTTACTCTTTAGACTTTCAGACATCTGACAACTTAAGTTCACCAGAGGCTAGCATTGTGGGTCACTACTTTGGTTAGTTTCAGCTGCTTTTTGTAACACGCATACACAGAGGCATTCATCTCCCAGAAGTGTTTAAGACTGGCATTGAGTGTAGTAGTCAAGAGAAGCCTCTGGGGTGCCAAGACCATTCAATTGGACAGGGAACAGTCTTTTCAAGAGATCATGCTGGAACAACTGGATATCCAATGCCAAAGAATAAAGGTGGATTTCTACCTTTACCATAGCAAGACCTAAATATAAAACCCCAAACTCTAAAGCTGTTAGAACAAAATGTAGGAGCAAATCTTCCTGACCTTGGGCTGGGAAAGTCCTTAGAGAATCCATAAAATGCACAAGCAACAGAAGAAAATGATCGGTAGTTTGGACCTCATAAAAATTAAAATTTTTGTGCTTCAAAAGATACCATCAAGAAAGGGAAAAGATGACCCACAGAACAGCAGAAAATCATTTACCTATAAAGGACTTGTATCCAGGAGATCTAAAAAATTTTTACAACTCAACAGTAAGAAGACAATCATTTTCTTAAGAGTCAAGGCATTTGGATAGATATTTCTCCAAAGAAAATATATATACACATGGCCCATAGCCATGTAAAAAGAAGCCCAACATCATTAGTCATTAGGGAAATGCAAATCAAAACCACAATGAGATACCACTTCACATTCACTATGATGGCTATAATCAAAACAGTGGGAAATCACAAGTGTTGGTGAGGATGTAGAGAAACTTCACTCTCCATACATTGCTGATGGGAATGTAAAATGGTGCAGCCACTTTGGGAAATAGTTTGGCAGTTCTTCAAAAAGTTTAACAGAGGGTAAGCATGTGACTCAGTAATTCCACATGCTAGGTGTACCCAAGAGAAAAAAGAATATAGATACATGCAAAAACCTGCAAACAAATGTTCCTAGCAACATTATTTGTAATAGCCAAGAAATGGAAACAATTCAAATGCCCATCAATTGATGGATGGATAAACAACAGTGGTATTTAGTGAATACACGAAAAAGCCTCTGCACTGTATATTTTAAGAAGGTTGGCTGTATGGTATGAGAATTATATTTCAATAAAGCTGTTTGAAAAAGAGAGAGTGAGCGCCTGAGTGGCTCAGTTTGTTAAGCATCTGACTTCGGCTCAGGCCATGATCTCACAGTTTGTGGGTTTGAGCCCCGCATCAGGCTATCTGTCCCTTCCCCACTCACATGCTCGTATGTGCACTCTGTTTCTTTCTCAAAAATAAATAAACATTTAAAAAATAAAAGAGAGAGGGAGGTCAGTCTCTGGAGCCAGATTTTTTGGGTCCAAACCCCAGCTCTTCTGATTACACTGTGATCTTGGGCTAGTCATTTACTCACTCTGTCACTCAGTTTCCTCATGTGTAAAATGAAGATAACAGTAGTACTTGTCTCATAGGGTTGTGAGGCTTACATGAATTAAGAGAATGGCTTCTGGCAAGAGCAAGCACTTAGTAAGAGTTATCTTCTTCTTCTTCTTCTTTTTTTTTTTTTTTGTTTAAATCATTGGAGACCTATGTCATTATGTACAGTGATCGAGCCATCTGTACACAAATCAAGGACCAAAGAAGCCTTGTCAGCAGGGAGGGCTGGTGCGGGGTGATGTCCATAAGCAGGACCATGGCTTGGAGATCAGGGTAGTTCCTACATTGAAAGACCCACTCATGAAACTTGCAGAGCACTTAGTACATCCAAACATACATAAATACAGAGTCTGACTCAAGATTTTTGGCCAGAGTCCACTGAGAGTTATGAATCCCTCTTTGAACAATGGCAGCTATTATTAAAATCTAGAGACTTTGAGTTGGATGCTTTCTCTAGCCCAGACACTGATTCAGAGCTGCAGCATTCTAAATAGCAAGGCTAGAAATTGATGCTGTTTTTGAGCTGATTTATTGAGAGGTTTCTTGATTTGGGTCAGGTTCCTGCAACATTTGGAAAGTGACGACTATAGCATCATTATTTCCCCCAAATGACCAAAATTATAGCCGGTAACTTGAGGCCAGTAAATTTCCCTGCAGCAGATGTTAAACTCTTTTAAAAGATGATTAACAATGGGAGACTTGGCTCTATGGCAGAGCGACCAATCCGGTGGCGTTGCTGAAGTCAACGTGTGAGGTAAGGGGCACATCCATAGCCCCACAGCATGGTGGGGAGCCTCGGCTGGAGACTGTAAGAGTCCACATGTTGTGATGTAAATCAAGCCTGTGGTCCTGGGTGGCTGGACATGTGGTGCTGCGACAAGAGACCCAGCCTGGTGTTGGATCTTGGGTGTTGGGAGACTGGAGCTTAGGGGCTTGCTTCTGCCAGCATTGTGACTCAGAGCAAGTTCTTTCCTTTCTCTGGGATACAGTTTCCCCATCCTATAGAATAAGGAGGGACCACAGTCAGTGGCCTCTAAGGTATTTTGTGAATTTTAGACTGATTTGTTCTATTACTTGAGAAGAATGAAGATACATCATTTGTTAACCTCCAAAGAATCTATGATTTTTAGGGGAAACAGCCACATAAGAACCACGATAGGTATACAATTACAATGATGCTTGCTTTATATCACTACCTCCAGAAAGTACAGGAATAAAAAGGCATGAGGCTGGCTCCAGAGAGGCCATCCCTGGGAATCCCAAGCCAGGTCTCTGGGACCAGACATAAATGTTTGCTGGTTGAGGACAAAACTCCATCGGAGTCCTCCATACGAAATGCTATGCAGCTTTTGTTCATCCTTCCAGCAGTTAAGTTCTCTACATGTTCATCTCTCCTCCCTGCCTTGAAGATTTGCCATCAATTCATGCAGTTTGTGAACCAACTATTCAACATATACACTTAGACATATGCATATGTACACATGTTTGTACACAATTGTTGGGTGGAGTTGAATGATGTTTTAATGAACTTCAGTGAGCATGTCTTAGGAATCCTTCATCCATTCTGATCTCTCCAAATATGCTCCCAGCTGAGGTCACTGGGATTGGAAAGGCACCACTGAGATTCTTTAGAAAAGTCCCAAGTGGTATTTGCTCACCCCCCACCCCCACCCCCACTAAGGGGAAATGGCCTAGATCCTGCATCTCATAGTGATTCAGCCATGGGGCTTTGGAGAGTAGAACTTGAGTTATTCCAAGCTTTTTCTCTCATATGTAAGATTCAACACAGCAACTCCCTTTAAGAATCATATATGCATTCATTCAATAAATATTTATTGAGCACTTACTAAGGGTCAAGTGTGGCACTAGCTCTGGAGATGCAGTGCTGAATCATCAGGCAAAAAAGAGTTTAGAATATTTTAGGAGATGAAAGAAGGTCAGTGTGAGGAAAGCGTTGGTCCCTTCATTCAGGCTACTAAAATGAAATATCACAGACTGGGTGGCTTATAAACAACACACATTTATTTCTCAGAATTCTAGAGGCTGAAAGTCCAAGGTCAGGTTGTCAGCATGGTTGGCAGAGGGCCCTCTTTTGGGTCACGGACTTCTCATTGTGTTCTCACATGGTGGAAAAGCTAGGGAGCTCTGTGGGGTCTCTTTAATAAGAGCTCTAATACCATTCATGAAGGTTCCTCCAAAGGACACCATCACATATGAATTTGGAGGGATACCAACATTCAACTCATAGCAAAGAACAAAATAAGAGAGAGTGATATAGGACAAGCCTGGAATGCAGGGATCAGGTCATGCAGGGTCTAGGTGACCTGAGAGGTCAATTTGTTCATCCATAGTCCTGAGGGAAGTGGAACATAGAGAGGCATGTCTGAGGAAAGCCATGTAAAGCTGGGGGTTACCCATGGACATTTCTCACATCTATCAGATTGAATTCTTGAGTTATTTTTAAATACAACAAAAATTAGCTTCTTAATGAAATGAATTATTGAGCATACATGAACAATAACTGGAGCAGAAAACAGCATAGGCTTTAGATTCCAACCTAGGTTTGAATCTGGGCTCTGCTGAATGCTGGGTGACTTTGGTCAAGTTATCTAACTTCTCTGACTTTCGTTTCTGTCATTTGTACAATGAAGGCCACAGTACCTAGCTCATGGGCCTCGTAGGAGATGAACATAATGTCATGCTGGCACAATTTACAGTTCCTGACATGTAGTTGGTATTCTCTTCCTCAATGGACGCCTATATTTTATGGTTCTCAGTTGCGAGCAACAGAATCTATTCTGGCGAGTTTAAGCAGAAAAGCATTGTATTAAGAGATGGTGACAAACTCCCAGACCTGTTGGAAGAATTGCAGAAACATTCAGGATTAAGGCTCCAAGAACACTCCCACAACTATGCCGCAGAACTGACCCTGTCTGGAAGCTACTTCCCTCACAGATGACCTAGAATCACTTCATGTCTGCCATCACCCATACCAGTAAGAATGGAAATCCCCAACCCACTAAAGTTTCTGACACTTGCCTGGTGGCCCATTCATTCTAAGGAACATTCTGTCTTTAGTCACACAAACTTGAGCTACCGCTGTTTTCTCAAGCTGGGTTATCTGATTTTCCACAAGCTCAGTTTGGGGTGGCATAGTCTCTAAAAAAACATTATTTTTCTGTACAATTGATTGATATCAGTCTGTGTCAGAACTCCTAATAAACTTCTTACTTTTTCTAGCCTCTATAGAGAACAAACGTTAATTGTGCCTCTTTTTTTTTTTTTTTTTTTTTTTTTTTTTTTTTTTTTAAAGCAGCTGCTCTCTCTCTCTTCCCCATCTCCACACAGGTCTTCTGTTTCTCACTCTTTGATTTTCTGTCTTCTTCTTCATTGCTTTAAAACCAGACAAAATCAGACTTATTTTTTAAAGTTTATTTAGTTTATTTTGAGACAGAGAGAGAGAGTCCCAAGCAAGCTCTATGCTGTGACAGCACAGAGCCTGGTGCAGGGCTCAATCTCAGGGATTGTGAAACCATGACCTGAATTGATATCAAGAGTCTGTCTATTGGGTTGGAGTTCATGATCTCAAAATCTTCTCAAAAAAATAAGTCTAGAGGGCACCTGAGTGGCTCAGTTCATTAAGCTTCTGACTCTTGATTTATGCTGCTTGTGTCTTAATTGAGAAACACATTAAAATTTTGCACTGAAGGAGAACTGATATCTTAATGAAATAATTTCTTCCTGTGTTATGCCTTTTCAGTTATTCAAGACTCTTTTGTGTCCCTTAATAGAGTTTAAAAGTTTTTTTTATAGTTTATTGTCAAGTTGGTTTTCATATAACACCCAGTGCTCTTCCCCACAAGTGCCCTCCTCCATGTCCATCACCCCCTTCTCCTTTCCCCTCTTGCTTCAGCCTTCAGTTTGTTTTCAGTATTCAAGAGAACCTTAAGCAAGCTCCATGCTCAGAGCAGAGCCTGGTGCAGGGCTCTGTCCCACCACCCTGAGATCATGACCTAAGCTTAAATCAAGAGTTGGGCGTTCTACCAACTGAGCCACCCAGGCGCCCCTGAAATTCATCTTTTGTTTATAATCTGATCCAACAATGTCTGCCTTTGTCATCTTCTCTGTGACTTCGTGACTTTTTGGAAAAGGTAAAGTTTTCTTATATTAGTCACTAGCCATGAGGGGTTCACTCTTTTCAGCAGTTCTATGCTGCTTCTAAGGTGCTACACCTACTGCCCCTCTAGCTTTATCCTGGACTTATTTTCACAGCTGATTAATGAGGAGTGATTGTTCCTGTGTGTGAAGAACCAAAGGCAAGAAGGACTCTGCTGAATCCTGATTTGCTGAAATCTGGCTGTGACCTGTTTTCATGTCAATCAGTCATCCTCACATATGCAAGACAGTGCATTGTGGGGCAACAGCTCCAGAGGGGAAGCAAATTTGTACTTAATTTATCTTTCCCACAGTATAGAGAAGTTCCTCATTGTTCTACACAAATAGCCAAAAATGTCTGGCTCAATAGATTCTGCACTTGGATGCTCCCCCAAACATAATATATCTCCCTGAAAGAAGACAAAAATGTGAAGGATATCTACACAGTGTGGTCCATGTAACCATCTTTTTTGAATGATGTAGAAAATGCTGTGTGTGATGGCTGGATAGTCCCTGCACCCGTTCTGGGAGATCTGGGACTGGGTTTACAGAGGCCTGCGGCTTCACGGGGTGAGCTCTGCTCATGCACTTGCCTCGTGCACTTTGCAGAAGGTGTGGCCTCTGATAGTGAGCTCAATCGATTCTTTGTTTAATAAGTGACTCAGAGATAGAATTGTGAACATAAATAATCACTTAAAGGAATTGTTAAATTTGGGCGGAATGTGAACTGGTCCCAGGGTTTATTCTGGAAGCTGAGCTTTTAAAGAAAGTGCAGATGATTTCTCTATGGGAGTGTAGAATTATGATCTCTGGCTACCTGCCATTTTATTACCCTGAAGCACTGGAATGGGTGGGGGAGGAGATAATTCAAAGTGAGTTGTTGTAGAACTAAAAGTAGAGGCACAAGCTGGTGTAGGCATGACTCAGACCAGCAGTAAAGATGTGCTGACAATCCCAGACTCCTTGGGCATGGCCCTTCTCTGACAGCCTACCCTTGATTCATTAGGGGATATTGCATTTCAAAATTTACTGGTTGTATATACTGCACTGTTCTTCTGAACCCCAAATACCCATTGAAAAGAACTTCCTTTAGAAAATCAAATAGAGGGTCATCTGGGTGGCTCAACTGGTTAAGCATCTGACTTCATCTCAGGTCATGATCTCACAGTTTGTGGGTTCGAGCCCCGCCTTGGGCTCTGTGCTGACAGCTCAGAGCCTAGAGCCTGCTTCAGATTCTGTGTCTCCCCTTCTCTCTGCCCCTCCCCTGCTCATGCTTTGTTTCTCTCTGTTTCTCATTAATAAATAAATGTTTAAAAAAATCTAATAGAAAGGAATCCTTACATCCCACTCAAGGCCATCTAAGTCCTAATGACAGCACTGTCATGAATAAGGAGGTGCTTATTGCCCCAGGACCAGACACCAACACAGCTAAGCTTTTATTTCTCCATTAGGCAGAGAGGAGATGGCCTCATGTGAGTAAGCTCAGCTCCATGTGGTTTGTGGCACATGGTACATTACTCTGCTGTGCTCTTCGGAGAGGAGAGGGCTAACTTGCATGGTCATATACAGTTGGAGGAGCTATTATGTGCCATCCCACCGTCCAGATTTCTTCCCACCACACAGTCTGTTGCCTTCTTCCCATCCACACTGGCCTTCTCTCTGTCCATCTGAATACTGAGCAGGTAAACATATACTAACATGAACAACACTAAGGTTCCACTATGGAGCCTCCTAGACCCTTCAGTTCCTTTATTTTTTCTGATATTGCTTGCCTTTCTAGACTTCTTTTGGTTAGTATTTGAGTAATGTATCTTTTTCTACCTTTTTCACTTTCAACCTTTCTGTGTCCTCATGTTTTAGATGTGTCTTTTATAAGAAGCCAATAGTTGATATTTTAAAAAATTCTTATCTGATA
This sequence comes from Suricata suricatta, assembly GCF_006229205.1. Classification (NCBI taxonomy): domain Eukaryota; kingdom Metazoa; phylum Chordata; class Mammalia; order Carnivora; family Herpestidae; genus Suricata; species Suricata suricatta. The sequence goes on from NC_043706.1 coordinate 41,195,812, forward strand.
ATCCCTATCTTTTAAGTAATGAGTTTAGTCTTTTTACACTTATGGTGATTGCAGATGTATTTCAGCTTATTTCTGTCATTTTACTTTGTCTGGTCTTTCCCCCCTCCTTTCTTACACCTTCATTTTGGATTAAGTTTGTTTTCTTATTCCATTCTCCCCATCCTCTCTCTAATTTGTATGTGATACATGCCTTCTTATCTTTCATTGAAATTTTATGATGCATATGAAACAAATTTTAAGTTAATAAGTTTTTAACCCTCTTCCTAAATAATATAAGAAACTTATAAGACATTAACTTTTTATGCACACCTCCCAGACTTATATGCTTTTTTTAAAATGACAGGATCTTAAAATTTTTTCAATGTTTATTTATTTTTGAGAGAGAGACAGAGCATGAGTGAAGGAGGGGCAAAGAGAGAGGGAGACACAGAATCTAAAGCAGGCTCCAGGCTCTGAATGTTAGCAGAGAGCCCAGTGAGAGTCTTGAACTCATGAACTGTGAGATCAGGACTTGAACTGAAGTGAGACACTTAACCAACTGAACTGCCCAGGAACCCCAAGACTTATATGCCTTTATGTTCAATATTTAGTTCTATCTTTTTAAAATCCCAAAACAGGTGTCATGATAAATAACCAAAATGTTTCGTTGGTTTATATAAATATTTATTAATCCCTTTGTTCATCAATCCTTTTTGTATCTTAGACCATCTAGCTGGAATCATTTTTCTTCTTAAAGTGTATTCTTTAGAAGTTGTTGTTATTATTATTATTATTATTTACTACTGGCTTGTTGGGTTTGCTCTTTATTTCTCATTTCATAAAATGTCTTTATTTCACCCAATTTCTATTTTTTAAAAATGTTTATTTATTTATTTTGAAAAGAGAGAGAATGGGGAAGGGGCAGAGAGAGGGGAAGAGAGAGAATCCCAAGCAGGCTCCCAGAGCCTCACAAACTGTGAGGTCATGACCTGAGCTGAAATCAAGAGTTGGATGCTTAATGAACTGAGCCATCCAGGCACTCCTCGCCCAATTTCTAAAAGATAAACTTTTTCAGGTACACAAATGTAGGTCGGCACCTACTTCTCCCAGCATTTTGAAGATGGTTTCTGTATTTGCCCTTGAGAATTATGTTTTCTAAGTCTTATGCCTTTTTTTTTTGGATGATTGGTCTTTTCTCAGGCTGATTTAATATCTTCTCTGTATTGTTGGTTTTCTGTAGTTTGCTATCATATACCCAGGTATATGTATATGTTGTGTGTTTAAATACTTTTGACATATTTTGTGCTTCTTATCCTGTACCTGATTTTTTTTTTTACCACTTCTAGAGAAAGAGAGGCCATTAGCGTTTTGACAATTGCCTCTTCTCCATCTCTATTTTTCTTTCCTTCTGGAACTCTGATTAGAAATGTTAGCTCTCTTTGTTCTATTTTCTGCATCTCTAACTGCCTCTGGTCTGCATGGGTCTTCCTCTCCTCCACAGTTCTATACAACTTCTAGTTTATGCCATGACATTGAGTGTAGGCATTATTTCTTCTGCCATTCCTTGTTCCAGGTCTGTCTCCCTAACTAGACTGGAAGCCGCTTGAGGACAGCACATGTTTCTGGTGACACTTGTAGTTTCATGGCACTTGGCTCAGTGCTTGATACAGTAAGTGCTCAATAAATACTTCATCCATACAGGCCCATTATGTCATGCTCCCAAACTGCACCCTACCTGAGGATTACAGCGGTGACCTCGCGGGGGCCAGATGAATGCATTGGACCAGGGCCCACCCATTCTTCTTTATAAGCCCTTGGAGGGCGTAGTGCTCTGTTCTGCTGGCCTCAGCTGGCTTCCTTGGATTGTATCTTTTACCTCCTTCAGCCCAGGGATTCATTGGCACCCCTGGAACTCACTTCTTGTTTTTCTTCTCTATCTGGACTTTTTGTGCCGTTCCTGTTTGCTACCCACAGTCTAGAAATACAATTTCAAGATCAGACCTTGAAAACATTTGGGAATGAGTGCTGCTTCTAAATAGCAATTTAGAATTTGATATCTGCTCCCTGGCTGTGAGCCTTAGTTTCTTTACCCATAAAATGGGAATGATGTGGTGGTAAAAAAATTTGAGATAGTGAGTATGAAAGTGCTTTCCAAATGTTGGGCACAGTTATCGTCTGCAAAACATTAAATGATGGCTGTGGCCATTAGACACAGGAATACAGAAAACAGTCTATATACTAGTTTAATAAAATAAAGTTAAACTATATTATTTTGACTTATAAAAATTATTTTTAAAAAACTTTATCAATCTGATTTCAATGAAAAAGTGCTGAAAGGAAAAAAACAGGTTTTTTTCTGGACTGCAAAATAAAAATAATTTTAAAAAGGCAATTGAGTGGTTTATTAAAAACTCTGGGCACCTTGAACTTATTTGAAACCCTGTGTCCCCCTGAAAATCATGTTGCTCCTGAGTTAATAGATAAGATTACAGCCAGAAAGAATAGGCTAATGGGAAATAGGGGAGGGGATTTAAAACACAAAAATTGTCAGGCTTCGGAACTTCAGGAATGCTGAATCCCATCTCATCCCAGCATCCTGCCTTGGAAGGCTTCAGAGAGGCCACTGCATTTGCAAGGATCCTCTTTGCTGCAAACCACCTGAAATCAAAGCCATGTGTGAGCTTCACCACTCCACCCTGTGACCTCCCTCCAGCTCTGCAATCCAGCTCCTGCCTCTTTGTGACCCGGGGACCCTGGAACCTTGAAGCCTTTGTAAGAAGCAACTTCATCCTTGAACACTCTTGTGGCAGCAGAGATAGAGTGATGTCACTACAGTGAATGTCCCTGGTTGTCTTCTCCTTTTTTTTTTTTTTTTAAAGGAGGCATTGTTACAGACATGAGGTCATTTCTTCTCTACCGCCCAATGCTCTGAGAGGTGAATAGGACAGACCAAACTCCCATCTTACAGATGAGAAAAATGAGACCTGCTCCAAGTCACAGGGCTTTTCAATAACATGTACAGAATGCTGTCTAGTATTCTTTAGGACTGTGCAGGGCTGGGCCAGTCGAGCACCACTACACATAAGAAATGATCCAGAGATCAGGGTAGGCCAGCAGTTAAAAAGATGTGTGTAAGAGAAGCCAGCTGTGAATCCCATTTCGTCAGTAAGAACACTAAGAACCCCTTACCCACGGGCCTACCCACAGGGGCACGTTTTCAAACCTGGGTTTGGTGACTTTTCTTCCACACTCAAAGTGAGTTTAGTGTTATGGATTTGGATTCTTTTAAAAAGTGGAAAATCTATATTTGATGTTTTTATTAACTAGAGGAATTACAGTTGACCCTTGAACCACATGCGTTTGAACAGCATCGGCCTACTCACATGTGGATTTTTTACAGTAGGGTAATGTAAATGTATTTTTTCTTCCTTGTGAGTTTCTTAACAACATTTCCTTTTCTCTGGCTTCTTTTATTATAAGAATACAGTACATAATACATAGAATATATAATATACATGTTAATTGACTGTTTATGTTACCGGTAAGGCTTTCAGGCAACAGGAGGCTATTAGTAGCTAAGTTTTTGGGGAGTCACAAGATATACATGGATTTTTGACTGCGCAGGAGGTCGGTGCACCTAACCCCTGTGTTGTTCAAGGGTCAACTATTAATTATCAGTGAAACTCGAACTTTCAGTCACTGAGCTCTCTCCAAAGTATTTTTATATCCTCTGTCTTATTTGGTCCAGATATGCCAATGCTGAGCATGCCAATTAACCAGCAGCCCATCTCTATGGAAGCTTGTGTTTTCAGGGTATTTCCACAAGCTTTCTGATTTCACAGATGGAGAAGTGAAGCCATAGAAATCAACTTTCCTAAACAGAGTTGACCCAGAAGCAAAGTTGTCCCTTGTCACTAAATCGCCCACATATTGTGCCCCCAGACTCTCCTGGTAGAAACATAGTTCACGAAAAGATCCTGGCTTTGGGGTTCAGGAGACCTGGGTTCAAGTCCCAGTGTTGATGCTAACTAGCTGAGTGACCTTGGGCAGGTCACCTTCTTTCTTCTAAGCTACTTACTTTTCTCATCTATAAAATAGGGGGAGATAATACACACTTCAAAGAGTTTCTGAGCAAATATAAGCTGATTGTGCTAAATTCAGTGTTTGCCAAGTAGAGTGTGCTTAATAAACATTAGCTGAATTGGAATCCTTCTAAGACATAGTTTTCTAATCAGTAAAAGAGGGATGGTAGTCTCTGCCTGCCTTCTTCATAGGGTCGTTAAGTGTCTAGATGAGATTGTGGATGTAAGGAAAAGTTCAGAAATCACGTTAGACACTAACACAATTATGAGAACTTTATAACTGTGTGGAGGTTGCTGATGTTCCTTTTCAAGTAGGGAACTAGGTGTGTCTTGGCTTTTGCTCATGCCCCTCTCAAAACCAGGAGGTATGACCAGACCCAAGGAGGGATTTGCTAGTATCAGCGCAGAATGTAGACATGGAGTCAAACATGAAAGCCTGGCATTGTGGATAAATGCCAAAGAGAGGCATAAGGAGGCAAGAGAGTTCATATTCTTCCTGTTGGGGGGGCTCACAAAAGGGCATCTGGACAGGTGGGTTAAACTGGGGTACATGGAAATAGAGGGTAACATCATATGGGCATAGGCAGGGAGATCAGTAGGCATGGCTAATGTAGGCGAGACACTGAGTCCTCTCATTTGGCTGGCGCGAAGGACTGGGGAAAGTAGAATTTGTCAGAAAGAGCCCAGACCAAGAGTCCAGCCTCTAGACCACTAAGAGAATGGACTAGAAGATTCTGGAGCATGACAGGAAGAAAGATTCTACTCATTCCTCTGTGGTGGGGGGAGGGAGCCCAGATCAGGCATCTTTGCGAAGGGTGAGACCCAGGAAGACATCAGGTGGATGAGGCTCCCCTTATAATTATTACTTGTAATGATTAGGTTCAATGATACTTATGTCCAATGATAGTTGGATCCAATAATATTAGTTGCTAACCTTTATAGAAAATTTACATGTGCCAGGCAAGGTTTGAGTAGTTGTATTAACTTCCTAGGACTCCCATAAGAAGTACCACCGAGTGAGTGGCTTGTGTGAAAACACAAGCTCCCTTAAGAAGTACCACCGAGTGAGTACAACAGAAATGTACTATCTCAGTTCTGGAGACCCCCTCCAAAGCCCTAGAGGAGAATCCTCTTTTTCTTCTTTTAGCTTCTATGGCTCTAAGTGTTCACGGACTGTGGCTGCCATCATTCCAGTCTCTGCCTCTGTCTTCTCATGTTTCTCTACTGCATGTTTCTTGTAAAGACACTTGTCAGTAAGTTTAGGGACCACTCAAACAGTCTAGGATAATCTCATCTTGAGATGCTTTGCTTAATTTCATCTGCAAAGATCCATTTTCCAAATAAATTCATGTTCACGAATTCTGGAGATAAGTGCATGGAGATGTCTTTGGGGGGAGGGGACCATTCAAACCATGCATCATGTCACTTCATCCTCAAAGGGTGGTTGGGGCATCTGGGTGGCTCAGTTGGTTAAGCATCTGACTTCGGCTCAGGTCATGATCTCACGGTTCCTGGGTTTGAGCCCTGCATCAGTCTCTGAGCTGACTCAGAGCTAGATCAGAGCTTGGAGACTGTCTTCAGATTCTGTGTCTCCTTCTCTCTCTGACCCTCCCATGCTCATGCTGTCTCTCTCTCTCAAAAAAACATTAAAAAGAAAGGGTGGTGACCCTAGTGAGTAAGCAATATCCTTATTCTGGTTTTATAGATGAGGAAACTGAGGCTCAGAGAGGCTGAGTAGCTTGCTCAAAGTCATAAGGTCAGTAAGTGACAGAGCTGACAGAGCTGGGATATGAATCTCAGTGGTGTCGTGCAGGCTGTGTGTGCTCCTAACCATCATGCTATTCTGCCTCTTTGTGATATTTGAGGGAGACATCACTGTCACAGACAATGACACCAGGAACTTGGAACCCTTCTGTGGCAGGTGGGGGAAAGTGGGGAAGGGATGTTCAAAAGGTGAGAAGGTGTGGCCAGGGAGACAGGGCTCTGACAAATAGAAAACAGATGCAACTAGGCAGGAGGACAGCCCACAATACTCTGTGTGTGTGTGTGTGTGTGTGTGTGTGTGTGTGTGTGTGTGTGTTGGCTAAGTGGCTGCCCATGTCCTCTGGAGCAGTCAGGTCTCACTGGTGTTATGTGGCTCCTGGTTATGTTGTCTTCCTTTCATCTGCCACACATAGCAGGTGTGGATTCGTGGAAGCTGGGGGAAGGGAAGAAGAGCCATGGGGTCACAGAGGAGTGAGGAAAGAGGTCAGCAGCCACAGGAGCAGCGACTCGGAGAATGGACACCTCTTAGGAGTCCCTGGATATTGGGGTCAAAGCTGTCTCCCCACATTTCTGGGGGATGAGTCTGGAACCACTTTGCTTGGCTGTTAGAGGAAGGCCGGGGTGGGCTGTGCCCCAGGAGGTCGGAGAGGGTTGCCTGGGACATGGAGAGAGGGTGTGTCTCCCTCCGTGGCTAACAGAAGGCACCCCCCACCCAGGGAAGCATGGTGAGGATGTGCCCACAGGAGAGGAAGCAGCCCCTCACAGCTGGGTATTCTGAGGGCAGTGAGCAGCTGCAGGGAGCCCCAGGGAGGACAGGAGGATGCCCTTCTCCACCCATTTTTAATTCCTCCCCAGTGCTATTCTGGGAGGGAGGGGGAATGAAGACTGGGGTCAGGGTCAAGGGAGGGGAGAGTTTGCCTTGGTTCTCTCCCCTTCATCTCTCTGACGTGCTATTGTCTTATTTTTCATCCTCACTGCCATGGTGGCCTCAACCTGGAAAAATGACCTTCACAGAGAAAGTCAGGGCCTCCTAGAGAAGGGCCTCCCCCTCCCGAACCTCTCCTGGCTCCTCTGGCTGGGTTCTCGCTGAGGGCTGCACAAGGCCACCCTCACAAAAGCCCCTTGGAATTTTGTGGGAAAGAGCAAACAAGAAGAGATGTGGTCCCACTTGTAGACCACACGGTCCTCCACAAATGTCAGTGTCCAGGTACCTCCAACCACTGGACGCCTGGCACAGTCACTCAGGAAGTGTGTGTAGACTCTGGCTGAGGAAATCAGAAGTCAAAGGTCAAAGAGACCCTGCTGCTTCTTCTCACTCTGGTCCCCACAGTGAGACCTGTGACCCGGTTCTTGGTGCCACACACCTTCACTCAGCTCTCCTCCCCGGCAGTGTCTGACCCCAGGTGGAGCACATTAAGGGGCTCATCCAGGCTCCCACACTAAGGTACAAGTCTTTGCTGCTGCCTTTCTGTCCAGACATCAGCAAGACTGCCCTGGCTGCTGTAGGTGAGAGGCGGAGGGAAAGCAGGTGAAGAGTTAACGTCCTACAGGTTAGCGGAAGGGACAAATAGGAGATTTCTTTGACTTCTCCATTATTAGCACTTCATTGTCTCATGGCAGCTGCCTAGGGCTCGGGACAGAGAAGGTGGCAAAGCACAAGGTCTGGTGGGGTGTCTTGAAGAGGTGATGGTGAAAGCAGGACAGAGACATGCTCCCCATGTGTTACACATGCTCCTGGGTATTGTTCCAACCTCTCGCGTGGTGGAGCTGGAGGTAAGACTGCTTTGGGCAAGGCGACCCTGAGCAGAATGATGAGCGTCACTCTGGGCTGATGCAATCACAGCCAGTGTCCCTCTTCTGGCCCCGATGCTCCGGTTCCAGCAAACCCTGGAGACCACGTGGTCCAGGTGGCTCAACCGCAAGATGGAGATAGGCTGCCCAACCTGCCCTGGAATTTTGAAGAGTGCTGAGCCCCTGAGCTCTGGAGGTTTCCTGTGGGACAGCTAGCATTAGTTACTTCGATGAATACACCCTCTTATATCAACACAGCCCCTTCAGTTATATACCACATGCCTTCCATAACAACCCATAATAGCGTCTCTTCTTATGGACGAATTGTAGCAGTGACTTGCCCAAGGTCACATAGCTAGAAAAGGAGCAGATGGGACTGTTAGAAGTTAAGCAGAAATATAGAGGGGACAGGAGAAGTGAAATGTAGAGGACACCCCTTCCCTGGTTTAGAGGGTCAGGTAGGAGGCCAGGCTGAGATGGGGGTAGAAGAAAGAAGGAATCCTTCCAGGAGGATCTTGGCTCCTTTTCCCCTCTATACCCTTAACCTCATGGCTGGTGCAGTTGCAGGCAAGGGGGGTGCCCTGTGTGGGGCCCCCCAGCACCGGGGAAGTAGAACCATGGAAATGTGTTTCTTTAAGGACTCATGAGCCTGGATGCAGGTGTGCTCTGGATAGGAACACCGATGGCAATAAAACCATTGAGATCTTGCACAAAACTAAAGGAGCAGGATGGAGATGACTAATGAGGGCTGCGCCCCAAAGCCACCCCTCATGTTGACCAAGCTGTCATTGCTCAACGTGCTTTAGGGCCCCTCTTTGGGGTGTGCCTGTTTGCTAGCCACATCCTTTATAACAAAGCCACTTGAGTGCTGCTTCTGTTTTTCTCTTTCTGTGTCTTTTTTTTTTTTAACATTTATTTATTTTTTGAGAGACAGAGAGAGACAGCGCATGAGTGAGGGAGGGGTAGAGAAAGGGAGACACAGAATCCAAAGCAGGCTCCAGGCTCTGAGCTGTCAGCACAGAGCCCAATGAGGGGCTTGAACTCATGAACCGTGAGATCATGACCTGAGCCCAAGTTGGACAGTGAACTTACCAAACCAACCCAGGCATCCCTCTTTCTGCATTGTTTTAAATTTATTTTTTGAATAGATAACATAGAGAGGGTTCAAACATCTAGAGATGTTTAAAGGTATAGAGTATAGATGCTCTCCCACCCTTGCTCCCTTGCACTCAGTTCCTGTTCCATCTGATGGGTAACCATTATTTCCATTCAGATTTTGTTTTGTAAATTTGCAAGATAATCGTATTATTTTTATCCTTGTTTTTTTTCTCATGAATGGTGTCACATTACACTGCATTTTGTTTTTTTTACTTAATACATTTTGGAAGTATTTCCATACCGTAACAAAGGGCATAAAGAGTTCTATCTTTTCAACAGAAACATAGTATTCCATTGCCAGCATGTGCTTTGGATTACTCAAGCAGTTCTGCATTACTATTGTTATGAGTAGCAATGCAATGAACATCCTTCACATATACCATTTTGCACATATTTAGTATAACTGACGAGTGAGTTTGGAGAAGTGGAACTGCTGGGCCACAGGATAGGTGTGTTTTATATTTTGATAGATGCCAACTTGCCCTCTTTGGGGGCTTGTTGTGGCAATTTTTATTGCTATCAGCAATGTATGAGAGAGCCATTTTCTGAACAATTTCACTGGCAGAAAGTGTGTTCACGCTTTTAGGCTTCTATCATTTTGATAAGAGAAAAGTGGAATAGTTTTGTATTATATTATCATGAGTGAGGTCGTATATGTTTTCAAATGCTTAATTTGTAGTTCTTTTTTAGAAGTTATCTGCTTCTATCCCTTGCCTATTTCTGTACTGTGTTGTTGGTCTTTTTCTTGTTAATTTGTAGGAGCTCTTTATTTATTATAGAGACCAGCTCTTTGTTATTGAGATAAGTTGCAAATGTTTCTTCCTAGTTTGACTTTTAGGAGATTTTTTTCCCCTTAGGATGTTTGTTTTTTGTTTTGCTATGGAGGGGTTTTTGATTTTCATGTAATCAAATCAGCCTTTTTCTTTTATAATATGGATATTCTGTTAGGCAACCCTTCCTTACTGCAAGTCTTTAAGAAATTCTTTTATATCTTTTTTTTAGCACTTATATAGTTTTATTTATCTTTTGTCTAAGTCTTCGATCAATTTGGAATTTTCTAGTTGAGACCAAGTTTATTTTTACTTAGCTGTGGGTAGATATTCCAATAGCGCTTATTGAACAATCTATGCTTTTCACTAATAATTTGAAATGGCACTTTTATCATTACAAAATCCTATATTATTTGGACCCATTTCTGGTCTATTATGTACTATCAGTTTATCTATGTAGGTACCAATATTACCATTTTTAAAAAATGTTGAACATGTTTTATATCATGTTGATCATGTAGGACACGACCTTCTCATTTCTTTCTATAGTTATGTGGACTATTTTTTGTTTTTTGTTTTTTTATATGAAATTTAAAGTCATATAATCTTGTTAAAAAATACACGTTTGTATTTTTAGTGGAATTTTAGAAAATCAAAACAGTCACTGAAGGATGATTGACATTTTACTTTGACATTGAGTCTTCTTACCTGAGACTATGGTATGATGTTCATTTGTTTGAGACTTTTTGCCTCTCGATCACTTCTAGTCCTATTTATAGATGGAAGACTTTTGGGAGATGCAAACACTTCCAAAGCACAAGTGTTAGCCGTTTATAATATAGCAACAACTAAGGGCCTGGCTTGGTCTCTAAGCATCTTCTTCTGGGCCAAAGCTCATGCTCACCCTGGTTTGCATTGGGGTTTGGGGGGAGAGGGGTGGATCTGTCATCAACATATTAGAGCTGGGGAGGGGATACCATCTGGATATCCAGAACTGAAAGTCAACAATCTTGGGCAAAGATAGAAAGGGCAGGCGTGGAGGACTGTGGGCTACTGGTAGGTCTGCAGGAAGGTGGGGAGGAAGAGAAACCAGAGGGTGGGCAAGAACAAAGTGTGGGGGAGGAGGAGGAGAGGAGGGAGGTGGGAGAAGAAGGAAGAGGTGGTAGAGAAAAGGAGGAGGAGGGAAGAAGAGGAGGAGAGGAGGCAGCATTTGGGCAGGAGCCCAGTTCCAGTGAGGCCCTAAAGAGACTACAACCTCTTCAAGGGCTGGGACAATGTCTTCAATGTCGACACCTTTTTACATATGTAATGAATAGCATACATATAAAAATGTAGAAAACATATGTGCATTGCTTACTGAATGGCTCTGAAGTCAACTCCCTTTCAGCTACCACCAGGTCAAGAAACGGAATGTTTGTCACCACCCCAGAAGTGCCAGTTAACCACTGTCCTGATAGTTTATGAGAGAAGACAATTGCTATTATAATAAAGAAACAAGCATTGACAAATTCAAGACCAGGGCTGAAATGCACTAGAAAGGGGATTTGGAACCTTGGCCAAGAAGACAGACCTAAAGAGTAAATCAGGAAACTGAGACAAAGGTGCAGCCCTGGAGCAGAGGTCTGGGAGCAAGGTGACTACTCCATGAGGATGGGGACATTTTTCAGTCCCTGCTCTCCAGTGTCCTCCTGCTTAGACTCCTTCTCCAAGGAAGAAGTCTGATTGCTCCCCTTCACGTGGGTCCCACATAGGCCAGTGGGTGGTGCCCGAGGCCCAGACAGCCCACTTCATTTCTGGGGAGAGCACCATGAGTAGGTTTTTTTTGTAAATTATTTACCGTGAAGGGCAAGAGGCTTCCATGTGGTTGGCCCTTTGTGCTCACGGATAGAGGGTCTGTAGTCTTGATGTTTGATTCATCCCTGAGAGGTAATCAGGAAATTTGCTGAGACCTGAGCTTCAATGGCCTCTGCCAGGGGGTGGCATGGGAATGAGGGTCCCATGAACAGCCAGCACCCCTTTCACCCATTAGGGGTGTATCTCAGAACTTTGTTTCTTGGTGGCAAGAGACCTTCACAAGAGAAAATTACTGGTGGTCTGAAAGGTGGTTTCTTGGAGTGGAAAGATAGATTCAGAAAACTCAAGATTCTCAATGTCCAAGGCCTGGTAAAGACAGTTTTGGTTTTTGGAGTTGGTGTATTTGTGAATGTCAAGGGCATCTGTGCTTGACTAGTCAGGAGAAAAAAGGGCATGGCCCATGTTGGTTTCTGTGGTAGAGGACCATGGAGCTTGGAAGTGGTGCCAGGGCAGGTCAAAGGTGAAGGGAATGCAGACAGATGACTGAGGCTGCTGTGTGTGAAGTGGGGCAGGGCAGGTAGTCCTGGAACAAGTGTGTACCAGGGGTGGGCTGCCTGCTTGTGTGTGGCTGGCTCCGTGGTAAGGAGTCTGGCCTCTTGGTCTGAAGATACCTGGAAGGAAAAGGCAGGAGGAGCCCATGCTCTCTCACACGTGGGCATTTAGGAAGGAACTCTGTTGTTCATTTTTAGGAAAGGGAAGGATCAAAGTCATTCAGTCCCCTCATGTTCCCGCAAGGCCAGGCACCATGGGCAGATAGTGCCTGTGTGGCAGTCTATGAGGGACCTCTGTGAGACCCCATTTGTCCCCTAACATCTCCTCCATTGCCCTTTAAATATCTGGAAATCCTTCCCCAAAGGGATGTCTTTGGCTTGAGAATATTGCTAGGAAGCCCATAATAAATCGTTCCTGTGTTCAAAGCCCATCTCAGTGAGGTCCATCTTGACCACCATATTCTATTTATTTTTTTTTTTTTGAGAGAGAAAGAGAGAGAGAGAGAGAGGGAGAGAAAGAGAGAGAGAGCACTCAAGCAGGGGAGAGGGACAGAGACAGAGAATCTTAATCTGTGTCTATGCTCACCACAGAGCCTGACCCAGAGCGTGATCCCACGATCCTAGAATCATGATCTGAACTGAAATCAAGAGTCAGACAATCAACTGACTGAGCCACCCAGGCACCCCTTGACCACCATATTTAAAATCATATTCCCACCACCAGAAACTTCCAGTTCCCTTACCCTGCAGTATTTTATTTTTATGGCACATTTTACCCAACATATGACATTCTTTTTATTACTTTCTGTCTCCTTTTACGAGAATGTATGCTCTAGGTGGGCAGAGGTTTTTGTTTATTATTTTCATGGGTACAATCTCACTGCCTAGAAAACCATCTGGCATACAGTGGGCACCCAGCAAAGACCTGTGAGTGGACTGAATGTCTACAACCCAAGGATGCTGACATGAGGATGGAAGGATGTATAATATTTTAATCTGGGATTCCCAACTTTTTCCGGTAAGAAGTCCTCTTTTAAGCTCAGAACATTTCATGGAGATGTATATGATAGTAGCTGTACTGGGAAAGTACAAAGTGGTTTGAATTTGTACTTGAAAATGAATTTTACTTTATAAATCTATATACATTTGAGAAATAGTATGTGATGTTCTCTATTCATGTTCATTTATGCACTATCCTAACACTGCCTGACACACATATGGACCCACAAACTGTTTGCAGTAACTCCAAGGACACCAGAACCTTCAGCCCACAGGTCAGACTCTTGTTTACAGATGGAAAGTGTTTGAATAATGGCCACAACAACCAAGGGCCCCGCTTGGTCTCTATGCATCTTCCTCTGGGCTGAAGCTCACTTACCCACCCTCATGTAATGTTTGGGTTAAGGCTTGGGGGAAGATGGGAGAGCCTGTCACCAATAGATACAAAGAGAATCAAGAAAGGGGTCATTGGAACTGGGGGAGGGAGACCCCATTCAGATATCCTGGAACTGAAAGTCAGCAACTTGGACAAACATAGAAAGAAATGGGTGGGCATTTAAACCATTTAAAACCATTAGCAACTATGGATAATTGAGCACTTATTAGATTATTGGTTTTTTAGTTTTCAGAGACTAGACTCAAAAGTTTGGAAAGACTGACAGCTAAGTTTTGAGTGGAGCAGAGTAAAGTAGGGTGAACATGGGCTTTGGAGCTACAGAGATTATTTCATTTTTTAAAAATGTTTATTTGTTTTTGAGATAGAGAGAGAGAGCACAAGCAAACATGAGCTGGAGAGGGGCAGAGAGAGAGGGAGACAGAATCCGAAGCAGAGTCCAGGCTCCAAGCTGTCAGCACAGAGCCCAATGTGGGGTTCCAACCCATGAACCATGAGATCATGACCTGAACCGAATTTGGATGTTTAACTGACTGAGCCACCCCAGCGCCCCTAGAAAGATTTTTTTCAAATTTGTGCTCTGACAAAGGTGACCAGAAAGTTACTTCTTTTGTTGCATTGGTTCATGGAGATGAAATGGGATGGTGAGTGCCAGGTACTTAGTGAAATAAACTGGGACATCTGGGTGCTCAACAAATTCTCCTTCCCCCTAAAGTTCTGAGGGAGGGGGTAATGTCCAAGAGGGTCCTGGGCATGTGGGGGTGGGACACCAAAGCAAGAACAAGGAGGTGCTGAAAGATGTCTTGTGTCAGGGCTTAGGATGTCTTGTGTAGGTATGATAGGCCGATCCTCAATGTCAGGGAGTTAGGGCTCTTGTGGGATACAGGGGGACAGTTATTACTTGGTCCTTGGTGCATCCTCTTTGGGTGGAGCGGTGGAGTCCCTGGGCACATTTGTAGTGGGTGACGGGCACTGATGTCCCTACAAGTAAACCATTGGCTCACTGCAGAGCAGCTGATGAGATGCAGTGCCCTAATTAGAGAGAGAGTCCTGCTCAAAGCCTCAAACTGAGACTCTCATTCTAATCAGCATTTTAATTCCAGGACATTTGGCAAAATAAAAACAGCTGTGAAGAGAGCCCATGCAAAAGACAAGAGTCCTCAGCCTTGCCTTGTAGCCCTCCAGCTATCGGAGATCCTTGGCCATTTTGGTTGCTTTTCGTCTCCCCCTTCTCTTTTAGGCTTGCCAGGGAACTTGATACCTGCCAACCGGCATAGGGTTCCATCCCCTGACACCCAAGGAAACCGCCCAGGTTCCTGACGAGGGCCGGCCCTCTGGCTCTGCACGCACAGGAGCCTGTCATTTCAGATGGGCTCTGCGGTGGGACCAATCACATAGATGCGAGCCACAGGGATGCCAGAGGGTCTATTTTCAAGAGGCTGGGCTGTGAGCAAGTCACAGACAAAACCAGAGAACACAACCATCGCCCCAGAGCACCACTTTGCAGCTCCTGATGGGTTTGGCCTCTGTCTTCCCTGTCTTTTGTGGGTAAGTCCAGAAGTGTCCACTTACATAGGATGTAATTTTAAGAGCTCTAAGATGCCCAACTACCTTTGGCCTGAAATAGAAATGCTCCTTCTGGGAGCACGCCTTCAGGTCAAGAAGGATCCTGTGAAAAAGAAATAGCTAACCAGAGAGGGGCAGCCTGCTTTACCCATTAGCAGGCATTGATACTAGAGAAGGCTCCTATTTTTTTTTTTTTTTTGGAGGGGGAGGTCCATGGTAAAAGGTGTGTAACATAGGATAGACACCTTTTGATATGGGGGCAGGTACAAGAAAATATCTGCAGCTGGGGGAAGCAATCTCTAGTGGGAGGAACAGCTTGGGGACCTGGTATCCAGGGAAACTGTAGTGAGAAATGCAGAGGCCATCAGCCCTGATTTCATTGACTTCACTGTCAGGGCCATGAACGGGGTCCAAAAGTCCATGGAGCTAACAGTTCATTTATGAGTCTGCCAATGCTCTCCTATTCTTCTACTACGTACTACAGGGGAAGAGAAGATCCATGTCCCCCCCCTCCCCCTTCAACCTAAACATCAGGGAAAGTCCTAACCATCTTCTAGAAGGCTCCAAGTTGGAGTGCAAAGCCATGGCTTGGCTGCTTGAATGCCTCTTTGGAAATTAGGGTGAGTCAGATAAATGCACTTTTTTAGGCTCTGTGGTTGATGAGGGAACTTATGACCTGGTTTTGCTCAGTCTACCAGGGAAATTAACTCAATGCAACTCAAAGCCTCATAGGAGCCTTAGGTACTATAAAGTAGGACATCTAAAAATAGACACGGTTCAGCTGGTAAGAAGGAAGTAAATCCATCAAATAATAAAATATTTAATGTTCTCAATATTTCCGTGTGTGAAGTTCTGTGCTGGCTACTGAGGGGGCTATAGCAGGAATATAAATTGGGGGAACCATACTTCCTGTTTCCTGTGGCAGTCCTGGCTTATTCTCATGTAATCCTTATTCACTCCCCCTTTTAATCTCAGGAGTGCCTTGGTTTGGACAATGCATTATATTGTATATGTGTTCATCTTCAGTATAAAACTGCTGAGTTAGAAAAGTTAAGCAGCTCATGTTTCTGGAATGAACGAAGGGAGATTCCACTGGACTGCATTAGGGAGCGCTGATGGGCGTACATGCAAGTCCAAAAGTGAGCTGACATTTCACTACCATTTGCTAATCACATTCCTGTCATAGCTCCTGGTGGTATGGCTGTGGAGCTCAATCCATGCATCCTGTAGCACCTTCTGGAGACATCCCTAAGGTCTACAGTGTGAAGGGTTCCCCTTAGAGTTGTGTCACAGCTCCCTGGGTCTTGAGTTTTTAAAGGGCAGATAGCTTACTTATTTATTTTTTTAAGTTTTTATTTATTTATTCTAAGAGAGAGAGAGAGAGAGAGAGAGAGAGAGAGAGAGAGAGAGAGAGAATCCCAAATAGGCTCCACACTGTCAGCTTGGAGCCCAACTCGGGGTTCGAACTCACGAGCTGCAAGATCATGACCTGAGCTGAAATCAAGAGTCAGATGCTTAGCTGACTGAACCACCCAGAGTAGAGAGATTATTGTCTTATTCCATCTGTTCACTCTCACCTGGGAGACTGCCAGCACCTAGGGGACAATGGTCATACTTGCTTATCTTCACATGTCTTGGCACAAGTGTATACAACAGAGAAGTTCTCCGATACCTGTGAGAAGAACGGAGTCAGATTTAGCTATCGGCTCCTAGCACATGCTGCTCAAAGACCTTCATGAAGATGTTCTGCCAAGTGGCTGTCGGCCATGACTGGGGAGACACTAAGCTCGTGTACTCGGGCCCCTCACAGGTGTATGGCATCGACATCTCAGTGGTGGGGTCTGTCATGCGTGGGCTGGCATTAGAATTCCTGGTCTCCTCTCTCTTGGATCTGTTATCTGCTTGGTGATGGGAGCCCAGAATCTGCTAAAGTGCAAGGTCCACATTGGATGGTTCTCACAGCCTGTGGTTTTATGATTCCCATTTGTTGGGGTCCCTTCCAAGGTGCTGACTCTGGTATAGAGAATAAATCCAGGCTAAGGGCCTTCTCCTGGGAGCAGATTACAATTCTGGGAGCTGTTAATGAGAAGAGAGGGGTCTCTGGTCAGGAAAAGGGGTGGCTGGGAGCAGAAAGAAGGCAGGGTGTGGTTGTATCACTCACCAAAGGGCACCATAACCTGATTAAAATGTCCCTCCAGCAGGGCCAAGGGCAGGCAAGAAGGAAGAGGTCAGGGAGTGTGGGCCCCCAAAATTAGCCCCATACCAGGTCTTCTGAGAGTTGGTTGCAGAGGGTTAACTGTGACTGGCAGAGGTCACTAATCACTTTAGAAGGAGGAGTATAGCTAGGGTAGGGGTGGTAAAAAAAGAAAGAAGGGGTGATGAAGATAAGCATATCTGATCCAATGAAAGGGCTTGGGGATACAAGTAAAGGGAGGTTTCATATAAGGACAAATGGAGTTTCATAAAGCGAACTCATCCTCCCCAGCCTACTGCCCAAGATGTCAGGATTCACAGGGTAGGGGCGGAGCAGAGCAGAGAGCAGGGGGAGGAGACATGGGCACCTCCATGGACAGCACAGAGGTGTCTTGTGGCAGGCCCACACTCCTGTTGGTGAGAGAGGTGCATCCAGGACACCAGAGTTCTCCCTGGCCGGCCATGAGCATATAGCTGTCAGGGCATCTTAGGGAAGCCTGACATGGTGGGGCAAGAAGGAGACTCTGGGAACTAGTTCTGATGTCTCTATCAGCTTTTAAACAATTGGTGGCTTTAATTCCCAAAGCACCCTGGGAATTGTTTCTATTTGCACTGTATAATTTTTTCAGATGGGGAGGCAAGAAACAGACAGTGAAAACAGATACACTTGGACAGAGGGATTTTGGTTCCTCGTAACCTGTCCCCCAAAAGTGACTCTAAAGGCTTATGGCCTGGCTTCTGGTCTTGAGCCAGATAATTAATGGTCCAGTTCCAGTCTAGTCACTTTTTACCTGGATGGTCCCGCCTCTCAGGGCCTTGTTCTTCTCAGCCTGGTGGGCTGTGTGAGGATCAAAGATGATGCATGTTATCTGGTTCTGTGTCACCTACCTCTGTCAGTGCTCAAGAAATGGTGGCTGCTAGTGCTGGTCTGTGGGCATAATGATAGGAAGCCTTCACCCAGTGCCCACCAAGGGTCAGGAATCTTACTAAACAATTTGCACACCACAGCCCATTCATCCCTTCAGCCCACTTCACAGATGAGGAGAGGACATACAGAGCAGCCCCACTGGATACACAGCGGTTTAATCTCTTGCTAGTGTGTAGAGCTGGGATTTGAACCCAGGAAGGCAGGCTTCAGAGTCCAGGCTGGTTCTACTGCTTGTATTCACAGACATAATTTATATCAAGGCCAGAAGGAAACCCTACCCTCCCTTACCCCAGTAAAACTTGTGACATTGACACAGTTCACCATGGAGACTTTGTCCTCTTTCCCTGGTCTGTCCCTTCCCTTATGTGATGGCCCAGACGCCCAGAGCCCTTGAATTTTTCCATGTCTCTGCTGCTTGGCTTTTGTGTGCCTGGTGTGGTTCAAGGCACTCTGAGTACATAATCTCATCAAATCCTTCTGGAAGCTCTATGAAGATCCCAGTTTACAGAAGGGAAATGGTGCTCCTTGGCTCACCCAACATGGCCTCCCTTCCTCAGAGAATGTTCTAAGTAAGGGAACAGTGTGGGGAGAAGTTCTGAGGCACCATGGCCTTTTGGGGAGTCTGCACATGTGTACATGGTTGGCGCATTGTAAGAGGATGGCCTGCGGGGAGACAAGGCCTGGACTGGGCTCTTTGCTCAGCCAGAGCATGGAGGCCTGTGGTGACCTGCTGGTCCTCACACCACCCTCCCACCGTGCCTGTCCTCATGCACCTGCCCTGATTTCAAAGCCTTCCTACTTACCTCTGGGTCTGCCTTTAGAACCGGCGTGGGGAGACCAACAGTTCCATGAGTGGTGATGAGAGAGTCTTGGTCTTGCTTTCCAGCCCTTCCTATGGGCCACAGTGGGATCTCTCGACCTCAAGTGGTGCTGTGTCCTCCTTGGCTACCAAACTGGTGTAGGTACAAGGGTGGATGTCCCTCTGTTTGGTGAGGAAGGCAGCTGAGATAATGGGAAGGATCTTCTTGGGAGGGAGGGGTGTGTCCAGGTAGCTTCTGGAGGAGGCTGGGCTACCTTGGGGCAGCATGGAGGCTCTCAGAGGCACACTTGGGCAAAAAAGACAGCTTGTCTCTGAGGGGAAAAGTGGGAAACTGACAGAGAAAAAGGGGTGGTCACAGTGCCCTCCTCACTTGCACTTCAGGGTCAACACACTGAGTGAATCCAAACCAGTCAGTTCATCCCACCTAGCTCCAGTGAGGATACACGCAGTCATGGTGATACTCTTAACCTTCTCGTTCTCCAAGAATCTTTGTCTTAATGAAGCAGGACTGGTCCCACACTCTCAGGTTGTGGTTCATAGATGCAAATTTTCCGGGAGATTTCTGATTGCCAACCCTCTGCTCTGAGGCAGAAAGATCTATACCAAAATGTCCACCACCACCCTCCATCTTCCCAGTTCTGAGCAGCCATGAGAAGCTGAAGCTGTGACCTGACTTCTTGTGTCTTGGTTGGATGAGGCCTGTGTTCCCAATTCAAAAAAGACCCTGGGGTTCTGTGTCCCAGAATTTCTAAGAAAGTCTTAATTTCAAACAGCCTGCCGTGTTGGGAGACCACATGTCAGGCCAGTGCCAGATGAATGTGTCCTGATGTTTGTTTCAGAAAGTATGGTCAGCATAAGTGGGGAGAGAGAAATTAGAAAGGACAGTAATTGGAGCCTGGTCCTGGGCATGAGGTGGAAACCACAGAGAGGCTCCATTTCAGTTTGCTTAAGCAACGGTAGCTATCATAGCCTATCAGGGTGCAGGGGCCATCAACGTCAAGGTTGTCTGGTTCAGCCTCAATCTTTCCATAAACATGTCCTGGCAGTGTTGAGTGCTGGCTCAAAGTCAGGTAGATGCAGGTTTGAATCCTGGCTGTGCTACTCTCTAATTTTGACCTCAGGCAAGAAGCGTAACTTCAATCTCCAGTTTATAAACCTGGAAGAATAATGGCACCTATGTCACAGGGCTGTTTTTAGAGTTAAATAAACAAATGAATGGAAATTGATTAGTCCAGTGTTGGCTCAGTAGTGGTTACCACCCTCCTGGTCCTCCTCACTGTGTGCTTGGCGCTGTGCTAGGGTGTGGGGACACCAGAGTGGACAAGACGTAGTCTTGGCCTGGGGTAGACACTGTTGCTCGCTCTTCATCCAATCTGTCTACCTTCCTCCCTCTCTCTCTTGCTTTCTCCTCCCTTCTCCCCCTCTCCCTTTCTTTCTGCCATGATGAGCCCTGATTTATTCAGGCTAGCCAAGTATCCCTCTACAAAAACACCATGTCCCAATTTTTTTTTCTTTTGGTGATAGAGGTGTTCATGTAATATAGTCTGAGCCAATGAAATGTAGGTGGGAGTCACTGGTGGGGTCTAAAAGGCTCTTTAAAAGGAGATGGTGGCTCCTGGGTGGCTCCATCATAAAGCGTCCAACTCTTGGTTTTGGTTCAGGTGCTGATATCGTGGTTTGTGAGTTCAAGCCCCACATTGGGCTCCACACTAATAGTGCAAAGCCTGTTTGGGATTCTCTCTCTCGCTCTCTGCCCTTCCTCTGCTCATGCTCTCTCTCTCTCTTTCCAAAGAAATAAATAAACTTTTGTTTTAAAGGAAATGATGTTAGACACGGAATAGCCATTCATGACAGTGTGGGCTGAGCATGATGACAAAAGCCACATGCTAGAGCAGAGCAGGAAGAGAGAGAAGGAACTAAGTCCTTAATGGCAGAGCCAACAATGTAGGAACCATAGGTCACATCCAGCCTGCCATCTGTTTTTGTCAATAAAGCTTTATTGGAACATGGGCATGTTTATTGCTTTATGTGTTATCTGTGGCTGTTTTCACACTACAGTGGAAGGATGGAGTAGCTTTGACAGAGACCATGTGGCTGTCAAATACTATACTATTTCCGATCTGGCCTTTCCAGAAAAAGTTTGACAATCCCTGCTTAATGGGATCCATGTGCTTTGTAACAACTCTGGAGTGCTTATCTCCAAATGTCTTAATGATGTTAATGTAAATCTGTGTAAATCATTTAATTTAGTGGGTGTTTCGCTTTCTGATTCTCCAATGTAATACCAAATCATGCACTTCCCGACAACATGAATTCTTCCAGTTCTGCCAAGATGTTGTAAACTTCTGCTGGAAGACTCAGAGCAGATATCTGTGAGGGGTTGTAGGCTGTAAGCAATAGAAACTCCCTCTAAGTGATCAAAGGAGAAAGGAAAGTTTTGGACAGACCACAAATGGTTTGAGAAGTGGTCTGAGAAAGGGCAGGTACTAGGCAGTTCGAGGAGTATCAGAATACAGTCTCTCTATGATGGAGCTCTTGGCTAGGGAAGAACAGCACCTCCATTAATAGTCTTTTCGGACAGTTTCCTGGGAAGGAAAGGATTAGGGGTCTACTGGAGTGCCAAAACTGTGAGCATCTCTATCCCTAAGGGGAAAATTCCTACCTCCAAAAGAACCTAGTCATCACTGTACACAGTCTGCTGGTTGCTAACCCCCAATATCAAGTCTCCTCTCCCCTCCCATGGTAATAGAACCTCCAATTTTTTAGCAGTTTGCATGGCCACTCAGAATATCAGTGAGTTTCCCAGTGTTTTTTGCTGCCAAGTGAGAGCATATGACTCTGTTCTTGTCATTGGGATGGGAAAAGAAGTGATGTGGGCAGCCTCTGGAGTATGAACTCAAAGACTGTACTCTTGCCCCTTCCACTGCCTGGGATTGTGAGCGTGGCTTTCCTTCATCTTGGACCATGTGGACAACACTACCAACCTGGGGGGCACAGCACATAAAGGGAGAAGGAGCCCGGATCCAAGACATTATGGAGCAGTCAGACGAGTTATGGATGGTTTATCTCCAGAGGACATTTAGCGTGAAAGAAAAGATACTTCTTTATTGTCTAATTCACAGTTAGTTCTGGTCTTTGTTACGCCCAACCAATATAGTCATGGACTTCCAGGAAGCAATTACTCATACTGAGCTGAGTGCTGAGTTCCAGTAGCTTCCACCCAGTAGATCTCCCCTTGGGACCATACAGAACATTTTTGAGTTCTCATCCAAAAGACAGTCCATCAAGTATTTCCCCAAACCCCATCCAAACTCCACATCACCGCTGTCTTTTCAGCTCTAGTTTCTGTACTGTTCTCTGCGGGACATGTCAGTCTCCTTGGAAAGTGTATCCAGACACCTCACACCACAAATGCTCTGCCAAGCACGGGACACAGGGAGACTGTCTTCTACTCCATTTTAGATTCTCCACTTCACAACTTCTCACCCAGGTTTTATAAATGGGCACTGAATTAATAATGTGCCCTAAATGTTGTCATTTTAATCTTTTTATTTAGCTCCAGTGAATTATATAATATATGTATTAGTTTTTTGTGGATGCTGTAGCAAATTACTACAAACACAAAGCTAAAAGAATACACATTTATTATCTTAAAGTTCTGAAGGTCTGAAGTTTGGAATGGGTCTCACTGGGCTAAAAGCAAGGCAATGTAGGGCTGTGTTCCCTTCTGGAGGCTCTGGGGGAAAATCCATCTCTTGCCTCTTCCAACTTGGCCACATTCCTTGCCATCCACATTCCTTGGCTCATGGTCCTCTTCTTCTGTCTTCAAAGGCCAGCAGCATGGGGCCAAGTCTTTTCATGCTGCCGTCTCTCTGGTTCCGTCTCTCTGGTTCTGACTCTTTTTCTGCCTCCCTCTTCCACCTTGAAGGACACTTGTGATTACACAAGGAGCTCATCCGGAATAACCTCCCTATTGTAAGGCCAGCTGATTAACAACTTAGATTCCATCTACAATCTTAATTCTAGCATGACATATTCACAGGTTCCAGAGATATCTTCAGCGGGCTATTCTTCTGCCTACCATACATGTCAGTGGTTGTAACTGAGACTACCACTGACTGATGCTTTCTGTGGGCCAGGTGCTGAAGTAAGTATTTTATATACAGTGTCTTATTTAATCCCATAACCCTGTGGTGGCAAAATTCTAAGATGGCTCCTACAAGTTCTGCCCCTGGTGTACATGTCCTATATAATCCCCTCCACAGGAGTGTGGAAAGGACCTGTGAATATGATGAATGTCACTCCTGTGATTAGGTTACATAATACGGCAAAGGACATGAAATCATTAATCACATAATTAGGTTATATAAGATTTCATCTTAGCAGACGGGGAGAGAGATTCTCCTGCTGGCCTTGAAGAAGTGAGCTGCCATGTTGTGAACTGCCAGTGGAGGGGGCCACATGGCAAGGAGCCGAGGGCAGCTTCTAGGAGCCAGGAGTAGTTCTGTCCAACAGCCAGCAAAAGAATGGGGACCTCAATAATACAGCTGCTAGGAGCTGAATTCTGCCAACACTTGAATGAGCTTTGGAAGCAGAATCTTCCCCAGAGTCTCCAGATGAGAAGGCAGACTGGTTAATACCTTGGGAACCTCTAAGCAGGAGACCTGCCTGGATTCTAACCGACAGAAACTGTGAGACAATGGCTAAGTTTGTTTGTAGTAATTTGTTATGTAGCGATTGAAAACAAATACATCTCAATGTGAGAGACAGAGGCTCAGAAAACCTAAGAAAACTGCCAAAGTCAGAGAGCTAATAAATGCCAGAGCTGGTATCCAAACTAAGGTCCATCTCCAAATCCGAATTTGAAACCAGTACCACTTCCCAACTGACAAGCATGAATAACAGATTTGGCATTATTTTTTATTGCTAGTCCTTCATTGGAGGCTGATAGGAAAACAATTTCTTTTCTAGCTTTTGGAAATGAAATTATAACTTTTCTCTTCTCTGCAGTGAGGTACCTCACGTGTTCTGTACCATTTGGGCATTTCCACTGGGCTTCCCATTGTAAAGCGATGTTCTGTTTTTGAACACCGTGGCACCAAAATTTAAACAAGCTGAATGTATGAGCAGGTTTAAGGTAAAAACATTTTTTTTTTGTTTCAGCCAAACTACAAGTTGATGAAAGCTACACATTAGTGCCAGTGAGTTCATTAAATGAAGTAAGCAGGCCAAGTCTTGATCTAGACTAGAGCAATATTGATATTGCACCTGTGTACCCAAATAGATGTGGGTCATGTTGTAAAGGAAACAAATCAATTGAAAAATGTTGCTGAATTTTTAGTAGTTTTTCATTTTCAAGAATATTCTCTACTACAAATGTAAAAGACATCACTACTGTCAACAACTTCGCCATTAAGAAGGGGCCTTCCTACTTAAAAGCTGGGAGCTCCTGCTTTGCCTGGGGTCATGTTAACTCACCTGTACCCCCGTGGCCAGTAGCTACTCAGGAAAGTTGTTTGGTTATCCTGGGCTCTTTGCTCGGTGGCAAAAAATCTCTTTTATCAGATGTTCCCACAAGCTCTTCTGATATAAACACCATCTCATAATTTTCTAAAGGGAGCTTTCAGTGAAGTGATTGGGTCATCCTGAGCAATTTGTGGCTTACCTGTCAAGGTGATTAAGAAGATTGTAGTTAGAGCAAAGCTCCTAAGATGCTGCCTTTTAAGCCCTAGTAGGCAATTAACCTGTGCTCTGCGGAGTGGTTAATTAGTAGTTTCGCACTCATTCTTCTGGGTCCAGAAGGAGCAGGGCTTTGGACAAAAGTAGCTTAGGTGGAGTCTTCTGTTCTAAGACACAGTGGCCTAAACACTACAGTTAAGATTCCCCACCAGCAGGCCGATCAGTTCTTGATCAGAAAATCCCAGAATCCTTAGCAAAGAAATGGACTCACATCACCCCAGGCAGAGAACTCCTTCCAGTGGTCTTAAGTTTGGGCAAGTCATTCTGTCCCAGGAGCCCAGTTTTCTGGTGTACGATGTGGTTAACATTGTCCTCACAGATCGTGGAGGAAAGCTCACAGAGCCAAAGTGTTTAGTTTTCTATTACTGCATAACCAATCACCACACACTCAGTGGCTTAGAAAAACGTACTCGTTATCTCAGTTTCTGTGGGCCAGGAGTTCGGGCATGGCTTAGCTAGGTCCTCTGCTTAGAGTCCCACAAGGTTGCAATGAAGATGTCAGCAGAGGCTCAGTCTCATCAGCGGCTCATCTAAGGAGGATTCACTTTTGTTAGCAGAATTCAGGTCCTTGCAGCTGTAGGACCAAAGGCTTCACTTTCTTGCTGGAGTCTGTCCTGGAATCCTAGAGACCGCCGTCAGTTCCTTGCCACATGGGCCTTGCAACAAAGGCAGTCTACAGCATGGCAGCTTGCTTCCTCAAAGCCAGCAAGGGAATGAGAGGTGCCAGCTAGATAGGTGTCACAACCTACAGAATCATGTTGTCATGTACGTGTAATCTCACACAACCTGTCACACTTTTCATATTCTACTGGTTAGAGGCAAGTCACAGGTCTCAAAATCTCAAGAACTGGGGCTCACACAAGGACATGAACACCAAGAGGCAGGAATCATGAAGGACACCTTAAGAGCATGTCTGCCATGACCCCTAAGCCCCTTTAAACCAGGAAGTTTGCTCAAACATTGAACCATACCCTTTCTTCCTGCCGAAATCATCAAGCCCTCCAAGGATATGGTCAATAGTCACCATAGCCCATTTATTTGCTCATTCACTCACTCATCAACCAGTTGAGAACCTGCTCTGTGCCAGGCAGTGAGTAAGGCACTGACCTTTGACCCCTTCTCTCTTCCTAAGCTAAATGTCGGTCAGATCTAAGGTCTAAGAATTTGGGGACAAGATGAGAAAACGTATCTTTTGGTGGAAATAGAAACCACAATAAAAGGTATGCAACTATCCATCTTGAGAACAGTCTACCATAAGATGTAAATTGAGGATCGGGCCAATCTTCAAATCTTGAAGGAAGACACAAACTAAAGTGTGGTTATTGTGAGATACACTATGACTTAGGCTCAAATAAAATGATAATTTTTGGGGAAATTATTAAAAATTATTTGTGATAGATGATGCAATTGTTCCCAGTTATTTGTCACTTGCCTATAAGAGGACCATATATCCCTGCCTGTCACCATGAGATCCACAGCGTCCCCTTTGGGAAGAGTATACTTTCCAGCTCCTGCTGGGCATGGCCTTGTGACTTGTTTTGGCCCATGGGATGAAGTTAGGAAGTAGTGCATGCCACCTCTGCTTGGAGGCCATTGTGACTTCCTTCTCCCACAAGAACGGCATGTTCCAGACAAGGGCTGCTCCTTTAGTCTGAGCCCTGGAATAAAGACATGCAGAACAGAGCCAAGCCTGCAGGTACATAAAATATGAGCAAGAAGCAACCCTTGTTGCTTTAAGCCCCTGACTGAGATTTGGGGTAGTTTAAACTACAACTTAGTGAGAAGTGACAACGCATAATCCTGCACCAAGTGTGCTTTCTGTACATGTAAGAGCGTGCTGGATGGGGCCGTCCCTGTTGTCTGGAGTTTCTGCTGAGGTGCTGAAGCAGAGGGAGGAACGGAAGTTTGAACGAATGAGAGATTATACTTCTGATTTAGATTGTACTGGACTTCCTAACAATTAACAATGAGCATGGAGGGATGGATACAATAGGTAAAGGGGGTTAACAGGTACAATGTTCCAGTTGTAAAATAAGTAAGACAGGGGAGTGTAATGGAGGGAGTATGGTCAAGAATGTAACAACTTCAGGGGCACATGGGTGGCTCAGTAGGTTAAGTATCCGACTTCTTAAAAGTTTTCTATTAATGTTATTTATTTTTGAGAGAGAGAGAGAGAGAGAGAGAGAGAGAACGAGTAGTAGAGAGGTAGAGAGAAAAGGAGGCCAAATCTGAAGCAGGCTCCATCCTCTGAGCTGTCAGCAGAGTCTGATGCAGGGCTTGAACTCATAAACCGTGAGATCATGACTTGGGGTGAAGTTGGATGTCCAACTGACTGAGCCACCCAGGTGCCCCTAAGCGTCCAACTCCTGATTTTGGCTTAGGTCATGATCTCATGGTTTGTGAGTTCGAGCCCTACATCTCTGAGATCCCAGTCTCCCTCTCTCTCTGCCCCTCCCCACTCATGTGCTCTCCCCCTCTCTCTCAGAAAATAAATACTAAAAAAAGGTAACAACTTTCTATGGTGACAAATGGTTACAAGACTTATTGTGGTGACCGTTTCATAATGTATATAAATATCATGTCACTATGTTGTACATCTGAAATTAATACAATATTGTATGTCAATTGTTCTTCAATTTAAAAAAAAAGTGAGACTGTTACACTTTCTAAAAGGGACAAGGAAAGCTGTCATCAATGCTTGGAGAAGTCAGATCCAAGAGCCTGTGATTGAAGGTAATGGTGGTGACAGGCAGACGCGGTACCCAATGGACAGGATCTGCTCTAGAAAAAAGGCACTAGTTTTCCTAGACCTGGAATTTGGGAATGGAAAAGATTCTAGAAGCCATCAAATCCAACCCCTTTATTTTACAGGTGAGGAAATCAGGATCCAAAGAGTTGAGGAAATCAATTTACTTCACTTTTTTGTTTTTAAACTTTATTCATTTCTTTTTGAGAGAGACAGACACAGCAGGAGTAGAGGAGGGGCCAAGAGAGAGAGAGAGGAGGCAGCGGATCCGAAGAGAGCTCCAAGCTGTTAGCAAAGAGCCCGATGTTGGGCTTGAACTCACGAACTGTGAGATCATGACCTGAGAGATGCTTAACCAGCTGAGCCACACAGGTGCCCCTCAATTCACTTTTCTCTGTCCTCTGCTCGCTCAGAGAATTGGGGTTTAATTTCCCCCTGGGAAGAGATGACTACACCACTTACCCTGCCATGTAAAGGGCACATGGCATTTTCTTTTATCCCTTCTGTAAATTAGTGTTTATGCCCCGATCTCCCAGGTTTTGTGTGGCCCTGAGTGTCCTGACTGAATCCAGGTGTGAATCTGACTGCACCCTAAGCTTGGGGCTCCCCCAGGAAGCAGCTTGCCACACAACAGTAGGACCGGGTCAAGGTCTTTAATCCATTTGGCTCCATGATTTCAGATCTTCCGGCTTCTCTGTTTTACTTCTCTTTAATGCTTGGTGGGGGAGAAGCAGTGTTGAGACCCAGACCAGCCTAGGCAGATCTTCTGGAGGACGCCACCCAGGTCTCATATTGCAGAGACATCACTTCTGCGGGTCAGGGAGGGCCTGGTGGGAGGTTTCACCCAGCACACACATGCACACACAGGTACAGCTACCCTCTAAATGGATGCATGATCTCCCCCGAGTCAGTGCGGTCATCACAGCCCTCCCTTCCCCACACCGGCACTGCAATTTAGTTGGCTTGCCTGTGGGTTCCTCGATGACACATCAACCTCACCATCCACCTCAACAGGACTGAGGATTAGAATATCAGATCACAGGTCGGAGGGCCCTCAAAAGAGCATGTCCTCAATTGGCAGGTTTCACTTTTGAATGCTAAAGAGCTGAGCATTTGGGCAGTAAAATGACAGTAGTGAAGACAATGTGTGGAAATTGTTGCCTTTGGTTCCTTCTGTCTCTACATCTGTTGACCTATTCTGTCGCTCTACCCTGTACGGTGGGCTTTTTACCCTCACCTGTGTGTGTTTTAATCCGTGGCTAAGTCCTCAGAGGGAAGGTTACCATGCAGTTCCTCCCAAGGCAGCTCTCCTGATGGTAGCCCAGTGCCTGGCATACAGTAAATGCTCAATAACATCCAGCCAAGCACAGTGACAACAGAGCAGAAAACCCATGGGAAGCACAAGAGGCCTGTCTTTCACTTATAATAGGGGATCGACTTGCTCCTTCGGGACTCAGGGACACCAACCATAATTAAGGGACTCAACCCAGCTGACTTCCCTTGACTTTTGGTTCCTCTGTTTAGAAATGCCATGTTTGTGGCTTCAGAGACATCAAGAGAATTGAACCTGAGAGATAGGCGTTTTGGCCAGGTTTCAAACCCACTGAAAACTCCAGCTCTAAATTTAGATGTGATCTGGAAACTTGAGTTTCAAGTTCCCCTTGACTTGGGCAAAGCCTGAATTTCAAATTACTGCACTCTTGAATTTATCCATTCTCATGTTGATTTCCACAAACGTCCTCCCTTTTCCCAACTCATCGCTCTGGTTGTCCTATCTTCCCTTTGGCTGTTGGCTGCCCTGGCTTCTCTCGCGTTGTTGTCTGTCATTGTTACTCAGATCTGTCCTGTGCGGTCCCCTGTTCTCTGTCAGCCCTGTGGGCTGGGGCCGTGCTCAAGCCCCTTTCCCTCCCCCTCCGTGAAATTGCACAGGGTCCAACCTCTCACCTGCCACAGTGGAGGGTTGACGGCTGCTCAGTCATTAAGGTAGAAACTGGGCAAAAGTGAGTTCCAACCAGATTTCCAGAGCCTTGGCTTTCTGATTTGGTTAATTGTTGATTGAAAGTGGACAAGTAAATAAGCAATGCAAACCTCTGGAGGACAGTGCTTTGAATTAAGAAGTTTACACAATTCAAGAAAAGTTTGGTGAAAACTGAGCCATGCTACCTGGCAAAACCCAATCAATTGCATATAGCTTTCTCTCACTCCTGCCTGACTGGATTGTCTCCATTTTGTTGTGGGGACTAAAGGAGTAAAAAGTTAGAATTTGGCACATGGGGCAGAACTAGAGTTCAGATCGCATGCACCTTTTCACACCTTCTCTCTCTCTCTCTCTCTCTCTCTTTTTTTTTTTTTTTTGGAGAAAGAGGGGTTATTAGTTTCCAAGGGCCGCCAGCAAAATACCACAAACTGGGTGGCTCGAACCACAGAAATTTATTGTCACACAGTTCTGGAGGCCAGAAGTCTGATCAGGGTTCCTTCTGAGGCTGTGAGGGGAGTGCTCTCGGCAGCACATATACTGAGGCTGTGAGGGGAACACTGTTCCAGGCCTCTCTCCTGGGTTCTGGGGCTTTGCTGTTTCTTGGCTTCCAGCGTTCTGCCTTCATCTTCACATGGCGTTCTCCCTGCACGTGCGTCTTTGTCCAAACTCCTCCTTTGTATAAGGACACCAGTCATGCTAGATTAGGACCCCAACCTACTCTGAGGTCTAAGATGGACTTGTCCTAACTTCTCATATCTGCAGCAACACTATTTCCAAATAAGGTCACATTCTGAGGTACTGGACATCAGGACTTCACATGTGGATTTTTTGTTGCGGGACAGGGGACACAATTCAACTCATAACTGAGAACATATTCTTCTTGTTTGAATTTATTGTTCTCCAAATCTGGGTGTACCAATTTGATTCAGTCTATGCCACACCTACAAGTTTGGATGATAAACATCTGGAAGAAGCTAGTGATGGGCTTCTTATCTCTTCCTCATGATACAGTGATTCATCCACCCAGCCACCCACCCATCCCTCCCTCCCTCTCTCCACCTACCCATCCATTCATCCATCCATCCCTCCTCCATCCATTCATCCATCCGTTGTTCACACACATACACACACACACACACACACACACACACACACACTTTATACAGCTGACACTCTGGAAATTTATAATTGGAAGTCTCTGCCATGCCAGGGTCACTACTTGGAGTCCTATTTGCATGTGTCCTACAAGCTACCTCAGAGGAGTAAGGCCCAGGTTCAGAACCCAGCCCTGTACTTACCAGCTCTGTGATCTCAGTAACCTCTTCCTCTTTGAGCCTTGCTTTCAGACACTGGAGCAGAGCGTGGTGCCCAACAAGCCCTGGGAAAATGGTGGTGGCAATTAGCATTATTACTTTTGAGAGAAGTGTGGAGAGAGAGGCTGGAAGCATGGCCTCCCAATTTCCAGGAGCTCCACTTGAGACACTCCCCCCAGTGGAATCCCAAGCCTGTAACAGACACCACCTTGTTCTGTTTGTCCTTACAGAAATCCTGGAGCTGTGGTTCTTAACTATTTTGGAAACTGTATCCCCCCCCCCCCCCCCCCCGAGAACCTGATAAGGGCTGTGCACTCTTCCCCACACAACACGTGTACATGGACTGTCTGCACAGGTTTGCATGTAACTTCAGATGGTTTATGGCTTCTCTCCAGCCCATCCATGGAGGCTAAGAACCCTCACGTAAGAAGTAGCAACTTCAGAAATTCATCTGTTCATTCATAAACACTTGTGTGGCTGCCACACTCTGGGTCCTGCAGGCCAGGTGGGGGAGTAAGGCAGCGTAGGATAGGAGACCTTGCCCCAAGTTGCTTACAGGTGTCAAGAACCAGAATCAGAGGTAGAAATGATTCACTCTTATAGCAGAAGTGCAGCAATACTTATGTGAGAGTTCAGAGGGAAATTGTTTCCACTATGGGGGAGTGCCGAATAATCAAGTGGTTCATGGAGGGAAGGACGTCTGAGTTGGGAAATGAAAGATGAAAGTTCGGCTTCACATTATATGTTGGCATGCCCAACATGCACTCCCTGACAATTCACCCCTGTGCCCATCTGACAGTCTGTTGGCATTTGCCTTCACCCTAATGGAGCTAGTGGGTAGAGTCCTAAAATGCTGTGCCTCTGTTAAGAAGCCAAATATAATGCATGCTGTACTCTTCAAAGACGGTCTTCCTAACTCAACACCACGTCTGTAACACACAGTTCAACCACCTGCACAAAGCACCCAAGACTAGACGTTCTGCCTGTCTTCAAACTTCACCTTTGTCCTGGGCTCTCTGACCCTCAAGGGATCACTGTCATCAAGGCTGGGTAGGATGTAGCTCAGGTTTCTGTCCTGCCCCATAAACACGAGTCTCAGATGCCCTAGTAGGGCGTCCAAAAGGGAAGGAAACATCCAGAGGTAATTGACCACTTCCACATTCTCTCTATTCAGAGAGAATTTTTTCCACCCATACTCCCTCTCTTCTTCATCCACATCGCCCTAATGGCCAAGAGCTGAAACCTCTGGAGGTCAGAGAACATTCTGATACGCCAGGTTCAGCTCTGCGGCAGTGGCTTTGAAAGCTATCCATTTGGTTCTGGTTCATAATGCTTCGCTGCGAATTTTTATGCAAGACTTCAGTTCCTTTTGTGGTTCAGTGAAAAGATCGGTGTGTGGGTTGGGGGCAGATTAGGGTGAGGCCAGGGTTGAGGCTCGTTCTGGCTGGGGTCTTGCAGGGTGGTCGGTCGTCTGAAAGACCCTTATCTCAAGCCGTACCAGATGGAGAGGGCAGGGCCCTGTGGCCTGGGAACCCACTTCACAGAGAAGTTTCACGAACTTCTCCGAGGAGAACACAGCGTGCTACCCCTTCCCCCTCGCACCGCCCTTGAAATTGGACTGGAAACTAGATGAGGGTTAAAGTACCTTTCAGAGCTAAAGGGGTGTTATTTTAAATCAACTGCGTCTCCAAGGAAAAGACGCAATGTGTCCCTTCCTCAGTGGCCCACCCAGGTCTGCCTTCTGCAAAAACTGATCCCTCCCAGAACGCTGTGCTCAATAGAGAACTAACTTAATAGCCTAAGCAGCCTTCCCTGACACTGCTTAACTTGTCCACGGGGCTGGCCCGTCATTAGGCCAGGCTCCTGCGGGAGCTGGGCTGCATAACAGCACCGTGGACGCGCAGGTCACAGACCCTTGCGCCCTGCCTTGCCCCTTCTTGCCTTGCAGGGGACCTTGTGTTGAGCGCTTCCTTTGCACGCAGCCTTGAGTAGGGCAATTTGGGGCATAATCCACACAGATGGGAACGCGCCTCTTGAGGGCGCTGGTGAGCTCTCCAGCCTCCCTGCATTCTCACAGGCTGTGGGGCTGAAGTCCTAGAGCACCTAACGTGGGGGGTCCTCATGTCTCCACCACCTAGCGCTACAATCGTGCTGTGTAAGCAAGTGTTGGCTGCCCCTGAAACTCACCCTTTATTATTTTTTTATTTAAAAAATGTTTTAATTTTTTTATTGCTTTTTATTTATTTTTGAGAGACAGAGAGAGA